>NC_063205.1:9073814-9446314 GCF_017589495.1 Alosa alosa
AAAAATATCCCAGCATGCACTGCAGGAAGCCCAGACGCCTGCGGAACATCCAAACAAGATCTTGGTGTCAACCAGTAACACCAGAACCCCCCTCTTAACTAGCACCACCGCAGATGGGGCAGGCTGGCGACTCAGAGACATGGCGCAAACAACAGTGACATGACATATCAAAGACGTGGGACTTTAATGAGCATTTGGGGCCTCGCGGAGAGGCTGGCCTTCATTACACAGACTTTGACAAACACACTGATCTCTGCCTCTCCAACACAAGCACCCCAACTAAAAAAATAAATATATAAAAATGAAACATCGGCATTGTATCTCCCTCACAAAGACACAGTTGACCCCCCTGCTGTCCAATTTATCTCTGTATACGCAGGTGCTTTGTCAGGGGAGATTTAAATCATGTCCTCTCCTGAAGGCGAGCCACCTAGCTCGAGGTGCGTACCCTGTCTTCTCTGAAGCGATTTTCATAAGTGAAGACAAATGGATGTGAACAAACTCTGGGTATCTTCAGGGACAACTGCATACAGGTGTAAGTAATAACTCTGCCTTTCACACTCCTCTATCACTTTCAGTAGGAGTCTGTCCATGGCTAGACCTGCAAATAAGTATCTGTTTCTTTTCATGTTTATTGGCTACGAGTAAATAATTGCTTGTTTAAGTGTGTCTATCTATGCATGTTTACATATAGGACACATGAGGAAGCATGGAGAGGAAGAGCAAGAGAGAGAGAAAGATAGAGAGCATATGAGTAAATAAATAAATGTAAGTGGAGAGAGAGAGAGAGAGAGAGAGAGAGAGCTTGTGTTTACGTCCTTGTCCGGCATGGCTGGAAACCAGAGCCAGTGAGCTGCACAAAGGGCCCAGCGGGGCAGTAGTGGTGCCAGACCACACTTACCCACCACGGCTGGGCCGGCGCTCATGAAATATTAACCCTGACAGACTCACAAACGATAACAAGCCAAGGCAGATGGCGTGACATACGAATGGGACAATCAAGCAGCCTGACAATAGGGGACACTGAGAGAGAGAGAGAGAGAGAGAGAGAGAGAGAGGTGAATAGGGAGAGGGCGAGTTAGAGAGAGAAAAGAAAGAGAGAGAGAAGATGGAGAGATACAAGGATGGAGAAGAGATAAAAGACAGGTGATGGATAGTATACAGAAATTCTGCCCCTCTCAAGGTCTTGTGACACAGCGCCACCTAGTGATTGGTGGAGATAGAATGGAGTGTGGATGTAGTGTCTCTCAATACTGGTCAATGTTGTGTTTTTAGGAAAGAGGTAGTGAAGCTTTGCCTAACCAACATACCATACACTGTGTTTGGAAAGGACATGTTTTTCAGTGCAGCCAACACAGATGAAGAGAACACTTTTCTCCCGCTGACATTTTTCATCTCTGTTTTCTCTCTCTCTCTCTGCCTCTCTATCTTCCCCTGATTACTCTCTCCTGCCTGAAAAGACATCACCGTTTGCCCTGCATACACACACACACAAAGAGAGAGAGGGAATGAAAGCGAGAGAGAGGGAATGAAAGCGAGAGAGAGGGAGCAAGAGAAAGAGAGGAATATTGATTTTCCATTGAGTCAACAAAACGGTTTTCCCATGCTGGGTAAATGCAACGCCTACCATGACAATTTGGCCAAAAGACGCCCACGTGACAGCCTCCTGGGGGCCCATTAAGCACCAGGGCGGACCCGGGAGCCCACCATTACCGTCGCCACCTGCCTGTGTGGAGGGTGGAGCGGATGGGGAACTGAGCCACTCAACCCCAGAACGGCTCCACAGCATTCCAACAAAATGCCCTCCAATAACCTGCAATACATCCACCAGCAACCTGCACCACCCTCCACCATTCAACAAACCCATAGGGGCCACTTACACAAGGCTCCTGGGGATATATGAATACTGTATAAGGGTGCAGACACATATGTACATGCATTAATGCAATGGTTCTTAACTGGTCTGGCTTTGGGACCCACAGTTTCCGATGTTCATTTAGTCGCGACCCATATATTTGTTTAGTGTTCAAACCAACAGATACGGTGAACTACAGGGTAAGACACGCACAGTAGGCCTACCTGCAGGTCTACTTGTTTGGAGCATGCTAATGTTTGGCATTACATTTGTGAAGTCTTCAACTCCTGATGTCCCCTTTCAAAGTACTCGACAGGTTTGTCTTTGACAGGAGTGCTTTGTTTCCATGTGGCATTTTGGTTTTGATGGTTTCATGCTCTCATGTGCCAGCAATTCACTGCACACCACACACTGGGGATTCTGTCCCATTTTGTCCTCAATTTAAATGAATCCACAGCCTACTTGCGTATACCACTAAACTGATGTCTAACATGACCTGTCACATTAACATAGTCTATGTCCATGGCAACGACTGATATACAAATAAAGTCTATTAAAATAAAGGTCAAATATTAGATCTGATAAAGTAGCACTTAAAATTGCTTTTTTTCCACGACCCAGCCAGAACGGTTTCATGACCCACTTTTGGGTCCCGACCCACCAGTTAAGAAACACTGCATTAATGCATATACCACTAATTCCATGCACACTTACTGATCAGTTGTGCGTACATCACTCAACAACACTCAAGGCACATAAATATTTACATGTAGGCACTGAGCACACTCTCTTATCCAGAGGGACCTACTGTGGAGGCGATGCATTTAATTTCCAATAGTAAACGTCCTCAGTGGGAATCAAACCCATGACTGATCTATCTAGTTGCCATTCAGAAACACGTGTCTGCATGACTCATATGTGTGATGCTCATACACAAACATTTCCATACTCACCACTGATTTACATGCAGTATACTGTAGTACAGGAATATGAATACAGACATACAGAAAGACACATGAAGTACACTATCAGCACTATGTGCTGATCAGCCAGGTCAGCACAGAAGTATATGACGGTACACAGGAGCACAGGTTGTATGGTTCCTTCATTAGAGTTGTCCAATTATAGAGCATCTCTTTAGCTCTCCCTCCAAATAGAGTTCTCTCGAGTCTGCCCCCTGCCTGTCAATCATCCAGCTCAGACTGAGAGCTTTTCCACAGTTCTTGGGATGTCATGAAAATAATGATGAGTTCTCATTGTCCCCGGGGGAACATGATCCAAAGGATTAGAGTTTCTCTGATTCTGACTGATGTCTGTGTGCCTGTGTGTGTGCACCATATTTCAGGGATGGCTGTGCAGGTTTAAGAATGGGCAGAGAAGTTTTTGGGGGTGATAGTGGTCAGACATCAAGACACACATGCACACACACCCATTACACCATCCAAGGGCCTCCCAAAGCCAGTGTTTATCCGTGCAGTCATTATCAGTGAGAATATCTCATTTTGATTTGAAATGCTCCATCTGATAATCTGCTCTCTCTCTCTGCTTGTTTGTCTATGTGTGTGTGTGTGTGTATGTAATGAGGCAAGAGAAGATAGAAAGGAAGAGTAAGGAAGTACTCCTCAGTACTTTTGTTTTCACATGTCAAAGCAGCTGTGTAGAGCTCTCAGTTCAAGCTTACTGAAGCTACTATAGCCAACGAAAAACCAAGCCCAACTGACTCACACACTGTGCTTTCCATTAACCACAGTGTGTCAGTGGTCACTTCTCACACCTCAGGTCATCTTCCTGGTACCTCTCAGACCAACGTGTTGTCTGAAAAGGTGACATGAGGCTTCTGGTGTGGTAACCAAGCCTTCAGCAGTCCTCCAGGGGGGAAGTGTGAGCTCTTCTTCGTAATTATGAATTCTATCACGCCATCTGGGGGGGGGTCATGGGAGTTGAATTGAATTTCCCCTGGGGATCTTGAATTTCCCCTGGGGATCAATAAAGTATCTATCTATCTATCTATCTATCTGTAGGACTCTGGGGAGAAAGAGTGCTGGGCTGGGGAATTTGGGGGAGGGAGGGGTTGCTAGAGGAAATAAATGAATGAGTCAATTTTGCTTGAGGGCACCTGTGCAAATAAACTAGCACTCATTCATCCATGCAGCCATGCGTTGCTAGCTGAGGCTTGGGGCCAGGCTAAAACAAGCCTCATACAACCCCCTCCTGTGTCATGGCTGCAGTCACCTTGGGAGATCTTTCATGTCGTTATGCAACATGTGAGGAGCATGTTGCCCTGACTACTGCTCAGTGCCGCTGATAGGAGGATATGCGCATACAGTGTTTTAGGTGTTAAATGTTAAATATGTCGAAGCACCGAGGGATAAGAGCAAGTCCTTGGACATTCTGTGCTGTGTGTGTGTGTGTGTGTGAGTGTGTGTGTAATGCAAATGGGATGATGATTGACGGCACTGAAAGTGGAGCAGCAACGTCAGTGCACTGTTGGGAAGCCATAGAACATGAAAAGGAACAGAGAGACGCAGGAGAGAGGGAGAGAGGGAGAGAAAAAGGAGCAATGGAGGAAGAGATAGCATCTCTGGTAAGTGCAAGGTGCAATATGGCTCCCAGTTGTTCAGCAGGGCAGTCTGGCAAAGCAGCCGAGTGGAAATGTGACACTAGATGCTAGTGCTCTCTAGGGCTCTGACGTCTTCCCGAGCGCCTCACGCAACAGGGGTATTGTATTTTTAGGGTATGAGGGGGGGGGGGGCATTTGAGGAGACGACTACGGCTGAAATACGCCTTCTGGCTATTATGTCCCGAAAAAATTCGAGTCAATGGGTGGAGAAGTAGAAATGCAAAATACAAAAAAGAAGAAATGCCAGCTAGGTAGAAAGAGAAAGAATGAAAGAGAGATAGAGATATATATATAGAGAAAGAGAGAGAAAGAGAAAGAGTGAGGGAGGGAGAGAGAGAGTCCTACTTTTTACAAGCGCCATTGAGTGAAGAGTCCTTATGGGGCTTAAATGTGCTATTACTGGGAAAAAAATGGGCCTGACTGTGCAATCTTTCAAATAAATATGAGAACATTGTGAAGAAAATAGAGTTGCACAAAAGGAGAACAATTATTTGAGCATGAGTCACGCCAGACAGAGAGGTAGATGTGACAGACGTCTGTTTTCAAAGCCCCTTGAGGTAGCACAGCTCCAACACACAGTACATGATAAGACAGAGGAGAGAAGTGGCGTGCTCTAATTGCTCGTTTCTAAATATGAAACTGGGTTGCCATGTCAGAATCATGTTTTTCTCAGGGATCAGACGACTGCGCCTTCAGCTGAGAGGGAGCATGATGGGGTTTTTTTATTCATATAAATGGCACGGTACTTCAAACATTCATAATGTGACATGTTTGTGTTCATTGTGAGCTCATCTGATGTAAGCTGTTGCAGCAAAGTATTCCATCATGTTCTCCCTGGTGCACGTATCCTTTTGATCATAGAGCAGAGCAATCCTGTCTCGTCATCACCCTCTCTAACATACCACCTTATGACAAGGTCCTTGACCTGGATCCTCATCCCTGACCTGATGACAGGGCTGTGCAGACAGAAGCACATAGGCGCCCGGGGTCACATGTACGGCCTTTGTGTTGTCGTACACCAAGTAGCCTTACTCCCCTGTGGCCAGCTGCTGAGAGGTGCTCCTGCCTGTCTGCAAAACAAGAATAGTCACAAAGAGCCACATAGTTGGACGAAGAAGACAAACAAACTTCTACAGAAAGTCAAGCTAAGCTTACACACACACACACACACACTAACCTGGCTAAACTCATTGTTTGATCCACTCAAGGAAGCAGGGATCAGGCTTTCAAAACCTCAGTTTTGTAAGCCACAGCTCTGTGGACCTCTGGTGTCTGGGCAGAAATCATTTCAAGGGCAGATTTGCCAGCGAGGCATGTACACACACACCATCCTTCATATAGCCACAAATTGCCTGTGTACCTATATGGAACTCTCACTATTGCATGGTATAGTACATGCTACAGTATGTACAACCCCATAAAAGGGAAAGCATGGTGGATTTGTTTATGCTGCTGGAGCTAGGGGTGCAGCAGTAGAGACATTGAAATAATAATATTGTTACATGCCAAACCATCATCCCAAAGCCTGCAGCCATATGCCACTTGATAAACACATTCCAGCGAAACATTTTACCATTATGTGTCCTTTCAATGGGTTTTCAATTGGGCGTCAAATTGAAGAGAAATTGCATTCCCTTGCTGGCACAGTGCTGTTTGCTTTCCTTTGTCTCAACCCACGTAAGAAAATAAAGAGAGACAGATGACTGACTCACTAAATTCAATTCAACTGCTACCTGTATTTTGAACAATAATCTTGAGGCACTCCAGATGTGCCGACTGCATGAGAGGCAATCTGACCACCCCCTCAAAGCCCCTGAAAACGCATTATTTAAGTGCACGCTGCGGTTCTCACCTAAATCGCATTAACATAATTAGACATGGAGTGGCGGTTCAGGGACGGAACCGAGATTGTTCTCACTGTGGGAGACCAAAAAAACTTTCTGTCTGAACAAGAAAAAGAAAAATAGAATAGTGTGTGATCAGTGGCGATTGCTGCTCTTTGAAACAGGGGAAGCTCTGATAAAACTGGTCAATTATTAAATTAATATTATTAAGGTGCTATGTTGTTCTTTGAGGGCAAAAATTATCCCAAAACCCAGAATAGGCCGTAGAATAGGCAGAATAGACAGTAGGCTATAGAGTGGTGAAGCCCCTTCTACTTCCGGTCCATGGGACCTATCTTTCAAAAAATTATGAACGGGAGTTAATGGAGAGATAACAATTATTTTTTGGTCCAGTTTGAATTGTGCCACAAATTTCACATATGATGTGTGTGAATTTAAAAGATAATTTTTCACGTCAAGAAAGTACTGTTGTTCGATAGACTTCAAAAGTTATGTTGGTTTTGTGCGAATCCACTCAGTGGACTACATCTCTCGTCTCGATGTACGTCACCAACGTAATGAAACGATAAGAGCTGTTATGTTAGTTAACGGTTGCATCTTGCTGCCTGCTATGTCACTTAACAGTATGTAATGTACAGTCTATGGACGAATACAACTTACCTGATGTGTTTAATCCTCTGACTCATGGTATTTTCTTCGGCAAGGAAAGCCCAATTAAGACCTGTTGCTGGTATGCTTGTACAATCTAGTGTGGCTGTGAATGAGCTTAGAATGAACGTCACTAGCGCGACTGATGGGTTTGTAGTCGTTGGAATTACGATCTTTCACAATGTAATTCAATAGTTACGAAACAAACTGCAAATGTCTTTACATTAAAAATTGTGTTTAAAATTGACAAACATCATATGGGTAATTCAAGGCACAAGTCAACCGGGACCAGAAAATAATTTATTTTTCGCCATAGACTGCTGTTCAAATTTTTTTGAAAGATAGGTCCCATGGAGGCAAACGGAAGGGGCGGGACTTCACCACTCTATGGACCCTTTCAAGTAGGCCTGTCAAACTCGATTCCTTTTAAGGATCCGGGTTATTCTGAGTCACTCACTAAACTGATCCGGGTTGAATGAGTCACTTGAGTCACTTGAGTCAGTATTGCTAAATCGCAAAGAAATTCAGTCCTACGTTCAAGCAGTGCAGTGGGGTGCTTCATTTCGTTATGTGCCTTCTCATTTTGGATGTGGATCCTCCATGATTTGAAACCAGGTTTTTGCAGTACTTGCATTTAGCCTTTAGAGTTTTGCTCTCCTGGTCAAAGTGCATCCAAACATTGTTCATCTTTTTGGTGCTCATGTTCAGAAACTTTGATCTTATTGACAGAGAGGGTAGCCTATATTATAATAATTAATTATTTGTTGTTGTTTTGTTAACATTAGAAAAGTTTGCCTACAATGTTTATTACCACTACTATATACTAATAGTAGGCTACTAGGAATCTATTCTAATAGGCTGCTAATACTAGGCAACTAATATTATTATTAATCATAGCTATACTGTTAGGTAGCCTAATATAATATAATATAATATAATATAGCCTAATATAATAGCATCAAAACCTCCACCCACTCACGGGAAAGAAAGCAGTTTGAGCCAGACTGTTTATTTATTGTCTTAACCTAGCCTAAGCAATTGACTTTCACAGACATAGAAACAGGAATGTAGAAATGCCCTGCAGTGAATAAATTATTATTATTGTTATTATTGTTATTATTATTACTACTACTACTATTCTCATTAGGCCTATCATTATTATCACCTTGACACGAGTAGAAATTAGGCTACTTGCTCGTCTACAGATCCACTCATGACAATGTAGCCGGCTGATTCGGATTGACTTCGCACTCATAACAACATAACGAACCGGGTCCGCCTGGCTGATCCAAATGACCCAGGTAGGCTAGCCTACCAAGCAACTCCATACAGAGCTTGTAATGTTTCAGACTGTCTTCGCGCATTTTAAAGTAGGCTATGCCAGAATATATGTTATTTCAGAAGTGAAAGCATGGCTTTTGTTGTGGATTTTCTTTTAACCATGACGAGGATTTACTCACTCGCCACTCATGACAACGTGGCGGGCTGATTCGGGCTGACTCGCACTCATAACAACATAACGTAACCGCCCGCCTGGCTGATCCGACTGACCCAGGTTAGCCTACTCTCCATACAGAGCTTGTAATGTTTCGGTCTGTCTTCGTGACCTAATTGCATTTTAAAGTAGGCTATGCGTGCAGAACATATGTTATTTCAGAAGTGAAAGCATGGCTTTTGTTGTGGATTTGCTTTTCACCTTGATGAGGATTTACTCGCTCCTCTAAAGATCCACTCATGACAACGTGAGCCGGCTGATTCGGCTGACTCGCACTCATAACAACATAACGTGAACCGCCCGCCCGCTGATCCGACTGACCAGGTAGGCTAGCCTACTCAAGCAACTCTATACAAAGCTTGCAATGTTTCGGACTGTCTTTTTGCGACCTAATTGCATTTTATAGTAGTCTATGCGTGCAGAACATATGTTATTTCAGAAGTGAAAGCATGGCTTTTGTTGTAGATTTGTTTTTCACCTTGACGAGGAGTTACTCGCACTCATAACAACGTAACCGGCCTGCCCGGCTGATTCGACTGACCCGGTAGATACTCAAGCAGCTCCATGAGCGTGCAGTTCGACTTTCTGCACGACCTAATTGCATTTTAATATGCTACATCTATACACCAAATCTAATTATGTCTAGGCTACATGCAGAACATTGAATGTTATTTCAGAAGTGAAAGAATGGCGCTTTGTTGTGGAATTGCTTTTCACCTCGAGGAGGAGCTAGCCTACTGGCCTCGCAGATCCACTCATGACAACGTAGCCGGGTTGATTCGACTGACTCGTACTCAACGTAGCCTAACCGGGCCGGCTGATCCGACTAACCCGGATTGCTACTCAGCCGCTCCAATCTGAGCCCCATGGTCTGCGAAGTCTGCCATGTTTCCGCTCTGCGGAAGTTAACCAGTTATCTCGACTGCCTGCTCACTCAGTTGCTTGAGTTGATTTGTTGAGTTGTGGTTGCCTACGAAATTGTTACATTTTTGGCAGCTATGATGGCTAGGGCTAAGAGGCTAGCTAATGTTGCAAGAGTTTTGTGTGTGGCGCAGTTTATCGTTTTAGATTGAATTGTAGTAGGACTCAACTGATCCGAGTTAATGATACTAGAGACTCGCGACTCATGGGTTAATTTAAAGACACGGGTGAAAGATCCGAGTGAGTCACGACTCAAACACCTTTACTTTCAAGAGAGTTCCATTATCAGCATCATAGTTGGCCCCACAAGACTTCCTTTTTAACATTCCATATGTTATCTTAATGCAGAGGAAGTAGATTGGGGCCCAAATAGAACGTTCAAGCATTGTTTTTGTTTACCTTGTTGAAAGGGTCTATAGAGTTGGCATGGCATCATGTAGCCTACACCATTATATAGCGCGCTACCTAACTTAGCCTAAATACACAACTGAAACAAAAGCAAGTCACAAACTCTGTAACTCCACATTACGGTTTTATTTACAGTATGCTATTTACAAAGACAAATAGAAACCGACTGTATTACTCCCAAATTATGAGAATTTGAGCTGCAACTTGCCTTACCTCTCGACTTCACCTGTCAACACTAACGTTAACGCATCCCTTGAACTTCGACAGCGACATATGCTGTCAATCAAAAAGAGTCCAGCCTCTATGACGGTTCCTTCAATCATCATACAGAAGCTCGGCGTCCAGGCCATCCCATTGTCCCATTCACTCCCAGAGACGCCGGGCTTCCCTGGAAATGACGATTTTGTGGCGCTTGTCCAATAAACGTGTAGCTTTTCTGCACTGAGACAGAGAATGTAGACGGGCTCTGACTGAGATCAGCCAGAGACTTTCTAATGTGGAGACACTAGCATGGGGGTAGTTTGTCACGCCAATATGGCCGTTGTCTACACATATCCCACCGCTTCCTCGGCAAAACATCGACATGTGAATACATTGAGCCAATCATGTGGTGTGATGTGAATACATTGAGCCAATCATGTGGTGTGATGTGAATACACTGAGCCAATCATATGGTGTGTTGTGAAGACATCGTGCCAATCATGTGTTGTGATCTCGCCGCTGGAGCAAGATTGGTGTCGTGAAGCCTTGTGCACGCGCAGTTCGACCCAAAGACTGTGCCCGATGAGTGCCCATAAAACGTTGGTATATACGGGTTTCCCGTTTACCAACATAACAAGATGCGCGCGCAGCCGTGAGGCAAAAGACGCTTGGTGGCTATAAACTTAACCTAAATAGTCGGCTGCTGTAAGCTACAATCGGATTTTATTGTATATCCCTGTTGTCTCAATGATAATAACATCTCATATCAGACTATATTTCAAAGTTTGCTGTTCATTTGCATTATTAATATAACATCGTATTTTGTCATTTTTGGCGAAGACATGCATTCCATATCCATTTTGCGAAAAATAAAATACAATCTGAGGGTTTCAGTTGTTAAATAGGTGAAAACAATAAATTTAGCCATGTCGCTCCATAGGACCCCATGTATTTTGGACTCGCCCGCGATCGCCATCTAGGTGAACTCTGGCGAACTGCAGCCAAATTCGGTTTGTATGGGATTAATAGAGTGGGGAGGCTCTCCGTAGACAGGCTCTGCTTTGGATCAGCCCACTCTGTAAGTGCCATAGAGCGTCACAGTCCCGCCCCTCCTCCGAGAGAGCTTAGTTTCCGGAAGTAAATTTCCCATTAATTTCTCCCATTGACGTTTTGGAAAAATCCGTATCTAAAGAGTTTTAGAACATGTCTTAGGCTAATCAGCTACAGCGTAACTCATAAGCATACAACATATCATTTCGAGTGAAAAAACAAAGAGAAAGTCCAAAAAAAGTCAAAGGTAAAGACTGTGTACATTTTTTCATTTCCGAGCGAAGGAACTACTCATCCCATAAACCACCGCTACTCACTGAATAATATATAAGCAATGCACGAACCAGCGAAATCATTTCCAACCGGGACACAGCGCTAACCCTTTCCTCCAAACAGTGATTTTTATATAGTGAATGTGCAGTTAATAGCAGTTATTTCAGGAGTAATCGTGCAAATAATTGTGTTTTGGTATTGAATGTTATATTTACCATCGTGTATTTTATATCGTGTGTGTGTGTGTGTGTGTGAAAGCGGTTAACGTTAGCAACATTGTGCAGTGCTTCATATCTGACTGCCATCCTGATGCATGGACCGGTGCATGGTCTGCTCTTGGACCACCATATTCACCTTATTCAGCCCCGCCCATTTTTTAAAATCCCACGTTGTCTTTGTCTTTAAACTTCCGGTCGGCTAGCTACGTCTAGTTAGCTTCATTGGGATAACACGGCAGAAGAGGATAGAGAGGCTAACTTACAGAACAGCCGATCCAAAGTCAGTTTTTTCCTAACTTCAGATAGGAAAGCTGTATAACAGAAATGTCTTAAGTCACCAAAATCCTAAATAAACGTTCCTAACTTTAGGATGACCCATAATATATGATGCCAGTCATCTCGATGGAGCTCTGCTATCTCAATGTATCGCAATGGATGTACTGCTCAATCGGAAGTTCGGAGACAATGTGGGCAAAGCTAGCGCCCCCATGTTTGTGCGCGGAATAAGGTGAATTCAGTTTGCTGTGAATTATTACGCAAAATGTTCATTAAATGTACGAAGAAGTATTTCTAGGTTAATGATTGATGATATGACTCGTACAGTATGAAGGCTACAGTAGCCTAGCTAATGTTAACTAGCATTACCAACCTCCCTACAAAACTCACCACACAACTTTGTAGGTCTTGTCCCTCATGCTGGCCCTTACAGAACCCACAAGCTAACCCTCGGACACACAACAGTCAATAATGTGACCCGATTTAAAGTGGTTTTCACACCTTTGGACACTCTTGATTTCGTCCTTGAAACAGTGAAATATTCACAGGGGCATGGACGGTTTGCTAACCATTTTACTACAGTGTCTAGCTGCTAGCCGGTGGTAGCATCCAGCTTGCATGTGCTATCAGCTAGCTAGCTAGTTCAAAAGTTGAAGTATTTAATGAGATACAGGGCTTTTTATGCCTCGACTAAGTTGATGTTTCCTATAAACAATTCATGTTCATAGAAACAAGGTCACTAAAACATTATATTAAATGTTAGCAGCATTATAATGACATTCTAATGTCTGAAAGGCTAATGATTAGCCTATCGGCTACCTGAAAAGTTAAGTGTTTAAACTAGCATTCAGTGTTCTACTTGATGGTGTATTGGCCCTGACTAAGTTCGTGTGATATATAAACCACAGTCCTTGTTGATACAAGTACCAATGTTCGTCTAGAAAGTTTTTATTCACATTAAAGATTTTCGCCATAGGCAGTAAATATGGAGCTAAATTTGTCTCAATAATATTTGTATATGTGCAGAGGGGGATCCACAAATATTTCTTGATTTGCATGTGTGTTTTGATATCTACAAATAAAAAAAATCATATTTGTAACTCGTATATTGATTTTTACAAATATAGATGTGCATTTGTAAATAAAATGCCATTTGTAAAACCGAAAATTTCATTTGTGAAATGTGAGTGCATTTGTGGATCACCAGCACACGCATTCTTCGCTTTCCAAAGTTACGTGTTTTTGAGACGTTCTTCACATGAAAGTCACACAAATCCACACGTAAATAGGCCTACTTTAATTCACTGGCACACAGAAATCGCAATCTAGTAGATGGCGACATCCACAAATATTTCTTGACTTGCATTCGTGTTTTGACGTCCACAAATTAAAAAATCTTATTTGTAACTTGTAAATTGGTTTTCACAATTGTAGATGTGTATTTGTAAATTAAATGGCATTTGTAAAACTGAAAATTGCCTTTGTGAAATCTAATTTTGCATTTGTGGATCACCAGCACACACAGTTTTCGTTTTCGCATTTGTGGATCAGCATTTGTGGATCACGTTTTTGAGACAAACTTTGCGCAGAGAAGCCACCCAGATCTAACCTGGCAATAGCCAGATGAATTTCGCTCCGCCTAGCTCCACTCATCCATCTGGAACCGATCCATTGAAGTGTTGCTTCAGAAGGCTGGGCCTAATCAAAAAATGCTTGCATATGATTGAATAAGCCACTTGTCCGTCATCTATTGACGTGCTACTTCAACCACTCACATCGAAGCCAACCCGTGACGCTAATAACAGACTCACAGTCGCTTCTACGCTATGTCACATCTATGAAACTCCCGCCCTGCGTCCTGACTGGCTAAACCATAAAGTTGGTTGGAGATATCACTCTCAATGGAAGAGGTCCCAGATGGATGCGAGTGAAGCTAGGTGGAGCTAAGCGGAACGACATTCATCTGGCTAGGGTCAGGTTAACCCAGATCCACAAGTAGCCTGCTGACACTTTCTAATCCAGTAGATGGCCGTGTTGTTCTATGGGACTCATAACCAAAGATTCTTTGCTCATAACACAGAGCTAGCAAACCTAGAGATCCCTTTTACAACAAGCTTTTTTAATGGAAAAGTGGTGTTTAATTTCCATAATCTTTGTTTAGTAAACGCATAAAACAGTCAGTTTGCAAGCGAAATCAATAATTACGATCTTTGAGTTTCTTTATAGTTTCCTAGCAACCTTTCACACAGTCAGTTCTTGCAGTTCATTACAGAGTAAAAAAAAAAAATAAATAAATAAAAAAAAAAAAAAACAGCTGGCAACGTTAAAACAGCTGTTCAGGTGGGCTCATAGAATTGGAAGTATATATGAAACGTTGTGCTGAGCCTGGATTTGAACCAACAATCCTTGGGGTCAGAGATCACTCCTCTAACCACTGTGCTACCACATTTCTTGTAGGCCTACATTACAAACTGACGGTTTTATGCGTTTTTTTTTTTTTCTCGGTAATGAACTGCAAAAACTGACCGTGTGAAAGGCCCAATTGATCTTTTTCCAAGTTTACACTGAATAAGGAGAGGTAAATAGGCCTATTATTTAGACAGAAGTAGCTATTGCACTGGTAAATAGATAACATAAATTCCCATTGGGAGACTGTATAGCCTACTGATAAGCTAGCTAGTGTGACCGGATCAATAGTGGAGATTGTTTGTGTCGACTACGCCACCCTGGACCTAATGCCCAGGGACTCTAGAACAATACACCAGGTATCCTGAACCCAGTTTAGTCATCAATATGCACAGATTCAAATACAAAAAGGCAGACACGTGAATTCCAATCAAATCAAATGTCCGTTTATTGAAAGCACTGTTGGGGAGAGGGAGGGGGGAGTGTGGTGTGATCTGTTGCTGAAACTGAAAATAACTGGCAGGGGTTAGAAACATATAAAAATATACTTTATTTTAGTGTTCTTATTGTATCTTTTTACTGTCGTGTAGGATGCATGACATGAGTTAAATAGCACAAGCAATTCTAACACATCAGCTGGGAATGTTGCACACACCAAAATAAAACAGAAAATTATACTGGCAGGCGGGGCTTACCTGGATGGGGGGGAAGCAGACCATCAAGGAAGGTGTCCACACGTGCACTCACTGCAGAAAAGTGTTACACCATTGTCACAGCAAGCCACCACCGATATTCCATAGTACACTCCAAAGTGAAGTTCACAAGCCCGCCACCAGGTGACTAGCTACCCCCCGCCGAAGCTAACCCACAGGCCTGCCAACACATAAACTGATCAAAAAGGAGCACAGCAACCACAAACACCAGCATGTAGGTTATACCAATTAAAGATGTAAAGCTTTTGAGCCAGGGAAATAATCCTCGCTGGGATAAAAGCTAGGCATGCAGACACACTACAAACTCAGAAAACACGATCACACACACACACACACACACACACACACACACACTAAGGCAAAAGCAAAACAGACCAGCAAACAAAACAAACAAACAAAAAAAAAAAAACCGCCTGGGAAATCCCAATCAAGCAAAGAGCAACACAAACAGGTCAGCTACCGCGACACGGAGGAGCTGTGATGACGTAAACACAAAAATAAATAAAAAACTAATGCTATGGACAAGACAGCAGCGTGACCACACTAAACAAGCAAACTTGACGAAGCCATGCTACCTGTAACATAAATAGTCAACACTTAGAGTGTATCAGTGTCTCAAATGCCACACCAAAAGCTACAACATTCCGGTTTCATACATACCAAACACTTAGTCACTGATTAGCCAGTAGGCCTAAATAACGCTTAAAACAGACACGCCGTGCCGTCGTCATAAACTGCAAGCATACATAAACAAAAGAGCAATTAAGACTCCGTAAGGCTAATAAAGGGAGATAATAAATATTTGGAAATGCATACCTGCAGGGGAGAGTTATCTAATGCTAGACAGGTCAGGTTCCATACAGCCACGGCAGAGTAAGGGAGACGCAGAGCTACAGATGGAAAGAGTAAAGTATTAGAACTAGGCATGAATAGCTTAACCAATGCAGCGAAATTGCAACATACCTGGCGATTGGCTCCTGCGTGAAACCCAGGGACAAACCGAGCGAGAGACAGAGAGGAAGACAGTCCGACCTACTAGGCACCTTTATACCATGGCCTAATACCAGGATCTGAATGAATGGATAGCTACATGCCTACCCCGCCCCCTTCGTTAGAGACCAGTGTGTAAGGTAAGCAGGAGGAGACAGACAGAGCGAGAATGCAACTGGCTACACTAGCAGGCAAACTAACTTAGCTAACGTTATATTATCACCATTTTTTCTTTTTTCTACCTGTAGGCTATAAGTTAACCCTTTGTTCACGGCCTGCTTAAACACAGCACATAAGATAGGCTCTAGATCAATCACTAATAAGGTCGAGATTTCATACAAATGCACATCTATATTTGTAAAAATCAATATACGAGTTACAAATATGATTTTTTTTTATTTGTAGATATCAAAACACACATGCAAATCATGAAATATTTGTGGATCCCCCTCTGCGCATATACAAATATTATTGAGACAAATTTAGCTTCATAAGTAAAAGACTCCGCCATCTTTGTCAATAATTTTCGCTGATAAAGTTTCAAACTATGATCATAACGGCCTTTCCACCAATCAGAGGCATCACTATGGGATTGTTCAGGATTGTGGGTAATGAAGTACTTATCCAAGACATCACGATTAAAAGACATTTATTTCAAAACAAGGTTAGTGCCCCTTGAATTTTCGCCCTCTATATGACCATATACAATCGCTTAGTACAGCCGTAGCTGGTTTTGAGTCTACCATGTGCAGTTAAGTTTTTATGGCTTATACCCGAATTGTCAATGGAGAAATTGCATTGAATTCTTACTTCCGGAAACTCCTGTGGGCGGGACTGTGATGCTCTATTGAGTCCAGTGAAGCCGAGCGTCTATGGGTTTTTTGCATGGTTTTTTGATGGATCGTGTCGTCACAGCAATGTTTTACGGGTGCGAAATCACGATAAATGACCGACAAAACCTTATTGCTGAACAAACTAGCCATAAAGATGAACATGTTTTCAGCATGTTCTAGTTGGAATAATAGGCTAGAAGCTAATGTAATAGTGTTATTTGGTGCGATTTTCTGTGATATTTTAGAGGAGGCTGAGCTTCCCCTGTAGAGCAATCGCCTCTGCATGTGATACTGAATTGTACAAAAGTGTTCTAAAGTGTTGAATTATAATGTCGTTCATGACTTGAATCAATCACAAAGCACTGTGAGTAGTGACTGGGGGCCATGGGCCGTGCTGTCTTGGATTAATTACCAGTAGCCTATGCACCACTCTGTCTCTCTGCACATTTAATGTGCTACTAATGAACTCAGCATTAGTGCAAAGCTTCACAGATAAAGAGATGCATCAAGTCTATTTTCCTCATCCACCCCATGCTGAAATGCAATGCAGTAGAGTCCTACAATCAGAGAAGTGTGTGTGTGTGTGTGTGTGTGTGTGGGGGCAATCCTCTTCACTTTGTTCTGAGAAAAGTCCAGTCCAGTAGTTGTAACAAACCAGGGTGTTTTCGGCTGCCCTTGCACCACTACTGGTTTGCATGGCTACCTCAAAACCCTCACCACCGAGCGGCAGCCAGAATAACTGACATAACAATGCATTGTGAGTCATCAGTCAATGTTTGTTGACAGATCGGAGATGACAAAATGACAAGTCGCCTTAATGACTTGTTCTCTGCGCCTTGGCGGTAGCCCCGCTGAGTGGGCTATAGTTGATGGAATCAACAAGCTGCCAAGGCTGTGTGATGGGCTGAAGCAAGCGATGAAATTCTCCCTGTAACCTCTCTCTCCATGTCCCTATCTCTTTCACACACATAAGGCCCAGAATCGAGTGCAAATTGGCAAAGAACTTTGAACACACTTAATGGAATTCATGAACAAAAAAAATCTGGACATCCTCAAATCCCAATGAGGCATACAACGAAAATACGCACAGCAATCAAATGAGGTAAATGGTCAAACATACACTGACAACACAATCTACCTTGTCCACTGGGTTGTTTTGTGTAAAACACATAGGGATAGTTTCCCATACATTGGTTAAGCCCGGTGGTGTAGTCTACGTGATGGACGCAGGATTACAGTATACCCACTTAAAAAGCATCACCATCTTAAAACCTTAAAATAGGCAAGGATATGTATTGTATTTAAAATAGGCAAGGATATGTATTAACATTTGGGGTTGATCACACTATACCCAACAGCTAACTAGACTACACCACAGCTACAAGGAAGGATATGTATTAACATTCGGGGTTGATCACAGTATACCCACTATACTGACACAGCTGACACAGAAATCATGAATTTATATTTCAGTCAGCGCCCATCATCAGGGATGGTTCTGATTAGCCCCAAGCTGTCTGACTCTGACCTTGTGAATTCTGAGTCAAGTTGGCTACCATCAGTGTGTAATAGATTTGATTCGCACATTGTGTTTGTGCCTTGTTTTCCACCATGTCGAAAAATTACTCATTTCCCTGCTCACAGAATTCTTACGAATCAATTCCCTACCCCCTCCTCTCTGAGATATAAAAGGAAATATCGATCAATTGCACCAACTGTCCAGTGTGTCTCATCTTTTATCTTCCTGCATGTGTATGTGTGTGTGTGTTTGAGAGAGAGCGAGAAAGAGAGAAAATAGATTATCACACACACACACATACATACAAACACACACACACACACAAACACAACAAAATGTCTTTATCTGTATGTGTGGGTGTTTTCATCAAAGACAGTGTGAGTGAGTAGTGTGAAAGTGTGACTGAAGAAGAGAGCAGAGAAGAGAAAAAGAAAGAGAGAGAGAGAGAAAGAGAGAGAGAGGAGGAGGAGGAGAGAGAGAGAGAGAGAAAGAGAGAGAGGAGGAGGAGAGAGAGAGAGAGACAGAGAGAGAGAGAAAGAGAGAGAGGAGGAGGAGAGAGAGAGAGGAGGAGAGAGAGAGAGAGAGAGAGAGAGAGGAGAGAGAGACAGAGAGAGAGAGAGGGGAAAGACTAGGAGGGTATCCAGTCGTAGTAATTGGTGAAGTGGGTGAAATACAATGTGGCAGCGCGGCATGTGTTACTGCACCTTCTGGAGGGGGTCATTGGCTGTCAGCGGTGAGAAATAGCTTGCTGGGATCGCCTTCCAGACCTGCAGGGGAGAGACGGGGGGTGGGTGGGTTGTTACATGGACGATCTGTCCTTGGCGCCTGCCGCCTGGAATCAATAATGCTGTGTCTTGTTTAGCCGCCGCCAACATCCACTGGTAGATATTGACAGGAGTCAATTACTTGGGCTTGGGCCACCTCAGAGAGGGAAAATAAACCCAAAGTGCCGGCCTGTCAAATCCATAGTGGCAGCGGAGGCGTCCTCCTCCCTACGGCATCATAATACATTGATCTCCACTCACCGGGTTGTCGCCTAATGCATATGAATGAGCCTTACCTGGGATAACCCCCACCACGCACACACACACACACACACACACACACCTGTCACAGCAGCACTTATGGTAACATTTTATCATGAAAGGTACATGCCAGTGGCTGTGTAGATCTATATATACTGTTTAGCTCTAGAAAGAGGGAGGAAACAGCTCTCATCCTGCTACAGCTTATTTGCTGGAGGGAACTTGATCCTCTTCAGAGACCTGATATGATATGGATTGTAAGGTTTGAATTCAGAAACCAAAACAAGCAGTCATATGTAGAGTGGATGCCCTGAGGTATTTCTATACGATGAGGTCAGACAGAAGACATTGCGCGGCATGACAGTCCATGGCTTATGTAATTGTCTGAATAATGATTTTGGTGTCATGTGACCCCACGGAGCCACTGAGGCAGGTATGGACACTGCCTGTGGTGAAGAGTCAATGGCATGGACAATCAGCATGGTACCCTATTGTCTGACCCTGGAACAATACTAGTACTGAAGGGAAGTGCTCAATTAGGACAAAAATATGAGCATCATACATGATAATCATATACATGATCATCATAGTATACATCTGATTATGATTATATTGGATATGATATTGGAATTTATAGATAAAGAAAATGCACACCGTTGATTCACAAATAAATCATTTTACGATATAACCTTGCTCCAGGTAGCTTGTTAATACTATTAATAAATAACAATCCTTTATAACACCAGTAAGCTTACAAAACTCATTCACCAGTGGGCAAAAATAATAAAAACTGGTCAAGGTTTGTTTAGGTGATACGAGGGAAATAATGTGTACTATGGACTGCAATATAGCCTACCTTTATGGTCAGTTTGAACCATGCTCATATGTTGGTCATGGGCGGACTGGCCATCTGGCATACCGGGCATTTTCCCGGTGGGCTGACGCACCTTTTGGGCCGATAGAATAGGCTATATATAATTAAATAATTTTGGCCAACGATCCGCCCAAAGGAAGGACAATCAGCGGCCCATTGGTTACATTTCCATATTGACACTCGACTGATCCAGTAACAGCTCACGTCAGGCCCCACCCCTCGCATTTTGGCTCAGAGCCAGGATTCTGTGAGCGCATCAAAAGTCAAAAGTTCGAAGTTGCCTACACGAAATTGTGGCGGGCTGCGGTAGTGACAATAGTGCAAAAGTAACACCAATGTAGAAGCTTCAAAAATACAATATTGCAAGTAGGCTAGCATATGTCAGCAACATGGTGAAGTTCGTTGAGTTTGAACGAGGATGTAAGCAAGCATACAGAGCAGAGGGACAGTGAGCAGGTGGTTGAGCCTAGTTGAGGCTACATGATAAGAACTCAGTGGTGGAGCAGGTAGGCTAAGTGTGACATGCCATGCTGACGATGATGATTATGATGACTTATTAATTGCGATAATGTAATGATATGGTAATGATAGTAAGGTCGTGCTGTGATTATAATAACAAATAGCGCAAAAGAGTGTCAAATCGATGTTAATTGTTGGTCAGATTGATCAGTTTCCGTCAGACGCCCAAAATCGATGGCATGGTTCTCAAAGTAGAGCATCGAAAGGGTTCTATCTTGAAAGGGTTATCATGGTAAAGATGGGCTAAAAGACTGTAGACTGACGGAAATGTAGGCTACAAAACATCAAGTCATATTCATGCACAAGCCAACTAAGCTATGTATACAGTGACGTATACGATAGGTTACTGGAAGACATTAAAGATAATTAGTTAATGTAGAAATACTGTTCCAAAATGTACCAGCAATGTAGGTAGGTATATAGCCTAAAGGAATAAAATATTTCCAGCAACAGCCCTGTTTATTATGACCGCCGCGCAGCGAAGCGGCGGTCATATAGATTTAGTCAGATTTTTTTTTTCTTTCTTTTTCGCATGTCAAAATTTCCGTCAAGGATTCCCGGGACACTGAAAGACCGGGGTAGACGAAACATGGTGGGCATGTAACCCCATATGGATAGCATGGAACCATCGTTTTTCGTTTTGATCTGTAGCCCCCCCGCTGGACTGCACCCCCCGGAAGGAGGGTAGGGCAGACACAGTTTTCTGTGAATATCTCGAGAACCGTAAGGTTTAGGAGGACCATTTTTTTTTGTATGTTGATCTCAAGGGGTCTTGTCAACCCATTCCATAACCACTCATTTCATGTATAGCGCCACCTAGTTAAACACAAAAAAGTAAAAATGAGGTGTTGTAATCGCAGGTATCTGTGACCTAACATAGTCAAAACTGCACGAAATTGGAAGTGCAGGATCATTATGACACCCTCTGAATACACGCCAAGTTTTGTGGAATTCCGTTCATGGGGGGCCACACAATAAATTAATTTATGTTACTATACACCAACTGGCCTGTAGGTGGCCGGAGACAGTTTTCTGTGAATATCTCGAGAACCGTAGGGGCCTAGGAGGTCCACCTTTTTATGTATGTTGGTCTTAAGGGGCATGTCAACCCATCCCATTACCACTTATTTCATGTATAGCGCCACCTAGTTAAAAAATTAAAAAGCAAAAAATTAGGTGTTTTTCATCACAATATCTCTGGCTGACATGGTCAAAACTGCACGAAATTGAAAGTGTGGGATCATTATGACACCCTCCGAATGCATGCCAAGTTTTGTGAACTTTCGTTCATGGGGGCTTACAATAAAATAATTTATGTGTACATTTAGTGACCGTGACACCAACAAGGATTCCCGGACACTGAAAGACCGGGTACCTAAACTTGGTGGGCATGTAACCCCACATGGATAGCATGGAACCATCATTTTTCGTTTTGATCTGTAGCCCCCCCGCTGTACTGGACCCCCCGAAAGGAGGGTAGGGCAGACACAGTTTTCTGTGAATATCTTGAGAACCGTGGGGCCTAGGATGACCCATTTTTTGTATGTTTGCCTCAAGGGGGTCTTGTCAACCCATTCCATAACCACTCATTTCATGTATAGCCCACCTAGTTAAACACAAAAAGTAAAATGAGGTGTTGTAATCGCAGGTATCTGTGACCTAACATAGTCAAAACTGCACGAAATTGGAAGTGCAGGATCATTATGACACCCTCTGAATACACGCCAAGTTTTGTGGAATTCCGTTCATGGGGGCCACACAATAAATTAATTTATGTTACTGTACACCAACTGGCCTGTAGGTGGCCGGAGACAGTTTTCTGTGAATATCTCGAGAACCGTGGGGGCCTAGGAGGTCCACCTTTTATGTATGTTGGTCTTAAGGGGCATGTCAACCCATCCCATTACCACTTATTTCATGTATAAAGCCACCTAGTTAAAAAAATTAAAAAAAGCAAAAAATTAGGTGTTTTCATCACAATATCTCTGGCTGACATGGTCAAAACTGCACGAAATTGAAAGTGTAGGATCATTATGACACCCTCCGAATGCATGCCAAGTTTTGTGAACTTTCGTTCATGGGGGCCTTACAATAAAATAATTTATGTGTACATTTAGTGACCGTACACCAACAAGGATTCCCGGACACTGAAAGACCGTACACGAAACTTGGTGGGCATGTAACCCCACATGGATAGCATGGAACCATCATTTTTCGTTTTGATCTGTAGCCCCTCACTGTACTGGACCCCGAAAGGAGGGTAGGGCAGACACAGTTTTCTGTGAATATCTTGAGAACCGTGGGGCCTAGGATGACCAATTTTTCCGTATGTTTGCCTCCAGGGTCATGTTAACCCATTCCCATGTGCACATGTGCATAAACAGATACACACGACACATACATTCACAGTAATCATAATTATGACACATACTCACACAGTAGACATATGTACGCGATGCATGCACATGCACAAACACACATACACAGGCAAACACACAAGCACGCACACACACACACACCCACACACATAAACATAAACGTGTACACGCACACATGCACACAATTCAAGAATTTCTCAGAATTATGAACAGGCAAGATGGGGGTGGGGTTGTAGAAAATGTATTTTACATGTGAAATCTATTAACTAATCATGTTTTGGTACTTGTTTTGTCTAGCAGATACCAGTGAGAATTGAGTGTGGATAATGCAATTTAGTGAGACAGTTAGAATCATATAGGCCTTTCAGCGTGATTTATTTTTGTGGAAAAAATGTGCTGGACTGGGCGGCGGTCATATTTTGTACCACTCTGCGGTATATCTAGTTTCAGTTGTCCTAGTGATTAATGTCTATGACAATCTAGGAAGTTTAGCTCCTTACACATAGGCTTCAGTAACTGTTTGGTGCTGCTGTCAGTTGAGCATTGTATAGTTTAAATTTAGCCTATTGAATAATCTGAAATGATGTGAAGTCAAGCAGAAACTCTTTAATAATTGCTTGTATAGCCTACTTGAATATGGAGATCATGTGCTCCATGGCTACCTCTGATCAGAGTGATAGCCAATGAGGCCTACATCACTTTCAGTGCTGTTGAAAATATATACATATTTAAGGGTAATGCAAAGATTTTGTATTTAATTAAGTGTGTGTGATTTGAGGGCCGCTTGGGCCAAATATGCCAGAGCCGATTTTTGGTCCCAGTCCGCCCCTGATGTTGGTTGTATGCTTTAGAGCCTTGGGTATGAAAAATCTAAAAATCAATGAAATATCTCCAGTGTACTGTAGCTGTCACAATCAGCCAAACATGGACTTGGTATAGTGTAGAAAAAATACACACAGCTCAATGTCCTGCATCCCTGGTGAGATCACAGATAAGATTTACAATACATAGATAGAGGAGGACTATGACCTCTCAAAATGAACAATAACATCTAATGAAGGATATAGTGTATATCGGATTGCTTTCATGTCATAGACCACTTGACCATGACAGGCATGGTAGGCAACCTCTCTGAAGAGGCAGCGATGAGAACGTCGGAGCTCAGCACGGCCCCCCTCCCCTCGTCCCTAACGCCCGGCTCCCCTCCTCTGGAGTCTCTGGTCCCAGCCGCTCCCTCAGAAACGGCCTCAGCTGTTACCCTGGCTGCCGTTACCGTTGCCATAGCAACCACTCCCAAGGCTCGGCAGTGTCACAGAATGGAAAGAAAGACAGAGAAGGGGAAAAAACAGAGAGAGAGAGAGAGAGAGAAATAGGGCTAAATGTGCACCACCCAAGACAAACCTGAACAGAATAAACTCTCGCTCACGATGCTGCCCTAGATTTAGGGAGTGTTTTAGCCATCGGGTAAGGAGCCAAGGTGGGACCACACCTCACAAACCACCCGTGGGCATGAGTAAAAGTGTGCACACACACACACACACACACACACACACACACACGCAGCACACACACACACACACACACACACAGAGGCCTTGTGGCTGTGGGCGTAGTAGTGGGTAAACATAAGTTTCACCGCAGGTCCTCTCCAATGCCGAGGGAGGATTTTTGGCCCTTCTCAGCTACCATATTTGGACTAATTGTCAGGCCTGGTCTGGGGCTCGCTGACCACAAGCCTCAGGTCGCAGTCCCTGGTCAGAGCTACTGCGGCGTGCAATTAAAGCAAGGTTAACAAGTCTGACTCCTCTAACAAGACGTGAGTCACATTGCCTGAATGGCCGAGTGACTGAGGACTTGGGGGTTTACGTAAGTGTCTTTTTTCCAGATGAAAAGTAACAAGCATCTTTTTTACAGCTGCAGTGGCAGTTTTGTGTGTGTGTGTGTGAGCGAGTGTTTTCAGCACTATGTGAGTCCATGTGTTCAAGAGAACAGTAATTAAATGCAATGTTTTGTCCTCATCATGCCTCTAATTATTGTGAGCGCCTCGTCAGGAGATGCGCACTGACAGCTGGACAGATGCTGTGGAGGCAGCCCAAACGAGGGAGTCGGGGGGGGCGCGGACCCCCTCATCTGTTGTTTACTCGCCAGCGCGCCACCGCCAAGATGGTGCGGGCGCCTCCGTGGGGAATGCCAATGACATTCATGCCCCCCACTCCCAACACACACACACACACACACACACACACACACATGCACATCCACATGCATGTGAGTGCACCACATAAGTGCTGCATGTGAGCATCTCATTCTGATCTGCCAACAACATTCATGACCCCAACATACACACACGCCCCAACCACACACACACACACACACACACACAACTCTGCTCGAGAGGGTGGGTGTGAGCATCTCCCTGCGGTCACACTGTGAAGACCCCTAAAGAGGGGAAACATGCTAGGGTAGGGGGGGTGGTCAACGACGCGTCCTCAACTCACACTTTTGGTGTTCATTTTGGTTGATGTTTCTGCACCATTTCGTGCGGGACTGTAATTACTGCAAGTCGGCTGTCTAAAACTCAACAATTTCCCCATCAGTTCATATCACATCACGCTCGCTGCTGACTCGCCCGACCGACAATCAAAACGACGGATGACCTGACAAGTGTCACGAGCCTCTGGATCTGACTGGCTGGCCGGCCTATTTAAAGGGAGGTGAGTGGGAGGGCTGGAGTGGACCGCTCTAATCATCCATCCAGGGGGAGGGCATCTGCCGGCGTCCTGTCTCACACAGCTCCGTCCGTCAGAGGGAGTGGGCAGGGGATGGGATGCCGCCTGTCACTGCAAGGTCATAATTGCTCGTGGAGAGGAGTGGGAAAGGTGTCGTGTCTGCGATTAGGTTTTTCTGTGCCATGCTACTGAAAATTTACAGACTTCATTTTTTATCAGGTGTTTTTTTCAGTGAGTGGCCCTGTGGAGGTTCAGCAGAAATACTGTATGCTAGCCTATATTCACACACACACACACACACACACACACACACACACACACACACACACTTTGACTGGACCCACAAAATGAAGTCACTGTCAAGGACTTTGATTTAAAGGAAAACGGCGTGATTAAACAGGAACCATTTGTGGTCTGACTTAGTTTCTCCTGCTGGCTATTCAAAACAAAATGAAAAG
Organism: Alosa alosa; assembly: GCF_017589495.1. Lineage (NCBI taxonomy): Eukaryota > Metazoa > Chordata > Actinopteri > Clupeiformes > Clupeidae > Alosa > Alosa alosa. Next base: position 9,100,068 of record NC_063205.1, read on the forward strand.
AAACCATCAGAGGCTCTATAGACTCTTTCAAGAGAGTTTCATTATCAGCATCATAGTTGGCCCCACAAGACTTCCTTTTTAACATTCCATATGTTATCTTAATGCAGAGGAAGTAGATTGGGGCCCAAATAGAATGTTCAAGCATTGTTTTTGTTTACCTTGTTGAAAGGGTACAAGGATACAAGGATACAAGGATACAAGGAAGTTTATTGTCACATGCATATAGTTACTGGAAGTAAGAAATGCAGTGAAATTATGTCTGGTGTCAGCCTATTTGTGCATTAATGGGGGGGGGGGGGGGGGTAAAAGTGCAGTAGAAGAGGGGTTTAGTAGATTAAGTGGCAAGGGCTGCATAAAAAGGTGGTGGAGGATTGGGATTGGGTGGGGGCACCAACAAGGAGCACCCAAGAGCAACAGGGGCAGGAAAAACTCCCTTACCAAGGAAGAAACCTTGGGCAGATCCACAGCTCAAGGGGCTAACCCAACTGCCAGGGGTCTTGGTGTGTGTGTGTGTTGGGGGATGACAGGGGGAGAGATGGGATAGTGTGCTGTGTATGTGGGGTAGAGGGCAGTGTGCAATATGTGTGTTGGAGAAGCTTCCTCATGAGACAATGTGCTGTGTATTGGGGGTCAGGGACTTACTATTGCAAGCAGAGTACTGTATGTATGATGTATGTGAGTGATGACAGTGAAGATGTGTGTGTGGGACTTACTATTGCAAGGGAGGTGGAGCAGTGACTGTGTGTGTGTGTGTGTGTGTGTGTGTGTGTGTGTGGGTAGGTGGGGGCAGTGTGCTGTAAGTATGTAGAGGATGTGTGTTGGAGAAGATCCTGAAGACAATGTGCTGTGTATGTGTGTGCAAAAGTTGGAGAAAGTCAGATATGTGTGTGTGTGTGTGTGTGTGTGTGTGTGTGTGTGTGTGTTTTGACGTGTGATGAAATAAGAAAATAAATAAAAGGTCTGTAGCATAGGGAGAGGGATGTAAAAGTGCTAAAAGTCTTGTAGGTGTGTGTGTGTGGGGGGGGTCATGAGTGCTGAGGAGTGAATGAGTGCAAAGTCAGTATAGTGTGAGTTCAGAGTTGGGAAATGTTTGAGAGTGCTGAGGAGGGAATGTGTGCAAAGTCAGTATAGTGTGAGTTCAGAGTTCGGATGGCCTGGGGATAAAAACTTCTCCTGAGTCTCTCAGTTCTGGCTTTGTGACTACATAGGCGTCTTCTTGATTTCAGCGGTAGGAATAATCCATTGTTAGGATGAGAAGAGTCCTTCAGAATCTTTTGGGCTCTTAGGAGTACTCTTCTGGAATAGATATCTTGTAGAGCAGGGAGTTGAGTTCTTATAGTACGTTCAGCTGAGCGCACTACTCTCTGCAGAGTACTACAATCTCTAACTGTGGAGTTCCCATACCAGGTGATGATGCTACCAGTTAGAACACTCTCAACCGCTGAAGTGTAGAAGGCCTTCATGATGGATGTAGAAACTTTGAATTTCCTTAGCTGACGAAGGAAGTAGAGTGGATTGTCTGGACTTCTTCAGAACATATTGAGTGTTAACAGTCCATGTTAAGTCTTCAGTAATGTGGACACCAAGGTATTTAAAACTTGTGACTCTCTCTCTACAGGTTGCCTGCTGATCATTAGTGGGGTGTAACTGTAGTTCTGCTGCTGCCTTCTGTAATCCACTACCATTTCCTTGGTTTTATTGATATTCAGTGTCAAGCTGTTAGATTGACACCACTGTGCCACCTCATCAACCTGATCCAAGTAGAACTGTTCATTGTTGTTACTAATCAGGCCCAAGATCACTGTGTCATCTGCAAACTTGATGATGGAGGTATGACTACTGTTGGCTTTGCAGTCATGTGTGTAGATGTTGTACAGCAGTGGACTCAAAACACAGCCTTGGGGAGCACCAGTGCTGATGGTTAATGAGTCAGATGTCAGACCCCCCACTCTAACCACTTGTGAACGGTTGGTGAGGAAGTCAAATATCCAGTGACACAGGGTGGTGTTCAGTCCTAAGGCCTTCATCTTTGTGACCAAGGTGAGAGGTACTATCGTGTTGAATGCTGAACTAAAGTCAATGAACAGCATCCTCACATAATTCCCATTCCCCTCCTCCAGGTGAGTTAAGGTGGTGTGCATGAGGTTTGAGATGGCATCCTCTGTAGACCTGTTGGCTCTGTAAGCAAATTGGAGGGGTCAAGGAGGCAGGGAGGGATGAGCAGATAATGTTTTTCACAAGCTTCTCAAAACACTTCATCACTGTAGACGTCAGGGCTACTGGGCGGTAGTCATTCAGACATGATGGACTTTTGTTTTTCGGTACTGGAACAATAACAGACTGCTTGAGGCAAGTAGGAACTGTCTCTTGAGCCAATGATGTGTTAAAGATATAAGTGAACACAGGAGCTAACTGATGTAGACTGGGTCTATATGTAACCATTATTAGTAGAGTATAACTTTGATGGTGGGTAGTAAAACATGGGATTCCAGACCAGAACACTGTACAGTGTACATCAATACCCTGCCTCTGCCACACTGACACCGTAAGCTAAGCCAAAGTCCTTGATTGGTACGATGTATAGACCCTTTCAACAAGGTAAACAAAAACAATGCTTGAACGTTCTATTTGGGCCCCAATCTACTTCCTCTGCATTAAGATAACATATGGAATGTTAAAAAGGAAGTCTTGTGGGGCCAACTATGATGCTGATAATGGAACTCTCTTGAAAGGGTCCATTCACAACACACCACATGATTGGCACAACGTATTCACATGTTGATATTTGGTCGTGGAAGGGCTGGAATATGTGTAGACAACTACCCTATTGGCGTTACGATCTAAACCCCATGCATTTCCATAGAATATTTTTTGAGTGCTGTGTCTCTGGCTGGAAAAGTCTGGAAAGTCTCTGTCTAAGCCACACTAACAGCTCCAGTGTTCTCACCTGACTTAGGGGCGTCACTCATGGCATTTTTGATAAAGGCATGCCTCTGACCGATGCAGTGTCACAGGGAAGTGTCAGACAGTGTCAGTCACACCTGTTCCTGGTACTGAGCTCTGGTTCCCACTCTACCCGAAGGACATGCTCTAGTAGTGCCCTAGTCAGGTGTGGAGAAAAATGATTAACGCTACATCCTGGTCTGACAATAACAATATGTGTGTATGCGTTGTGTGTGCACGTGTGTCATTAGCTTCGATTTCATCTGGTGATAAAACCACTACCATCTGGTACTGGTCTCAAACAAAGTACTGGACTCATTGCCACCACCATTCTCTTTCCCACTATAGCCATGTACAGTGTTCTTTCGCTACCCCCTCCACTTCTCTGTTTGTTTGTTTTTCTCTGATTAGAGAGAGAGAGAGATTAAAGAGGAAACCACTGGTCCAGCATCTATGTCCTTTACACTCTGAAAATCTGCATATTGTGGTCAGATTAAGCTTTAAGCAAATATAATGAATGGACCTGACAATCTCACTGTTTTGCATTGACAAAATGCAAACCCTAACTCCCACAGACAATAACCACTAATGAATGCTCACAACCTCTCAGCTTGATTTAGAAGATGAATGGAGTCACAGAACCAACACACACACACACACAGACATCAAAGAGCACATGTACAGAGAAAGAGAGAGAGAGAGAGAGGGAGGATGGAAAGCTTTCTAAAGGTCATCTTAACACATCTCTGTCAGGCTGAATGGCAGAAGTGCAAGGGGGGCTGACTGTGGACACGCTGTCGGTTCTTTTCATCTGGAGATACCGTGCGAATGCGGCACGTGACTAATCACATGGTTCAGAGATCACGCTGCGTTAAGAGGATTGATACTCGAGGATTTTTACTCATTTTTATTGGTTCCTGACATACCTCTACAGCAGGTATGTCAGGAACCAATAGAAAAGACAGATTCACTGAACTTTCAGCTGGCTTGGGAACTAACTTGCTAAGGCATCACCATTTAGTATATACTGGTGGCGGAGACATATTCAGTTCATAAAGAGATCAGTAATAGACTATTACATTATTTTAAGGCCTCTTACTTGAGAAAGAGACCTAGATGCTGTGTGTGTTCAACACATTGGCTTCAAGGTCCTTCACAGAGAACGCAAGGGTAGGAGTAGGCTTCACTCAGCCTCTTTTGTTTTCAAGAGTGCTGGGCCAAACTTAGAAGTAATCAGAAAAGGCGAAAAGGGCCACACCTGGCACACATCAAATCAAATCTGTGCTACAACAAAATTCATGTATGCCAAGTGCGACCTTTTCTCTCAGGTCCTGCACAGGCTATAGATATGGCAGTGGCTTCACCTCCATTTCTCCTTTTCCTTTCTTGGTCTGCCTTTATAGGACCCAGATGATGTGTGTGGCCTCAGTAGAGATTGGCAGTCCTTAAGTCCTATTGCCTTCTCGGCGTACCTCCTCTGAGGGGTTGGTACGTTCCAGGCGTAACGCTCAGATCCCTCACAGTTGAGGTGTGTCAACCTCGACTCGAGTGTCCTTGACACACTTAGAGCCGAGTGGCAGGCAGCACCGCTTGCTAGTGCCAGTGTCACATCGCTCCTTACCTGCCTTGCCTTCGTCTCCCTCGTGACGCTCGGGCTGTCGGCCATTCGCCTCTCCCCTGATTGGGTAGAGGGGGTCATTGAGAGGAAGAGGAGGGGGAGGTACTGAGGAGTTGACGCTCATTGAGTAGGGGGAGGGGTGGACAAAAATAGAAGTGGGCACACACAGCCACTCTCGCTGCTGTCTTGGTGGACTAATGAGGAGGGAGTGGGGTTGGGCAGGGGGTGGACAAGGCGGGAGTGTGAGTGTTTGTGTGTGTGTGTGTGTGTGGGGGTGGCATTCTCAAAGGTGAACGCGATGGCGTCACTGGCCCCATCCTCCTTGCTCGTGTCCTACTTCCTGCCCTTTGGAGTCATTAAAGCATCCAGACCTGGTGAGCCAGGAGGTTTCAATTAGGTCGCCGCAAAAATATTCAGACCAACCCCCCCCCCCATACACACACACACACACACACCCTCATTATCACCACCACCACCTCACCTGCATTCATCTTTGTCAAATGCTCTCCAGGTCCCATTGCTCTTTCACATGAGCATGCCGCCCTGATGAGGATCAATAGGGAGAGCAGTGGTGACACCAGAGAGCAGAGCCGCCATGCTGACTGACTGATGTACATGTGTAATTACTTTGGTTTGAAGTAACTGGAGCGGACAAGGGGACCCGAGAATGGGGGGGGGGGTGTTGTTTTATTCTTCTCAGATATGATCACCCGTGTGAGAACGTGAGGGTGTAATCTTTGTGCAGCCTTCAACCTAGGCGTCCGACCCCAGCAGGGGGTGCGTCCACCTCCAGGGCCCCCAGAGACACGACTCGGCTCGTCCCTGTGAAGGTCAGCACCGTACAAGCACTGTGGAGATTTATTATTTATTCTCTTTCTCCCTCACGGTCTCATTTATGTACATATTCTAACTTTAAACCCCCACACCACCACCTCACCCTTCGGTCTCTCTATGACCTACCCTACTCATCCTACTCATCCAACATGCCAACGTGCAACAGGAGCCGCATGTTGAAGCATTATTTTTTCTATTTTTTCATCAAGCTTTATTTTTTGCATGTGGTTGCAGGAACAAATCCATGACATTTCAGGTTTTCCCTCTTTGCCAACATATGTTCCAACATATGTTACTTATGAGGATATTTTCCAAGTGACACCATTTTAGATCCCAGATTAGAAGCTCATCTTAATAGCATTTATCATATACTTCAACCAGAATCAATCCATCTTTGACAGTATATGGTCACCTGCATACTGCAGTCACAACAGTGTAAATGTTGAGTTTCTACAGTCAATAAACCTCCTGCTTACACAAACTGAATGAAATACCAGGACTCACTGTCTTCAGAGAGAACTCAAAGGCCCAGCATCATTTTATGAGCTCAGAGCAATAAGTCTCCTCAGAGCAATAAGGCGATTTATTTTGTCAGCATGTTCTGTACTTGGTTGGCTGCTTCAAAGGAGCCACCAGAGACTGGAATCTGCTCTTCCTAGATTCCATTGGCATCTTTAACCCAACTCAAACATTCACTTAGCCAATGAAGCAATCTGTTCACAAGCCATCGCATATCTCTGAAAGGCACCAAGTTCTGATGTGAAAAGAAATTCCCTCATTTCCTTTTTGAGTAAGCCAACTTTTGATGATAAAACCCCAAATGCACTTATACTGACAATAAAAAGGAAATAAATAACATTATCACTTCTTTCCACAGGATCCCCATCTACACCCAGAATTACTCTGTAAACAAAGGCAAAAAACTTTCCATTTGGGTTTATCACAGGATGTTTAGTACCTTCCTTTGTACAAATATGTCAACATAAACTACATTTTGCTAAGGTGTTTGAAGTGAGAAATTACCTCCATCCACCCAAACACACAAAGCTGAGCTTAAGCCGATTCCTGCAATTTGCTCTCGCTTGTGGCAGTAGAGACACACAGGCGATGTTCTTATCAGCCCTAATTAAAAAGGAGTCACATCCAGTTCCTTGGAGAGCAAAGGCACTAATCAGCCATTTGGCCCACTGCCATGAGTGTAAGGAGGAGTCACGTCTTCAAGCCAAAGTTTCAGAAATCCAAACGTGTGTGCTTGTGTGTGTAGTGAGGGGGACCTTTGCTATGTCCAATATTTTATGTGATAATCCACTTTCTGGAGGGCAAGCGTATAAACCATAATACAGAGCCTTACTTTCTGTCACTCATATTTCCATGTTATGGAAGGACCCTGGGCAAATTGTCATATCTATTATTCTTAGCACATAAGCCTGGAGGGATGAGTTGACAGGGAAGATTGCTACGAGTGAACCACAGGCCAGCCGCAATAAAGTCGGAGATGGATGTGTCAGTTGTGCTTCGCCACTGCCAAGACTGACGTTAATTCCTGCAGGAACACCAGACCGTTTAAAAAAAGAAGTTAGGACACTGGCAAATTGCAGTGACAAGAAACTGTTCTGTGTACTAAGCACACAGCCTGGACTCATTGTTTGTGTAATTTGAGTGGCTTGTCGCCCAGTTGGTCCAGCTTTTAAAAACCCTCACAGACAGATGCTACTATCTAAATGTAGCTCTGGGATAATCAACACCTCAGATCCCTCATTTCTCATGGTGACCTGCAAACCAAAAAAGCTCACCGTTACCACAGCGGCAGGGGGACTATGGCACAGCAGCACCACCAAGTGGAGAATCCTGACCGTAATATAAGTATAAGTATAGTATAAGTATAAGTATAGTATAAGTATATATACTTTTTTTTGATCCCGTGAGGGAAATTTGGTCTCTGCATTTATCCCAATCAGTGAATTAGTGAAACACACACAGCACACAGTGTACACACAGTGAGGTGAAGCACACACTAATTCCGGCGCAGTGAGCTGCCTGCATCAACAGCGGCACTCGGGGAGCAGTGAGGGGTTAGGTGCCTTGATCAAGGGCACTTCAGCCCTCCGGTTACAGGTCCGAAGTGCTAACCAGTAGGCCACGGCTGTATAATAGTGCAATATGCTTGCCTTTTTACTATTTTACATCATTATTGTTATAGTAGGCTATTGAATGCATAATATTTTATAATTGCTGCCTGCAAAGAACATGTTTGTTTGTCACATTCTTACAGAATTGAGGCAAGATAATGTGAAATCCCCATTCATACACCTGAGTGGCTTTTATCCTTTATCTCTCAACACATCTTTCTTTACGTATAGTTAAATGAGGGAGGACACTGTATCCGCTAGGGGCAAGATAACAACAATGGACAAAAAACCCTTAGGCCTACCTAAAAGGGAAGTAAATCCCCTGATCTGTCTGCGGCTTGCTTGCCAGCCTTTCCCAGTCATGGTACTTCGCAAAGTTGCATGTCCCGTTTTTTGAATGCGGGCGACTGGCTACCCTCATCCATGCGCTCATGATAACGTGCAGCTCGGGATGAAACTAACAGTCTTTCAGCAGAAACATGCGAGAGGTTCACTCTTCCCATACTGTACGTTATAAAAGTAAATGTTTATTTCCGTCAAGCTTTAATTGGTTTACATGGCCTGCAACTGAATGTAGGCTATGCAAAATGGAGAGTAACCTAATGTAGGCTATTAACTTTGATTCGCTGTGCTGCATGGGCAATAGATCGCATATCGTAAATTAGGCCTATATGAAGTATTAAAATTATTGTTTAAAATAGTCCACGTTTGAATAAATATTGCAGGGAATCAGGACAGCCAGTTCAGTAAAGCTGCTCTGTCTTTGGCAAGCACGCTACTACAGACAAAGGTGAACAACAGTCAGCCTAAGCCAGTATAGGCTACTAGCACAATCAGACCCTTACAAAAAAATGCATTACTTCAAGTGCCAAACTGTAGATTTCTGAGTATTAAAACCGCAGTTTTGGAGGAAATATTTAGCCTACAGTTGTTATGCAGGGAATGCAGTAGGCCTATTATGGACACATAAAAAAATACTCGGCTACAGCACTGTAGCCTACAATAACTGAACTGAACTGTAAGCGGATATGTACAGCAAGCATGGAGGTCTGAACCGGCAATGGATAGAGTAATATGAAGTAGATTTGCAGCATTTGCGCCGGTGTTATGGTATGATTAAAAAAGGTTTGAACATTTTGATTTGATAGTAAATTAAGGGATTATGTTTCCAATCTCATCGATTAAGATGATCTTCATGACAATATAGGTATCATATTTTCAGAAAAAATGTATTACTTTCCATAACCCCTCGTCGTTGGTATAGGGCTACAATAAGGTGATGCCACATAGTTTATTTTTTAATATTAGAACCCACTGATAGTTAAGTGTAGGCTAGTGAAAGGACTTCAAAGTTCGTGGAAACGTTAGCATGCCGTTTCTCGAATGATCCCGAATAAACTTGAGGCCACACCTTCCAGGATGTCTGAAATGGTGCGAAAGCAGTTTCTCCGGACAGAAACAATGCGGTGTCAACACATTGAACAGACAGTATCTTTTGTTAACATCGTGGGCGGACCTGTAAATCTAAGGATGTCTACGAATGGGTATTTAAAAATGAAACGGTCGGCTTAAGTCTAGTTTTCATACGAAATTGGTTCTTTTAACCTAAACAAACTCATGGGACATAGGGATATGAGCTATGCTGGCCGATGCTTTAACAATTTGCAGAGCAAAACAAACACATTTAACAAAGAAAAGCTGTAATTTACAAACAATGAGAACATCACACTATTTAAAGGTTTAAATAGTGTGGCCTTACCCCTCCTCAAATGAGGACTCAAAAATCCATAAATATTTTGTGACTGCGTTCGCTGTGCACATAAGGTGGCCTACAAGTCATTAGCCTACAGCCTAAAAATAAACTTAATAACGGCCTCTATTTACAAATTCACAACCATCCCCCAACTGTAGCTTGGGCAACTTTGTGCGCTATGGCTCCACCCAGTGGCGCATGCCAGTCCCTGGCATAGGTCTACCTTGTATGAGAAGGCTATGCTCATTTCCACGTAGTCTGCAATAAAATGTTCAGTAGACCAACACAACCCTAGGTTGAGGTTTCAGGAAGGTGACGTCAAGACATTTCCATTAGCATTATGAGGACCTGGACAAGTTTATGCGCTCTTATATTGGAATGCGTACAGTACAGTTTGTTTTGATAGCATGACATTTTTGTGCCACAACCTGGGTCTATGATTCTGCGAGCGTGATGTTGCGGTCCAATTTACATAAACATACCAAAGTAAGAATCTTTACAATAACCACTAGCAAGTAGGCCCTAGTCGAAACAACCAGAAACAAGATCATAGCGCAATTTCTGCCAATGAAACATACCCACATTTATGTTAAGAGTTTTTATTCATCGGACACGCACACAGCCGCAACAATTCACTTTAGATGCATATCGGTATGCACCTATTGTAAGTGACGTCGTCTACAACCTGGTGGCAGGGCGTAGCAGGCCTATGCAAACCACAAAGAATCCTTTGTGACATGACGCCCAGTACTATTAGGTACTAAAGTACCTTTGTGAGGGATTTTACCACTGCTTTAACACTTGGCCAAGTGATTATGCAGGTATTCACAGACCTATTTTAGTTCACGAAAACCGCTTATATTAGTCAGTGATTATGCCAAATGGCAAAATAACCCAAAGTCTACCATTAATGTGACAACACAATGATTCAACAAATTATATATCTTTATTTTCCATTCACACATTCAACCACATCACATATTCAAACACATTTGCAGTCACATACTCGTCCGTATAAGAGTGAAGGCCTATACTGCAGTGGTAGCCAACAACCTTTGTGAGGCTCAGGATATAACGATGGAAATGGAGGGCGAGTTACCAACATGTTGGGTCTTACGTTGCTGAGGCTCAGATTGCGCTGCTGTGAACCAGCCGAGGGTCGGCGAAGCGGGTGACCTGAAAAAGTCTCTGACAACAGTTGCAACCATAGCCAAGTCTGTACCATGTAATAAGACAGTAACTTTACACCCTTGATAAGTCTTACATCTTGAAAACACTGTTACCAAGACAGGGTTGTTAGAACATGCCACGTATACCTCACGAGAAGACAGGTTTACCTGAAGACCACGGTCGATGGTCATGGCGGAGCTCAGCTCAGGCTCCCAAGTGCGCAGCTGTAACGGTAGGGTTAAGCGGATTGCTCCCCCTTACGTTTGGACAGCGTCGGTGCATCACTGAGAATAGGAAAACCCGACAATGAATCACATGGCAAAAACGTGACAGACACTTTAACAAATAAGCATGGAGGCCACAACGTTCGTTGCTCTTCAATAGACAGCAAATATACAAATTCAACTGTACATAAGATATGGGATGATACTAACATTTGCACTCTGTCTTTGGCCTTTTGCTCACTGTCAACGTCTGTTGGCCGAGAAGGCCTACACTTCCATGTCCCGTTCAGCTCAGACCAGTCTGTGCCTCAGATTTCGTTCCAAAACACAACATTCTCGAAATCCCTCTGTAGAAAGTCTAGAGTCCTTTCGAAAGCAGGCTGTGATGACGTGTGAACCGGAATTTGTGTTCCGTCGTCCAAATGAAAGTAACGCTCAGCAGATTGTAACGACGATGAATTCACTTGCTTTAACCTGTCGTAACACATATCTTCATATATGCGATCCATGATGTACTGTGTCGTGTTTCTCGGTGCCATTGCTCCCGAAACAGCTGTTGTCTGGGCCTTCTTCTTCTTCAAGTCGACAGGACATGATACAGGTTTTGGGCCTACCTGCCTTTCCTTGCCACTGTTCAATTGTCCAAACTTCTTGGACAGATGAAGATTCCCCTTTTTTTCGACGAGGTAGCTGCGGGCGGTTTTTACGTTAAACCTTGCCCGAAAAACGTTCTTTTTGGATTTCAGACCCATCTCCTTTATCGAAGAGTGACGGAGCATACTTTTCTCTTCTCTCACTTCCATAACTTCTTTACACATCACTTAAAAAAAACTGTAGTGAAAAAAAAATGTTTTTGATATCCAGTGTCGCCCTCAAATCACTTGCTCAGATCTAAAACTTAACAAAAAACATGAAATAGGAGACAAAGCTTCAAAACTGAATTGCTTCACCTCTCAGAGTCGTCCACAGCTCCAGTAGCCTAACCAACGTGTTACAAACGTTGCAAGTCATCGACAAATGTATCAACACTGGCGGAAGTACGTCACGAACGAGAATAGAAACAACCAATAGTATGTTTACACCATGGAACATAAGCGTTAAGCATGCGCATTATAGTTTGAGAGAGCAGACTTGTTCGGACTTGTTATTAAGGCAATAGCAAGTTGTTGTTGTTGTTTTTTTTTTTAATACACAAAACAGACATTGTTCTGCTCATAGTCAAATTGTCCTACTATGTATTTGTAAGTAGACATAGGCTACAATAAATAAGCAATCACTAAGTAGGCTAGCTCTCAGAAAACATATTACACATATATTATGTCATTTAATAGTCTTATCTTGTCTCACATCTACCTAGAACAGTGCAATACTTTCAGTAGGCCTAGACCTACTTTTAACCCAAAGGAAAAATATTGTCACAAAAAAATTGTCTCAAGAGAAATAAATCAGCTCTCACCTATTTCTCCTGAGACCCTTAGAGAAATTTAAGGCAGCAAAACAGCCCCCAAGGTAAGTTCAACTTAAGATCTCAAATGCAATTTTTTTTTTCGTCTTTTCTCATCTCACTTTATTAAACTGAAATTTCATTTCAGATGTTTACTTTTACATAGGAAATTGCTTCTGTATTTTCATTTCAAAATAGTTTAATTAGATAGAGCCCATACAATGTCTAGAAAGACTCACATTACCACAACATCATTAAAACTGTAGAAATTGGGAAAATGAACCTCTATCCTATGACCTCAAAAGTTAGGTAAGATATCCTAGTAGCAATAATTATGTGTAGGACATTTCACCCCCACAGCTGGTATCAGTTCACTGTCCTATCCTTTGTCTTTGAGACATTTCAGTGTAAATGGCCCAACCGTTCAGGACAGTCAGCAGCTTTACGACATCAGCCTTTCATCCACTGCTTTGAACCTAGACACTGCACCCAACACCCCCCTCTGACCTTTACAATTTGTCATCAGTTATACTCAATTTAAATGTTAGAGTGCTTTCTGTCAACAAGTCTCCTAAATGACTGTATCTATAAGCACATCTAAGTCACTTTGTCTTAAAAAGTATTGAGAGATTGCTGAGTGTGGAGTAACACGCTCTGTAAATTCACAATTTCGTCGCCGTTTTTTCGTTTTTACTTGTCAGTTTAACGGCTGGTGAGTGCTAGGATCAGTAAGACTTGTTGTAAGTGTTGCTATGAGAGTAGATGTTCTCTAAAGAGCTGGGTCTTCAGGAGTTTTTTGAAAGTGGAAAAGGATGTCCCTGCCCTTGTAGGAACTGGCAGTGTGTTCCACCAACGAGGAACAACAGATGAGAAAAGTTTGGATTGGCTTGAGCGTACCGGTGGTAGAGCTAGACGTCGTTCGTCAGAGGAGCAAGGAAACAAGCAAGGAATTTGACTCTGGTTAATCTTTGCTCTCAAAGTACAACACTCACTTAACATATAAGAATAAAACATAAAAAACAAAGAATTAACAGAACAGTAAAAATAGGATGAAGGGCAGTAGAATATGTATAATACAGTATGTACATTTGCACATCAAAATCAGTGAACTGTTTCACAGTAAACTCTACATTGAACTGTTGGTTGAATGAGACCCATAAGCTTGGCGTTCACAGTACAAAGTGCAGTTCATTTTATGTAGATTTATACTTTACTAGGGTCCAAAATGTGTGATCACCAATATCAAAAACATCCACTAGGTGACAGCAATGGAATATCTGTATGTTTTTTTTTTTTTTTTTTTAACCACTACTTTAGCTTGATTCTGCAGCCTGATGAGTTGTGCTGGCTGTCTGAAACAGGGAGGCTGTCTGAAAGAGAGTGCAACAATCAAAGAGAAGAAGACCAACACTGTACATGACAAAGCTTTCAAACATCATGCCCCATCAAAATGTTCTCATTTTGTCATCAGCTGCATATTTGGCATGCATGTCCAGCCCGGAGTGTCTGGATTTGTTTTTGCCCTATGACCCCGTGTGGTATCGTACTGTGCCACAACTCCCTTGTGCTTCCCTTAGGGTGATGTAACAAAAGAACTTGGTCTGCATGACAATGAATCAATGTACTGAAGGTGCAATGCTGCCTCATGCCATATCAATTAGCCTCCTGTCACAAAGTAGGCTACATTGTGTGCAACGTATATAATGCTCATGGTGCATGTTGTTTTTATTAAGGCTTCATGTGAAAAAACATTCCTGGTGACATGGAAGGTTTATTGATGTAGTGTTATTTTCAGCAGTTGTCTATTCTATTGCATTTGTATTGCATCCCACATCCTGCTGTGTAATGTGAAATAGGTTAGGTTGTTGATCGGCCACTTTGGAAGCCCCTACATATAGCACAAGGAATTTAACACCATTCTTGTGTATGTCTGAACCGAATCCATGTTTATTAATCCTCTTACTGGTGTTCTTTTGAAAATGTGATGAATATGAAAATGTTGAAAATGTCTTACTTTAAATCTGTAAGTTACAACACCTTACATAATGTCTCCTTCCCTGCTGAGCTCACAAGAATAGAACAGGCATATTAACACTCCCACAGACTGATTGATGACACTGCAGTATTCTAGCTGCAGTTAAAGGCCTTTGGATTGTTTTGCCTATTACTTTCTTGTCCAACTATCCTTTTGTCTGCATTTCTTGCCTTACATTTGGGTTGTCGGGCTGAAGTTTAGTATCTTCTGTGACTGATAGCTGTGATCTGTTTTCTTAATACCACTATCATATATCATTTCTCGCAACTGTATCGATGTAACAATGTTCATGTAACATAAACCTTAAACTCTATCTTTAAACCTTCTGCTGTGTCTCATTGGCCTAATGCTTATTTGAATCTGCAGATCTTTACCTCAATAATTAGGCTATTTAAATGAAGACATCAAGGACATTTCCAGTTGTCACCTATCATCATGCTGCACACTGTTTGTTCCCTCCAAGCTGTCTGTTTCATAACCAGCATAGAGAGAAAAAATGTGGCCGGTTGAGGCGTTCCATTAAACCCAGTTATCAGGGGCATTTTCCATCCCCTCGGGCCTCTGCCTTCTTCAGCATCACAAATCACTGCTCCTTATCTGCTCACAGAGCTGTGTACATTTTTCTGTATGCAGTGAGTCGTATCTACAGCAATCTTAAAGACCAAAAAAGTGAGGTTTAGAAGCCAAAAGGCTTTGGTCGATGTAGAAAAAAGATGTTTTTAAATGTTATTCCTTCCTATGTGAACATTGTCAACATCTTTTGTGACTAACCCTATTTCAAAACATGTTATATTGCATGTGACTTATGCAATGTTTCGTAACAGGGTAGGCAATGCATGGCTGTCTCAATGCCTTCCGAATATTTCCTTGAATGGTCATTGCAATCATATGAAATATATTTCCTCATGTCACAGACCATGAATGATGGGGTGTGACTACTAGTTTTCATCATGGCTCATTGCTTTACAAAACATCTAACATTTACAAAACATCTAACATCAGAGCAGCAGCAGTAGAAGCTGATGATTGGCCATTCCATCACAGTGTTGCATAAACGTAAACATGAGAGAGTGTGTGTTCGGTAACTATCGGTGGGTCGCAAACATTAACATTCAATGGTCATTTACACAAAAAAATGGATTGAATATAGGAAGGCTGCAAATGGTTTCAAGATTTACCAGTTATTCCTGCAGCGCACAAAGAAATTAGGGGAAGAGATCTTGCGTTTGAGCCAGACAGATCAGAGTGAAATGTTATCCTGCTGGTAGAATCCAAGTGCTTACAGGAAAAAGTGGCCCAGAAGTAAATCAGAGCTTCTTACATCCTGCCTCCGTTGGACCTCCTGACGTCCCGTGAGCCTGAGCAGGCATGGAAGCTTCAGTCTCTCAGGATCTTGCCAGATAAATCCACAGTCCCACCTTTCCCCCCACAAATCCCACGCAGGCAGCCCAACACTGCCTTTTACACGACTAGAGTCTGGAACAGAGAGCCCACTGATCAGCACTTAATAAATTTTGCATACAGCTGACCGTGAGGATTTCCAAGGATTTATGGTCGTAAGAGGTCCTAAAACAACCACCAGTAATTAACTCAGCATGCGATTTTTCATTTATTACTAGGGCTAGGTTATTCCACACAATACTCCAAGTGTCTTATATGGTCATTCATCAGAAAAATGGGGCAAAATATGATTTAGATAGAGTTTAGGTAAACTACATGAGCTGATGACAGCTGTGACGCTGCCGATTCCAGCCCAACACAGTTCACTGTATTTAGCTTGATTCTTAAGGAACAGAAAAAGACATGGCAAAATGCTCCTGCATGCTGTCTGTTCCGAATCTCTACAATACTGTTCCTGAGGTAAATATTGGGACATGAATACATTTAATTATGTCCTAAATTAACTCATCAATCATGTTGTTGATAACAGTACAAGCAAACTAAGCGCCTGCCTTGCTGTGGAAGCAGAGGAAATTGGGAGTGTGAAACTAACTGGGTGTGAGCACAGTCCATTATCCACCTATCCATTAGGAAAGATGAATATCATTGCAAAGCATTGCAGGCAATGTCAAAAGATGTCCATGATAAATGTTTAAACTATAGCTTGCCAAAACTATGCACTTATCAAGCAACCACATGAGGTGTATAGTGTGTTCGTGAGGACAAGTGCTTGTAAGGACCAGCCTCCATTTCATTATTTAGAAGAACATTCTGTGCAACAAATTCTTAATGTATTACGTGGAATGAGATTGGCACAACATACAACTAGGACTTGACCTGGTGAATACCACAAAGGATTTGGGCAGATTGAGTGCTATCATTTGGAAACATGCATTTCTTTTCAGAGCCCAGACCCAGTTTCCATTTCTGAAACAAAAGCTGTTGAATCATCACTGTGGCCAAATAGTAGGCTACAGTATGTGCCCCAGAAACTCACATAGAGATCCACATGACAGCTCTGCAAATTGTATCAGCTATGCCTGCCTGGATATGATTTGGTGGCAGCCACTGTGATGCGACCTTACCAAGAACAAAGGGAATCAAATTAATGGGTGGAAGAGTGCCGAATCTGAGTCTCTGACCTACTGTAGGGGTGTCGCATATTGTTTTGGTGTATTGGTGTATATTGGTTTTGTGATAATTGTGATGATTAAAACATGAAAATATGAATATTGTGAAAAATAATTCACACACGATAATATCAGTCCATTTATTCGCTGTTTTGTCCCTGTACAGGAGTCAGTAGCAGCCTTCTCCAATGCACCCTGTTACTGCCCTGATCCAGTGGCAACAACTTCTCCTGAAGCATTTGATGCATGCATTTGGAAAACCTGTTAGTCAGTCAAGAATGAAAGCCTGGAAAAACAAACTGTTCTTCTGCTGCCAATCAATTTCTCACCCAGTACATCACATAATAATCAGTAGATTTCAGGCCTCTGGGGTTAGATGGAGTGACATGAGCATCACCAACAAGTTAGCAACACATTTTGTGTCCAGTGAATTCATATAGTGCACATTATGTTGCGTAAGCTGATGTTACTATATGACATTACTAAGCCACATGGAAATTGATAGCTGGTGACAAAAGCCCTTGGGGCACATTTCTGTGTTAAAGTTCAGTACATTCCCTTGTGCAGAGCCTTTGAAATGAATCAGCACAGACATTAAACCAAGCAGATTGGCATTAATGCACAAGGCTGAGGTAAAACAACATGGCATGTTGTTTCAGAAAATCCATCTGCTTTTGGGCACACAAGATATACTTCATTGATGCCTTATGTGTTAGCATATTTGCAATTATTTTCCAGTGAAACGTGTCTGAAGAGATCATTGGCAATTACGTGGTGATTTCCCCTCTCCCATCCACCAGCGAGTACCAAAAATCAAGAAAGAAAGGGAAATATTAAGGGTTGAAAAACTGTGATTCTAATTGCGTAGTTCTAGTAAAAAAAAAAATCCTGTCTGATTTTGTCAAGCGACTTATTCTCAGATGGCCACCATCTCTGTGGAAGATACAGATATGACATTCTTCAGGTCTTACCTAGCATACGTAAGATTGTGGCATTTAAGGTTGCTGATGCAGGAAAATTAGAAACAGAGAACTAGGTGAAGAAGAGGGTCATATGACACGAGTTAGCACTGTCAGTGCTTATCTTATCTTTACCCTGCTGTGAATAAGCCCCCATGCAATTGGTGGTTTTTGTTACATTTTGGAATAGATTTTTCTAAGCGATATCTTAGGGAGGATGATTCTCTGTCAATGTTTGGGCCATAATACCTATTAAAACCCTTAAGGGAGATGCATTTGTCATTAATAAAAGAGAGGATGTCTACAATAAACATGAAACAGAGCGAGGCTGTGGACTACAAGCATGAATCAGAACTTATCTACTGTGCAACATAATCTTTTCTGCAAGTTATTCATCTCACAGCCATGACAAGGGCACCACATACATCACATTCAAACATACAGTTCACTAAAAACAGTGAATACAGAACTGCACTGGGTAGTCACTGCTGCCATGACCCAATTTCTGTATCAGTTATTATATGTTGCTCAAAATGGAAAAGTCTTGTTATGGTCATATGTACACAATGGATGCTGGATACATTTTGTCTGGCGAGTATAGATGTTGTTTACAGATGATTCTTCCAACCTTCCTCACTATAAATTCAAGGTCACACAAGTAAAACCTCAGTTTGACATAGGCTGTTAAAAAGAGTGTCCATGAAGTGCCTGCAACAACATAGTTTACAAATGCGCCACAACAACTAAAGTCTTTTTCAGACATGCACTGGGCTCCTGACATGATGGGTGAACACAATGTCCGAATTATTTTACTTCACCTGCAATGATAATCACCTGGGTCTGACACCACTAGCCCCAGTACTACTAAGTCCGGGAGTCACACAGGTGAGTGCATACATAAAAGGTTAAAGCACAGATAGATTTGCACCTAGTGAGGAGGCATGGTGAAGGTGTTCCATGCAAAACTGATGGTGTTCCCCTAGCTTAATTGACTTAAACCACATGGAGTATTTACTGCAGGTATGAACAACTCCCACCCGTGCAATGTCCAGTTGTGAGGTTCATGTCTGAACATTCAACTGGATTTGAGATCCGGATGTGATTGCACAGACATTGTCCGGAAGTCATGTATGAAAACAGCTTAAGTGAGATTTTAGGGACTTTGCTTTGCGTCATGCCCTACAACGCCCCTTAGCTGTTCTGAAATCACAGTAACCTACAACCTCCTTGTACTTATTACACACCTCTAACAGAGATGCACGTCTGATGTCATTGACTGATGAGTCACTTCTCCCACGCTCTCCTCCAACTGCCACACAGCTTCCGCCATATTTAGCATTCTCTAAATCTCCGCCTTTAGTTTTACATTTCATGTCACTACCAGTTGTGTATTCTTTACATTGTGATCCCACACTGCTGTATGTAGTTCCTTGAGGGTTTTGGCCCCTGCATCCCCTTTTGTTCTGGTTCTTGCTCTCGTGTGGAGACTCTAATTAACCCCTTTCTCTGTTTGCTCAGATGTTTGGTTCTGTTTTTGTTTTCTTCTTTTTCTTCTATTCCTCTCCCTCATTAGTTACACAAGCAGGTTTCCTCCTGTCTCACTCAAATTAGTTATATTTAGTGGTGCTCTAGGAACACTCTGTATCCGAAACACTGGGCCACTTCCATTCCAAACACTTCCAAAATCGTGTACATTCTGAGAAAGGTGGCCATCAATCAGAGTTGACCTACATCCATTGCCTGCGGTGGCTTCATCCATCTTTGGCAGATTCAGCTCTGAGCCCCAAAAATCAGCCTCCATCTAAGGAAAGTTTCAGCACCACAGCTAACATGAGTGTTCTGAAACAAACTTTCCCAGCAGCCAACAGAGTGAGAAATACTCAGGACTTTGGTGACTGAATGTTATGGCTATAACTGAAATATCAAACATTATTAGGCACAATTTATGGCCATCTGTCTTTATTTATTCCTTTTTCAAAGTTGGACTCTCTCCAGCAAAGCAATTTGAGCATTGGTCATTTTCTTATTTACAGTTTATGCAGGCAGCTAACATCTATTTTATTTCATTATATTTTGTGTTATTTTCTCAGCCCTTCTAGTTTGGAGAATAGTGGGAAACATCATGGATTTATTTGTACTGATCTTTTGCATTCTTTTTCCACACTTGGCTTCACTTTGATTGTTCAGCAGCACGTATACTTTTAAATTGTGCATTGTTGTACTTACGTATTACGATGATATTTGAGTTACCTGCTGGCTAAATGGTGCAAAGACAACAACCTCCTGCTAAATGTCAGCAAGACCAAGGAGATTGTTGTCAACTTTCAGAGAGGCCACAAACAACTGTTTGTCATCACTGTCCATCGACGGAGATGCTGTGGAGAGAGTGAGCAGCACAACATTTCTGGGGGTGCACATCAGCGGCGACCTCTCCTGGACCACCAACACAGCATCACTGGCTTAAGAAAGCCCAGCAGCGCCTCTACTTCTTGCGCAAATTGAAGAAGGCAAGTGCCACGCCTCCCCGTCATGACTACATTCTACAGAGGGACCATCGAGAGCATCGTCTCCAGCAGCATCACAGTGTGGGGCGGAAGCTGCACAGATCAGAACAGGAAGACCCTCCAGCACTGTTAACACAGCTAAGAGGATCATTGGTGCACCACTCCCTCCCTGCAGGACATTTACACCACCAGCCTCACCCGGCAAAGCACTAATGATTGTCAAGGATACAACCCACCCTGCACACGAACTGTTCAGCCTCCTGCCCTCTGGAAAGCAGTACAGGAGCCTCCCGCTCCCCGCACCACCAGACTGGCAAGTAGCTTCATCCACCAAGCAATCAGGATGCTGAACACTCTACCCACTCTCCCATCACTGACAGCCCCCCACCCTCCAGCCAGCCAGGAACCTGGGAAACTAGGATCCTGTCTACCCTAACCCCCCAACACCGCCCTGTGGAACTGCACTGTGACTGCGCGAGCCTAACGTGTTGCTGCTTCACATCAAGCCTGATATACTTGAAATTACTGCATACTGCATATCAATGTAAATATAAAGGTCACACAAGCACAAGTTTAAACTTCATGTAACTGTTAAGACTATATAAATATACAACACAACTACCTCTATTTTTTTTATATATATGTCCTATATTTCTATTTTGATACATACATGTTCTATATTTCAGTCTTGCACTTTAATTTAATGTTTATTGTCTATGGCTATGTCTATAGTATGTCTATGTCTGTATTTAAAGTATGTCTATGTCTGCATGGGAAAGTAAGAAACAAAATTTCAATTCTTTGTATGACCAGTGCATGTAAAGAAATTGACAATAAAAGCCGACTTGACTTGACTTGACTTGACTACAGCCAGAGGTGGAAAAAGTACTAAAACATTGTACTCAAGTAAAAGTACCAATACTTTGATGAAATATTGTACAAGTTAAATTACCCATCTGAAAATGTACTCAAGTAAAAGTAAAAAGTAGTTAATTTAAAATTTACTTTAAGTAAAAGTTACTTAGTTACTTTTTTTTTTTGGGGCTTAAAAAAAATCGGTTTAACCCAGCTCTAGTGGCTGCAGCCAGCAGCTAAAGTAGCAAGGCAGCTACCGCGCTACATTCTGGGGGCATGTTAAGTGAGCCCCCATGTTCATGCCCCCAGAGTGTAGCTGCAGCTGCCTGGCTACCTTAGCTGCTGGCTGCTGAAGATCTACAGTATGTGAAAAAATCACGGAGTTCTCCTTTTAAGTTTGAGCAGCAGTTGATTTTCAAAATTAGTTGTGCTCATCCTTGCTCACTTTGCAGTGAACAGTAATCCAGCACAACTGAAAAGCTACTCACAGGCATCTGAGGCAGGCAGGCCCATGTTGAGTTTCAGAGAGAAACACTATTTGTAAAGGAGTTCAGCAGATCCAAGGGCCTCGGACTGTGGGAAAACTGGGACTGATTACAGGGCCCCAATGGAGGAGAAGGCCCTTGAAAAGTCTGGAGTATATCTTATTTTACCTGGATACTTTAATTTCCAAATTAAATGTCAAAATGAATGTCAGACAAGATGTAAAGTTTGACTGACTAAATTCTGTATACAAAAAAATAGTGAAGACTGTATGAGGCAGGGGTGTCAAACATCAGGCCCGCCAGAAGGTTTCATACCCCAGATGTTTTTGGTAGGAAGGGAAAATAAGAAGAAAAAAAAGAAATTCACATCCAGTTGTCTTCAACATATGAGCAATATTTCTATGATATGACAAATTGATTAAACCTACCACTACAAACCATCATCAGCAAGGAATTAGCAAAAAAAACTAATATAGAAGTAGGGCATTTCAAGAGAGAAAGAGCAGTATATGACAGCATTATTGTCTACTTGTATGATCATAAGTGATATAATCAAACCACTCTCTGATAACCATGCAGAAAAATGATAATGACCATGACAATGACAGCACCCCACGAGGTTTCATTTCAACCCACTACCTAATGAGTTTGACAAGGTCTAAGGTCACTCTCACTGTGATCATCATGTAGCGGTCCCTCCAAGGTCTACTGCTTCCCTGGTGCCAAGGTCCTTGACATCCAGCAGAAACTCCCAAGCATCCTGGCCCGCCACACCAAGGTCAACAACATCATCGTACACGTGGGCACGAATCGACATCAGAGATAAGCAGTCAGTAGCACTGCAGGAAAACTACAAAACTCTCATCACCACTCTGATGGGCACAGAAAAACGCTGTCATCTCTGGGCCTCTCCTACCTACAGAAAAGGTGCTGAGAGATGGTCCAGACTGTTCGATCTCCACACCTGGCTCAAACGCTACTGGCTTCCCTAAGCATCCCCTATGTCAACAACTGGGGCTTGTTCTGGGAGAGGCCCAGTATGCTGAAGCGTGGTGGTCTCCACCCAAACCAACATGGAGCCAGGCTACTCTCTGACAACATAAGCGTCACACTGAGACATTGACATTCTGTAGAAAATATTACAGATTCACGCCCCAGGTATTGATTCAATGGCATTATACATGTGGATGAGTCTGAGAATGTTTTCTGCAGGGGGTAACATACAATACTACTACCATAGATCAAGCTGTGTCATGCAATAGCATGACTTATGCTTATAGTTCTATTCCAACGTTGATTTCTACCCAACGATATAGTAAAAAGAAAAGACAAATTTAAAACTAGAAACCTAACAAATATTCTTTCCATACCTCAGCATATTCCTCAAAAGCCAGAGGCATTTTCAGCTAACATGGTTTTACTAAATATAGGTGCACTTACTACCAAAACCTTTGCAATCAATGATTTTATTAGTGAAAAAATTGGATTTTCTGTTTCTTGTTGAAACCTGGCTGACTTCAGACAGCGAAGCTGTTCTTGTTGAGACTTGTCCCCAAATTATAATTTCTTCCACTCAATTAGACAAGGCAAACGAGGTGGTGGAATTGCCTCCATTCTCTCAAACAAATATAGTTGCACACGAAATCAACTTTGGCGAATTCGCTTCCTTTGAGTATATTGCCCTCACTCTGAAGGCTGACCCAGCTGTACTTCTATTAACCTTATACCGCCCTCCTAAACTATGGACTGGCTTTCTCGACCAGTTTTCTGAACTTATGTCGCTCATCATCACTAGCTATGATCGGATAATTGTAAATGGCGACTTCAATATTCATGTCAATAAGACAACTGATGCTAAAGCCAGTAAGTTCCTTAAAGTGTTGGACAGTTTAGAGCTAAAGCAGCATGTTACAGGACCCACCCACAACCTTGGCAACACCCTCGATCTAGTCATTTCCAGAGGGATAGAAGTCACAGACTTATCAGTAAATGATATAAATATGTCTGATCATCATTGTGTATCTTTTAATATTGTACTACATACTCCAAAAATTCATCCCGAAATTGCAATCAAATCATGACTCTTGGACATTAGAGCAGAACAGCAGTTCATAGCTCTTATAGACTCCATAAATTTAGATATTTTACATCATCCCATTGATCAAATGGTAGAGGCTCTTAATCGTGAATTAGGCTCTGCTTGACAGAGTGGCACCCTTAAAGACTAAAAAGGCCCTGTAGCAAACTGACACCTTGGATGAGCGAAAATATCCATGATCTAAAAGATCATGTAGGAAAGCTGAGAGAACATGGAGAAAAACTAAGTTACAGGTTCACCGTGCCATTCTAAAAGAAAAAATTGCAAATTATAATAGAGCTATTCGTAATGAGAGGAGGAACCACTTCTCTAAGGTAATTGCTGAAAACAGTGGAAACTCTAGGGTGTTGTTCTCTACCATTGATAGGCTATTGCATCAAACACCTTTGATACACTCAGTCAGGCATCCTCTCTAAGATGTGAAGAATTTGCAGACTTCTTCAAAAACAAAGTTATTTCTATAAGGGAGGCTATTGGTAACACGAGTAATATGTTTGATAGTACACCCAAAACAGCCCCCAAAACTAAGGTCCTTTAGCACTATTACTCAATCTGAGCTTGGTAAAATTATAACTCAAACCGGCCCCTCAACATGTGTTTTAGATCCAATCCCTACTACATTCCTCAAAAAAAAAAAAAGTATATGATGGCTTAGCTCCCCTTTTTTCTCAAGGTAATAAATACCTCATTAGAAACAGGTATATTTCCAACTGCTTTTAAAACCGCTGTTGTGAAACCTTTACTTAAAAAGTCAAAACTTGACCATACCAATCTGAGCAACTACAGGCCTATATCAAACCTATCGTTTTTGAGCAAAGTACTTGAAAAGTTGTTTGCAATCAGTTAAATACCTTCCTCAACGAAAACAGTATCCTTGAAAAATTCCAAATCAGGTTTTAGATCAAATCACAGCACAGAAACGGCTCTAGTAAAGATAGTCAATGATCTCAGACTAGCTACCGACTCAAACAAAGTCTCAATCCTTATTCTTCTGGATTTGAGTGCGGCATTTGACACCATTGATCATAGCATCCTAATTCACACGCCTTGGAAGTGGGTGGGTCTCTCTGATAATGCTCTAAACTGGTTTCAAACCTACATTACTGGCAGAGATTTTTATATCAGTCTAGGAGATCATGTATCTGAAAAACATGACTTGCTTTTTTTGGTGTGGCCCAGGGAGCTGCCTTGGTCCCCTGCTATTTTCTCTATATATGCTTCCATTGGGAAACGCCATAAGTCAGCATAATGTAAACTTCCACAGCTACACGCAGATGATACCCAATTGTATCTTTCTGTGGAGCCAACTAACCTTAGATGGCCTTTGCTCCCTCACTGCATGCCTAACCTCCATTAATCAGTGGATGAGCAAAAACTTTTGAAACTAAATGATGACAAAACAGAGGTACTTCTGGTTGGACCAAAACTAAAGCGAGATATTATTCTTAGTAATCTGGGGAACTTGGCACACCAGGTCAAACCAAAAGTAACAAGCCTCGGTGTCATCTTAGATACAGAGTTAAGTTTTAAGCCCCATATCAGTAAAGTTACTCAGACAGCCTATTTCCACTTGAGAAACATTGCCAAAGTGCGGCCCTTTTAACTCAACAAGATGCAGAAAAACTAATTCACGCCTTTATCACTAGCAGGTTAGACTACTGCAATGCACTTTTCACTGGTCTTCCCAAAAACATCTAAAGAAATTGGCACTCATACAGAACTCTGCAGCTAGACTTTTAACTAAGACTAAGAAGAGAGAACACATCACCCCTGTGTTGGCTGAACTGCACTGGCTCCCTATTTCCTATAGAATTGATTTTAAGGTTATGTTAATTACTTACAAAGCTCTGAATGGCATAGCACCTTCATATATCTCTGAGCTTTTAATATCTTATCAACCACAAAGGAAACTTAGATCATCCAATTCTAATCTTTTAATCATTGCCCCAAAGTGCTCCACAAACAAAGTGGAGAAGCTGCGTTTATCCATTATGCCCCAAACTATGGAACACCCTGCCTCTGTACATCAAACAGGCGAGTTCAGTAAATATTTTAAAAAAGATCTGAAAACATACCTGTACAGGAAAGCTTTTAGTTAACTCATCTTATCCTGTAGACTACATTTTCAGATTATTCTACATCTGCTACTATTGGAGGCGCAGCCAGCCAGAAGCAGATGGGCTCCCCTATTAAGTCAGGTTTTGCTCAAGGTTTCTTCCTGGAATATGGGAGTTTTCCTTGCCACAGTTGCCATATGGCGTGCTTGTGGGGGTAAGAGGGTTAAGGCTGCCAGTCTTATGACGTAATTTTCTATATTTTTGATATGTTGCTGAGTATAACATAAACAGCAAAGAAAAGTGATTGATAATGACTGACTGACTATTATTGTGTTACATGCTTCAAATGTAAAGCACTTTGAGCTGCATTCTGTGTATGAAAGGTGCTATACAAATAAAGCTTTATTATTATTATTATTTATTATTATTATTATTACTCTCCCTTGCTAAAGCGCAAAATGGTTTGGTCCGCCTGCACAACGATTGATAAGGCATCTCATTTTGTTTACATAGTTGAGCATCGCTAGTAGTGGACAGCTAATTGTTGTGCTGCTGGTACAATGTCTTTCTCCAAGGAAACCAAGTCGGATTACCAAAAAACAAAGGCAAAAACGAGAAAAAGAGAGATGAAAACGAGTGGAAACAGATGCTAATAAACTTCTTTCCAAAGAAAGGTGAGCACACACGTTAAAACACGAAATCCCATGGTGTAAAACTTCTTGAATATCTCCGCAATAGAACTGAGGTAACCCATTGAAAGAGCGGAAAATACACTTTCCTCGGTTACACAGGTAATCTGAGGTAGCCTATCTCGTGATCCACTTCCATCTCCATCTCTTTCAGAAAGACTTGGTGCCAGCTTGATTCATGCCCTATGCTACATGCTGATCATTCTAGTGGTTCCAGGCGCAATTTTCCCCCTCCCTTTCGTTAGTCTTAACTTTTTTTTTTTACTCAGTAACGCATGGGATTTGTATGGAAGCCCGTTTGCGCCACATACAAAAAAAATCTGATCTATGATATCTCATTATTGTGAGATACTATCTCGTTATTCTGACATAGTATCTCGTTATTCTGACATAGTATCTCACAATAATGAGATACTATCTCACAATAACGAGATACTATCTCAGAATAATGAGATATTGTAGTGAATTGAGCCTAGCTGGTTCATGACTGAACTCCCATAATGCTGTGCAGTGTATGTGTGTGTGTGTAATGTTGATGTTGGTTTTAGTATGAGTAATTGCGTTTACCTTGTCATGTATGTGTTAGCTGGTATAGTCTTTCTTTATGTTGTACCTCATGTGTTTACCCCGTGTATTGTATGTGACTACCCTGTTTGTGTATCGTGCTTGTTTAATTGACCTCCTTTGTTTTGCCTGTGTAATGACATTCATGTGTTTTGGTGCGTAACCAATAAAACCATTCTGAGACAACTTTGTAAGATTGTTATATTACTATATCACAATAACGATATACTACCTCACAATAATGAGATCTATGTCAGAATAACGAGATACTATCTCACAATAACGAGATACTATGTCAGAATAACGAGATACTATCTCACAATAACGAGATGTGTAGTATCTAGTCATTGTGAGATAGTATCTCAATATTGTGAGAGACTATCTCGTTCATAGACCAGGATTAGGCAGCATATTAATTTCAGTTTCGCTGCCCACGCACGCATGCCACAGTTGACGAGCAGATGGGGTGCACATTTTGCCATTCTTAATGTATGTTATTTACTCAGAACCACTGTATTGAGTGTTGTCCACCGATTTCTGACCTTTATTGTCCATGCCATGATACTGCTAACATCACCTCATAGGCTGAAGGCAACACAACGTCAACCTAGCCTACATTTGAATGATTTTGTGACATCGCAGGAACAGTACAGGGGTTTTTAAGATGGCGGCGCGTACACACGCAGCGACCTCTCTCTGTCCCAACCGTACGGTGTTTTGTTCGTTTAAAAAGTGTTTGTCCGAAAGTTTTACATGTCCGTCTCGTCTTACTACGTCGTACTACAAGTACAGCAGGCAGTTTTTAATTGACATCTGCAAAAGCAAGTTTTGCAGCGTTCTGGACTTTGCAACAGAGACGCTGAAGGAACTTCGGACTACTCCGCCTGCAACAACACCGGACTCGGGCCTGCTACCCTCCCCGAAAGAAAGCGCCGGAAGCGGTGTGCGAGGAAGCAGAAGAGGGGCAAGCTGAGGCGTCCGGGCCAGGCTAGCGGCCAGCCCAACTTCGCCCAGCCATACCATCCATTCTCCTGGCAAATGTAACGATCACTGGACAACAAAATGGATCACATACGACTGCTGAGATCAACGAACCGGACAGTAAGTAACTGCTGTGTGCTCGTCTTCACTGAGACTTGGTTAAATGACAACATTCCGGACTCTGCTGTACAACTGGAGCAGCTAGCATGCTATCGAGCAGACAGGGCCATTGTAAAGGGAGGTAAATCACGAGGAGGAGGAATCTGTGTTTACATCCGTGGACTTAATGGTGCCGGACACTGTAGTAGTATGCAAACACTGCTCACCACTGGCAGAGTTTATGATCATAAAGTGCCGTCCTTTTTTACCTGCCAAGGGAAATTACTGCGATTCTGCTAGTCGCAGTATACATCCCGCCTACCAACAACAACAGCGATAAGAACGCGGCTCTTAGTGAACTGTACCAGGCTGTCAGTGAACAACAGACGGCACACCCAGACGGTTTCACCATCTTCACTGGAGATTTTAACCATGCTGATCTCAAAACTGTACTTCCAAAGCTACACCAGCATGTTGATTTTCCAACAAGAGGAGATAACATCCTGGACCTAGTCTACACTACACACAAAGGAGCATACAAAGCCACCCCCCTCCCCCACATTGGACTTTCAGACCATATCACTGTTATGCTAATGCCCGCATACAGACAAAGGGTAAAAGCGAACAAACCGGTTCGTAAGCAGGTAAAAGTGTGGCCTGAGGGAGCCTCCGATGCTCTTCAAGACTGCTTTGACACAACAGACTGGGAAATGTTTAAGCAGGCAGCCACTTACAACAACCGGACAGACATAGAGGAGTATACAGACACTGTAACCTCTTACATCACCAAGTGCATCGATGATGTGACCCACACAAAGACATCATCACTTTCGGGCTAACTGGAAGCCATGGCTGACAGGGGATGTCCTCAGGCTGCTGAGGGCAAGAGACAAAGCCTACAGAGCTGGGGATGAAGCTGGCATGAAAACAGCGAGAGCCAACCTGTCCCGTGGCATCAAGGAAGCAAAAAGGAATACACTCACAAGATAACCACCCACTTCAAAGAGAGCAGGAACGCACAAAGCCTATGGCAGGGCATTCAGGCCCTCACGGACTACAAGCCAGCGCCACAGAGCTGTGAGAGCAACATCCCTCTGCTCAACAACCTGAACCGCTTTTTGCTCGCTTTGAAGCACAAAACAGCACCTGCCCACAGAAGACCCATCCCCTCTACATGAGCAGCCCCTGTGCCTCTCTGCCGACAGCGTGAAGAGGACACTTGCTGCTATCAACACCCGTAAGGCAACAGGTCCAGACAACATCCCAGGTCGTGGCGCTGAAGGACTGCGCGGGGGAGCTTAAGGATGTCTTCACAGACATCTTTAACACTTCCCTGAAGCAAGCCATCGTCCCATCATGTTTCAAAGCTGCCACCATCATACCTGTGCCGAAGAAAACTGCTCCATCCTGCTTCAATGACTACCGCCCTGTGGCACTGACACCCATCATCATGAAGTGCTTTGAGCGGCTTGTCGTGTCACATATCAAAGCCATTCTCCCCCACCCTGGACCCCTTCCAGTTTGCATACCGAGCCAAGCGGTCTACAGAGGATGCAATCTGCTCTGCCCTCCACCCAGCCCCTCACCCACCTGGAAAAAAGAGACTCATATGTGAGATTGCTGTTTATAGACTTCAGTTCTGCATTCAACACCATAATACCACAACAACTCATCTGCAAACTTGACAAACTGGGACTCAGTACCTACCTCTGCAACTGGCTACTGGACTTCCTCTGTCAGAGGCCCCAAGTAGTACGTGTTGGCAACAATACCTCAAGCAGCATCACACTGAGCACAGGGGCCCCAAGGCTGCGTGCTCAGTCCGGCTGCTCTTCACCCTGCTGACGATGACTGCACTGCAACCTACAGCAACAATCACATAGTGAAATTTGCTGACGACACAACTCTGGTGGGTCTCATCACCAAGGGCTTAATTTAGACTCAATACAGGTTGGAGGTCGACCATCTGACCACGTGGTGCAGGGACAACAACCTCCTGCTGAACGTCCAGCAAGACCAAAGAGATTGTTGTTGACTTCGGAGAGGTCACACCCAACACCTGCCACTGACCATCGACGGTGCTGTGGTGGAGAGAGCGAGCAGCACCAAATTCCTGGGGGGTGCACATCAGTGAAGACCTCTCCTGGACCACCAACACTGCATCACTGGCGAAGAGAGCTCAGCGCCGCCTGTACTTCCTCGCGGAAACTCAGGCGAGCAAGTGCTCCACCAGCCATCATGACCACATTCTACCGAGGCACCATTGAGAGCATCCTCTCCAGCTGTATCGCTGTGTGGGGCGGAAGCTGCACTGAATACAACAGGAAAGCCCTGCAGCGCATAGTGAACACAGCTGGAAGGATCATTG
The DNA here is from genome assembly GCF_017589495.1 of Alosa alosa. Taxonomy (NCBI): domain Eukaryota; kingdom Metazoa; phylum Chordata; class Actinopteri; order Clupeiformes; family Clupeidae; genus Alosa; species Alosa alosa. The sequence continues at coordinate 9,130,447 of NC_063205.1, forward strand.
GTGCTTCACTCCCCCTCCCCTGAAGGACATTTACACCACCCACCTCACCCGCAAGGCGACCAAAATTGTGAGTGATGCAAGTCACCCCGCTCACAATCTGTTTGATCTACTGCCCTCTGGGAAGAGGTACAGAAGCCTGCGCTCCAAGCACTACCAGACTCACCAACAGCTTCATACACCAAGCTGTAAGGATGCTGAACTCTCTCCCTCCTCTCCCCCCTCCACCCTCAGCTACATAACATCCTGGACATTGAACCCACAATGGCCGCCTGCACTACTCCACTTGCACACTTGAACACTTGCACACTTGTACACTTTACAACTTGGTGTTGTTGTCCTGAAAACACAACACTTCTGCTGCTCTTACATAACTTGCACCACTATGCCACTTTCTTTATTACTTAGGTCAAACAGAACTACCCAAGCCTTTTATTGGCCTGACTTTGCACTAGTATTTTATTGACTGTCTATGCACAATTTCAACCAAATTTTGCTGCTCTTATTTTTTTCATTATTATATGTGCCCTCTTATTTACTTATTTACTTACTTTTTTGTTTACTTGAATGTTATGTTTGTCTGTGGACTTAAATTGGTAAAATATGTCTTGTCTTCACCGTGGGATAGTGAGAAACGTAATTTCGATCTCTTTGTATGTCTGGAACATGTGAAGAAATTGACAATAAAGCTGACTTTGACTTTGACTTTGACTTTGACTTTAACATCATTACCCCATTGTGACTATATGAAATGTATATACAGTTTCCGTCAAGTCTACACATTATGCGTGTTAGCAAACCTACACTAGCCTACCCCATGCAGCAGGAGCAGGCTAACATTAGCTCTGGAGTTTGTTCGAGGCGCCTGAACTACTGATTAAGGAAACCAACGAAAAATGCTGATAAACATCACCAAATGCCATTAGTTTCTGAACATTACGTGTTGGTAAACATCACGGTTCTGACAACACTCTCAATACAGTGGTTCTGAGTAAATAACTTACATTAAGAATTCACAATAACGAGATAGTATCTCATTGAGATACTATGTCAGAATAACGAGATAGTATCTCACAATAATGAGATATCATCAGATTTTTTTTGTATGTGGCGCAAACGGGCTTCCATAGATTTGTGATGTAGCGAAGTACAATACTTCACTCAAAACGTAATCAAGTAAAAATAAAAGTACTAATTTGAAAAACTACTTAAAAATACAAAATACACAAACTACTCAATACAGTAAAATGAGTAAATGTATTTCGTTACTTTCCACCTCTGGTTACAGCCAGGCCCGGAGTGGGTAGGCTAATCGGGAGAATCGGGAGAATTCCCGGTGGGCCGCTTCACTTTTGGGCCGGTCGAGGGAAAAATATTGGCATTTGTCACGCTAATCTATCTTCTCTTAAAGTTGGCTACACACGCGTTCGATTCTATGCCTAACACCGCAGCCTCTGCATGGGTTGTTCTCCCCTTCCCAAGAAGAGTTAATTGGTTGGGTCCATATAGCCCGTCTTTCCTAAAAAGTTTTCTCAGCCGGGCCGGCCCTACCGTAGTGATAAGCGTCAGGGAGGATGGATAGTAGAAAGATGCCATGAGGGACTGAAAAGGCCAGGTAAAAAATACGAAAAGTATTGGAGGGAAATGCCAAATGTGCCATGCTTCCAATTTTTTTTGAAGAGCACAGACATAAGTGGCAACTGGTAAGGAGAGATAGCCATGATTATAACGGCGTAATTGGGCTAATAACATGGACATTATAGCGTTATCAACCTATTCGCAAGTAACATATTAAATTAATTAAAATATTAGCATTTTGGTATCATCCAAAATGGCTATTCATAGACTTTGCAAATATTATGCAAATAATACTAAAAAAAACTCAAGCTTGATCTGTGTATGCAGTAGCCTATAGGCCTAAAAACAAAAGTAGCCTGCGCAGCAGATCAGCCAGTCCCCCGCTGAAAATGATGAGCCCGAAATTAACTATGACTATAGGGACAAGTAGAAAGGATAATAGAGTTAACCATATGAATTAAAGTTATTTTATGGAAGAAAGAACAGTAGGCTATGACAGCAGTAGGCTACATGATCAACCTATATGGCTTGTTTGCTCAGAAGTGGATGTAGTAAAGGAGCAAATCACCAAACAACATGATAGCTGACCCATGCAGAAAAAAACATATAAACAATACAGTAGTTCAATATGCCTCTTAGTGGAATTGTGGGATACATTTCAAATGCTTTATTTCTTCCTTCCTGTTTTTGTTAACTCATCAACCTATCCTTGTGGAATAGTGGAATATTAGCCTATAATAAAAACTACAGGATAGTAAGAGCTGAAATTTTGCTTTATTTATCCAATTTCCACCACCACTAAAAAAGTGGGCCGGTCTTGGGCCTGAAACTCCCGGGCTGAAAAGTGGCCCTACTCCGGCCCTGGTTACAGCTACAGTGTGTAGCTCCCAATGGTGAGGTTTCCGAATTGCAACCCATTGAATAGTACTCCATTTTTGAGCATGTGGAAAAAAATACGGTAGCTGTTAAGGGACATAAAAAGGGGTGAAATGTCAAGTGGCAAATAAACTAAAGGCCTTCTGTATAGACAGTGTTTTGATTGGTCCTTTCTGAGCTACTGTGGCAAGTGAGCCTTCTCATGCAGGGGACTCTTGTATTCTAAGCTATGACTACTCATATTGGCAAATTATACACTAATGAAAACACAATATTTTGAATACAATATTCAGTTTGGAAGTTTTAACAAAGAAAAAAATCTAGACAATGTGACACCTGGAGGAACTTCCACATAGACAAAATAACAGCTGAATACATAACATTCCCACAATCTACATTTTTTGAATTAGAGGTACAGCATTAGAAGAGTTAATTTCATATCATTCCCCTGCATGTGAAAAAATGTGATGCCCAAGTGTGCAGAATCGCAACACTGTATCATTGTTTATGTGTGTCTGTCTACGACATCTCTGGCGTGTGTCTTTGCCTCATGTCACCTGCTAACGTAAACACTGTCCCACCACCCATGGAGCCACGAGCCTGCTGACCTTTCAGACAAGGGCAGCGGTGACGTGAGTCTGTCATGAACCACACACCGTGAGACCACCATCAAGCAGCTTCAGGAAGATCAAATACAGTTCTCGGTGGCCCATTTTAGGCCCATATCTACAAGTCACAGCCCACACAAAACAAAATCTCAGATGAGAGCCATGTCTCTTTTTATTTACTTAGAGAGGAATATTGTGTATGGAAGATATAGAACTGGGTCAGGAGAAAATAGGCTACATTAAGGACTCTGTTTAGGTTTATATTAGAGTATTTGTAATAAGATTTTTTGGGGGCTATTCATGCCCTATAATCAGGCACTTGTGTTTATATTATATTATTATATTAGCCCTTTCTACATAGCCAGTGTTACCATAGAAACTACTAGATACCATAGACTTGTGCAGCCCATGAATTATTTCTCTTTACTGTTTGACATTTTGATTTCTTTCACATGGAGTCACAGTGATATTAAACTTGTCCTAAGGGCAAAATATAAATATGGCTTTGTGTGGCTCAGGAGCATTTAAGAGATTTAATACTTTGGAAAAATTAGGCTCAGTATCCATGGAAATGTGGTAGAAATGTTTAATCCCTGTTGGAGGGAGAATGGGAGAGGAGAACGAGAGAGATGCAACACGTGCTGGTGTGAGATCTATGCATGAGGCATTAAGGCTGGTGTGAGATCTATGCATGGGGCATTAAGGCTGGTGTGAGATCTATGCATGGGGCATTAAGGCTGTGGAAACCAGGCCTTGGGTGAGTATACGGTGAGGGGAGCGGGGGACAGTTGGGAGTCTTGTTTGGACTGGCGGCTTGATAAATCGGCCCGAAAAGAAGGTCTCGCTGGCAGCCACAGATGGGCTTTTTGAGGGATCGCTGGTGGGATGCAGAGTCAGCTGGGGGAGAAGATGACTGCCCATCTCCATGCGGCCCTGCTCTGTGTTTCAACCTCGGATTGTGAAGTCGCGCTAACCCCGTCTCTGTTGGTATAACCTTTACTGGGGATTCACATGAAAGGAGAACCATGTAAGTGGGCCAGCCTCCCCATGCTGTTGCAATAAAACACAACTAGGGCAATTGGAGGAGACAACATATGCCTACATTACTGGTGGCCTTTGTGTAAATGAAAAAGATGCATACTGAGTCGTACCTGACTGACTAAACAGATGCCAGGTCATATGTTGTTATTTCGATTTTGTTCTCAACAGTTGTTGCCATTGTAAATTGCTTATTATTTTTTATGAATATTTTCTGATACATGTTTGCTTTTTGCTTAAGTAATTTCATGTCTGCATAGGTTAGGGTACTTGTTTAGATTGAGGACCGAATATAAAAGGATATTTCAGTTGGGCAATTTGTCTTCTTAGCTCGTCTAGCCCAAACACTTACAAATGGTGCCAGGATAAATCTTTTTTGTTGTTGTTGAATTAATGCTCTTCCATATCAACTTGTCAGTTTTAAGTGCCCAGTCTTAAGAAGAGAGTGGGGTAACCTTAGATAACCACAAACACTTGTCTAGAAACAAATTACAGACTACATGCAATGATGTCAAATGGAGTTCAAGGGGTGAGACAAAGTGCTATTTTAAGGTAATATATGGTATGTCTTCAGATGGAAAACAAGCTGTGCGATACGTCTAAGTAGTTTCACCTCAACACCAGTCCACAGTTCGAACACAAACTAGGTCACTCTTTACTTATCGAGGTATGCTCTTATTGTCTGTGGTTTGACAGTGAGTCATTTTGTCTTACAACAACAAACCAAAACACCACTTTACATATAATTATAGATTAAGAAATTGCTTGCAAGGAGCTCATTCATGTTTTTGACAAACTCAATTTTACATTTCTCTGTAGTAATAAATAAAGTATTACAATGAAGTAAAACATTAATATGTTTTGGAGGAACAGTTGTAATGTGTCATTATCAGTGGTAGTGTTAAGGCTTGGCCAGACTTTAAAACATCCAACTACTCGGCCGTTGGGTTATTATCTGGCTCATAAATAGCACACCTCATTTTCATCTTCAGAGATAAAAATCAAGCACTTTCCCCCCGGAACACTCAAAACTGCAGCCAGAGGACCAAAATCAAAGCCTGACATTTTAGCTAGATGGATTTGAGTGTTTTCAAGTGGAGCCATGTGGCAAAACTAAGGCTCTCTGTGAAAAGCGACCTGGTGCTGTTGTTATTGCCCTGGCTCTTCCCTCTCCACTGCTGATAATTATGCAGTGCATAGCAGCTTGAGAGCTTTATTCATAAGTCATGACAAATATTATAATCATTAGTTGCAAAATGTCACCCTGCTGGAGAGTCATTGTGTCCATTGTGAGACTCCAGACACAAACATAAAAGCAGAAACAAACACTCTCACACAAACATGTGCAAATTTGACGTAGATCAGACTGACAATCCCGTTGGCTGAAACTACTGTACAACACAAAGGACACGGCGCAGGCAAGGTGGCAAAGTAAGTGGGCCCTCACCAATTTACTCTCAGAGGTGTCTGTCTGAGCTGTGTGAGATTCCAGATTGAGTTGCTTCCTAACCATCATTGGTTTATTGACTTTCGGCAAAATGCTTGCATAAAGTGAGGTGCTATGTAAGACTTACAGGACACTTGGGAGATTGTTTGCAAAACAAATTAGCATGGAGACTCACAGGTTTTATACCTTGCTATTTGGAAGCAGCCAATACAGACAGCGATGTGATTGCAGCTTGAGAGCTTGCAGAAGGAAGGTCTTCAATTCGTCCTTTGTGGAATGCTTTCATTATGCCATGGCTATAAAGATTGATTTATTTAATCTACTCCTCCACTGTAGCACTGGATGTACAACTATATTTTACATTTCAGACGTCTCACCATGATTGTGCTACTGTAAACTGTGGTTTTAAAAAGCACACAATTCAAACTAGTTGTATTAAAAGATTTGTGCTTACAAAATGTCTCCCTTTACTATGTGTCTCCAAAAATTTGTTGACATTACATCATAAATATTTATGCAAGTGGCATGATATGAAATACACTTGTATCGGGGTCAGTCCTGAGAATATGGCCTATGTGCACGGTAACGTAGATGGCTACTTTATTTATATTCATCGATTTTTGGCCATAATACACACCATTTATGGCATATTGTGTGGTTGCTATGAGAGACACAGCCCTGGAGAATCAGCCAGCGGGGAGACAAAGGAGCTTGTTCTGTGCTCTGTTGCCTGTCTAAACAAGGACAAAGCTGCTTCCTTGATTATCTTTAACAACGCAAATGTTATTCTTTAATTTTCAACAAGACAAAAAATATTCCATCAGCACACATCACTTTTTAAATTAATTATTGTTAGGTTTTGGTTCTCAATGTATGTCTGTGTGTGTGTGTGTGTTTGCGTGTTCACAAGAGAGAGAGAGAGAATGTATAAAATGTTATTCTTTCATTTTCAACAGGACAAAAAAATCCAGTGCCACAAATATTTTTTTTGGGAAGGTTTTGATTCTCAATATGTGTGTGTGTGAGAGAGAGAGAGAGTGGGTGAGAGAGAGAGAATGCCTGGGTGTGAGTACGAGTGCTCCACACATTTGTTTATCTTAAATATGTCTGCCCCCATTTCTCCTGGTTACAGTACTGCTTGCTCTGACGGAAGTGTGTCTTGTGTCTCAGTCCCATTGCTTAAAAAACCCTCAGTAGGTCAGACTGTCCTCCAAACATGGTCATAAACTGAAGAGAAGCACACATGTGCACAGGCAATCTAGCATGTCCATGGACCCTGTAATAAAGACATAGAGTACCAGCCTCAGTACCCTGATTCGATTCATTTCACGGGCAATATCCAAAGAAAATTAGATGTTATAATCAATTTCTCCCTCACACAGAAGACAGGACTAACCTGTCTCTTTTGAGGTCTTTTCTCTCTACAGTCAACTCCACATCTCTTCATCACCGCAAATGTTATGACCAGAAAACCTTTCAAGCTTACTTCAGAAACAAATAAAGACCACAAGTGCAAGCAAAACAGGTAAGTGAGCTTCAAAAGATACATTGCAGACTTAATTGGATGCCCTCAGTGACCACTCCATTAATCTTAGAATATGTCTCGCTGCAGCTAGACAGTTTCTTTGATCACTTTCTTTAGGCTTTTGGTTTGAAGAAACTTCAAATAAAAAAGCTTTGCAGCAATGAAAATGGTTAGCAGCAGAGATGCCATAATTTAATCTGTGTCATTTAGTTCTATAGATGCATAGGCTTTTCACAGTTTTTCTACCTAAAGAATTCTATAACTTTATCTAAATAGCTACCGGCTATTTTCTATGGACTACCTAACAAGACTACCAATAAACAAGTACCTAGTTGTCATAGACATTCTCTGACTTACAAATGTCAACACACTTTCTTTTTTATTTAAATTTAGTGTATTCTCTTGTCTTTCCAATGTTGAAAAATGACTAGAGGATTTTGCCTCTGTGTGACTTTATTTTCATACCATAGTGAAAAAAAGAAAGTCATGAACTACTTCTGAAAGTTCACAGACACTCTGATTAACTTAAATAAATTGAAATTAGATAGGAAAATGCTTCTGTTAGGTTTTGTTTATAAGATTTTCCAGGGGTGCCAATAATTTTGAGCAACTCAAAATAAATATTTAAATATATATATATATATTTCTTTATGAGATTTTCCCTTTTCTTAAAATAAATTAGCTTCCATTCAAGGCTGGATTTTTCAATTTTTTTTTCATTGTGAGATTTATACCAGGTTTTAGGCAATTTTAGCAGAGGTGCCAATAAATAATTATGGATGGTACTGTATAGTATTATTGACTGGTTTTACCCATTCAACTCAAATAGTCCAATAGCATATTTTCCACAGGCAGCATTTAAGATATCAACAGGCTATCCATAGGCCATTGTTGCTTTGATGCATTAGTGCTTTGATCACATCTTTTCATCTGTGGATAAAGGTTTCTCAATATTTTGCATCAATTATGATTTATGCTGAACACACTGCAGTATAGGTTTTTGAACATTCTAAGTTCCGCAACAATTGAAGGTTCTAAAATTCTATGTTGAATTCAATGATCCCAGATATTCTTTAGAACGTTCATTTCTTAACATTCCCGTCACACCGGTGTGACGGTACTCCTTTAAGGGTTAAAGGTGTATGTAATGCATAAGGGGCATAGGGGCAGCCGTGGCCTACTGGTTAGAGCTTCGGACTTAATTGGAGGGTTCGAAACCCCGACCAGTAGTGCCCTTGAGCAAGGCACCTAACCCCTCACTGCTCCCCGAGCGCCGCTGTTGTTGCAGGCAGCTCACTGCGCCGGGATTAATGTGTGCTTCACCTCATTGTGTGATTACTGTGTGCTGAGTGTGTTTCACTAATTCACGGATTGGGATAAATGCAGAGACCAAATTTCCCTCACGGGATCAAAAGAGTATATATACATACATACACACATACATACATACATACATAATGCATAACAGTGTTTTAAAGATAAAGTGGCAATTGTGTGTGTCTTTAAATTTGATATCTTGCAGTGGTATTGGCCTGATTTCCCAGTGAATGCACGCCTGTCTGATCAAGTGGCTCATCCCTTGCCATATTTTGTTTCCCCAACACTTATCCTTCGCAGCTGAGTTTGTTTTGTTCTAAAACAATGCTGAGCCTCTTCTAATAGCAGCCACAACACCTTGTTTGAAGTAATCCTCTCTACCGGAGAAAGATTTAATTTGGGAACATCCAGTATCATCTGATGTTGCGAGGCAAAAGAACAGTTCTCACGTGCTGACCTCAGCGTCGGTGGATGAGAAGAACGAGAGTAGTCTGTCTGTCTGCGTTCTTTATCAGTCCAGTCCTTTGCTCTCAGCACAGTAGCCCAGAGAGTGATTAGGTTTATTGATTGCAAATGATGTGGCAAATCTGAGCCCTCCCCTGACCCACATAAAAAAAAAATGTTTGAACTTGCATGTATCTGATTTAACCTCGCCAGACTGGAGGAAAAAACAACCCATGTGAGCTGGAGCCTTTGTTTCAGCTTTGAAACGACTTGACCGCTTGGGGTACAGGGATCTTCTGTGCCAGCACTGCATGGGAGATTAAAGAGTTTGTTAATTCACGAGACATAAAACACATACAATCTCAATAAAGATGGCAAGAGATCCCATACAACTGGGTGATATTCTGGGGAAACAGCTGCAGTCCAATTGACACTCAGTCTACCTCTGCACTGCTCTTAAATTCCAACTGATTGTTCATAAGTCAAGTTCACATATTCAGGTGCAACAGAGAAATAAACTGTACCACATGTGCCTCTAACGTCTTGATTAATACTGCAGGCAATGGGGAATTAAAGAAATGCACACAGAGTCTGTCTACCACTGCACATATGGAGCCAGATGGAAGGAAAAGGAGCAAACGATTTAGGGAAAAAGAGAAAGAGTGAAAAAGAGATGGTGTGATTCACATCACCTGCATAAGAGAAGTGGAGAGGGCAGGCCACCAGCACTTGATGTGGAGGAAAAGAAGATTTACATTAAATTCTCTCCCGATTGTTTTTCAACGGCAATTAAAAGCTGATCAATCCAGCTCAACTGGCCCAAGTTATGGGGTATTTATATCTGTGAGAATGGACTATCTGTAGAGCTTATGTAACTGACAGAAGGAAGTGTACGTTTATAGCCTCAAGCCAAACAGACAGGATTTATGTTAATGTACTCCATGAATTATCCTCAAGATGGAGGCTCTGCCAGAGTGGTGTTCACTAAATTAACAAAATGTAATATTAGTGACAAGCCTGTGACAACTGGAAATCATTTCATTCAAACAGCCAACAAGCATACTGTATATGGCTGTCTGGGAAAGCTACAGTACTTAATTCAAATAACGAGTATATCATAGAGCCTTGCCCAGGACTGCCTTATCTCATATCTTAAATGTGGCATGGGAACAACAGTTCTCCTCTCATCAGTAAGGGGTCTTTTACCTTAAAGGGCGAGGAGAAACACATGTGTACTGTTTTGTTTTTGATGTAATTTTGCAACAACACACACAAAAAAAGGTTTCCCGGCATACAATTATACTGCCCTCCAAAAATAGACAACTATAATGGCAATAGGAGACTGCAATAAGTGGTGGTGATCAGACTGCATAATGACCTGGATGAAGATCATTCAGTGCATCAAGCTGTATGCATGCCTCTGATATGCATGCAAGAAACAACACTGGCCCAGATACAATCAGTTTACATCTGCACTTATTTTGCATCTACGAGCTTAATTTTGACAGGCAAGGCTTGTTCCTGATGGTAGTGTGCCTCTGCACTTAGCATGGACTCCAAAGGGCTTCCTCTTAGCCTCCACTGATAAAACATGAAGGTGGGAGATCTTTACAGGAGTGTAAATCCAATTTTGAATCAGGCATCATGTTAGAAATTACATAAACATGATATCTCACTGCAAATGACAAGTCAGACAGAGGTAATACACATGCTTGGTTCTGGAGTCGAATAGTTGACTATTTTATCAATAGCCTACATGAACAAATGGTGTATGTCACATTTGAAGTGAAACAGCTCACCTGTAGATAAAATTAGAAATGCACGAGAGGGCAAGCTGAGGCAAAGCACTCAAAAACATTGGGCGTCCAAAACCAAAGCACGGCCACATCGTCACAGTGACGACATTGGTCAGCAAGCTTCTTTCAGTTCAAAAGCCCTCCCTCAGAAAAGCGGACCACTCTTTCTCGCAGAGCAGAAAAAGCGCAGCAGAAGCAGCACGGGAATGTACCGAGGTAGAGTTTTATTGTCATCATCAGCTCGCGTTCCTTTTACCATTGGACAGATTCGGAAAATGAGGACTTGAGTTAGGCTACCTCGAGAAACCGCGTCCTTTATATTTCAATAAGTGGATAATACGGCGAAAGCTGCGAAGATGAATGACATTAAAGTTGCTGTTCTAGGGAGCGAAGCGGTCGGGAAATCAGGTAGCCTGTTATTGCCTGTACTGTTTTTGTGATTGTCACCTATCAAACACGATACATAGTTAATTGTGTTAAATATAACTTTGTAACCAAAATCAAAACTCATTTTCTCAACAGCTCTCATTGTCAGATTTCTGACTAAGCGATTTATTGGCGAATATGCATCGGCATCAGGTGAGTTGATAATCATAATTCGTCTGATACCTACATGCTCCTGCTTTGAGATACAGGCTAGTAAGCCCTCTCCCTCTTTAGTGCACACCCTGTGGTAGCCTAGTTAATTCCTGTTTGTCCCTTCACATAACCCTAAATTATGGAACCACTGGAATTGATGTTATTGGTGCAACACAATCAGAACTTTCCCTTGGAAAATTACTACAAAATTCGAGAGAGAATAATTGGTATGGAGTAGGCCTAATTCCTTGCAGCTGAGTGTTGACAACCGTGATGCTGAGCTGAAACTGTAGAATATGAAGATGATGTGCAGACAATCATTTTAATTCCCTTCCAATTCAAAGTTTCCTGGTCTGGTTTAAGGCATAGAAATTCCAGTTAACATAGGCCTAGTGACTTTTCTGTGGTATAAAATGTGTCAGGTTTTTTGCTGATAAGCATTTCAGATGTGACCACCAAATACTGGAGAGACAGTGGACATGTATATTAACGAGATTTGCACAATACCTAATATCTTCTGGCCAACTCAAATCTTCCCTATTTATTTCAGAGTGCATTTATAGAAAACGCTTATCCATTGATGGAAGACAGCAGAATCTGGAGCTATACGACCCTTGTTCTCAGGTATGTGCGGAACTGACTGATATTTAGCAGTATTTACAAGGTTCTTATGGTTTCCGTGTACATCACATGCAGAGAACTCCCCCTGCTTACACGATCTGTTTCTCAAGTGGTCGAATGGCCAAAGCTGAAAGTATGTGTAATTTGTCTCACTTAGTGTACTTAGCCCGCCTGGCTGCCTCTCGGCCTGACATTATATAATCAAAAGTGTAGATCTAGTGAACGTGTAGACCCAGTGACTGCATTCTCTCACTTATAAGTATAGACTTCATGAACTTGCACTACATGCCATTTCTATGCATAGGAAAAATGTGAAGGTTACATGTAAAACCAGCTGCTTACAGTGGCGAAGACCTCCTGACTAAGACATTACAGAAATGTTATCAATACAATACCACTGTCATGATTTGACTAAGTCCTGTCATCTGTTTTCAATTGCTTTTGTGTCTCCAGCCTAGTGAAGGAAAGTCCACTCTCAGCGAGCAGATTCACTGGGCAGATGGTTTCGTGGTGGTCTACGACATCAGTGACCGCTCGTCTTTCCTTACAGCCAAAGCTATCCTGCACCTAATCAGGGAGCTTAACTTCGGAGCCACCAAAAGGTAGGCAGCCCAACATGTGCTCAATCCTCACTGTCCACCCACCCACCGCCACTAGCACGCAGTGTGCTGTGGTGAGCAGCAGAGGCTATTTCTGATGTGTCATTTACAGTTTTGTTGCGACATGCTGACATGTGGGTGTTCTCTTCAGTCTGGTCAACACGATTCACATCAAGCCTTTTGTTTACATGTTCAACAGAATGTGTGCACTGTGGGTGGTGTGAATGGGCGCCCACATTCGTCATGGGCCATCTGAAGACTGTGTATTTTCATGCATTAGGATTTGACATTGAGAGTCTGAAATTGGAATCAATAGATCAAAAATTTTCCCTGTGCACCTACATTTTTCTTGGGTATAATTTACTGGTTCATGGAGAGGATTAGAGATGTAGAAGGTGCAGAAGGACAAGGAAAGCTAAATAAATTAAGTCCTTAAATAATTAGATAGTAATAATAATTACTACCTCACTCTTGAGCCATTTGATTTTCACACTTACTGTTCTCAGACACATTAAGTAAATAAGGAAACTGTTTGGAACAATAATATAAGCTATTCACATTCCTATCAACCCACACATTTATGAATACATCCACTCTTAGACCAGTGTTGCAGGTAATGATAAAGGCATGAAGCTAAGCCTGTCCTTGTCTATGCTATCTGTAGGGACGCGGACGCTGTGGTCTTTCTGGTGGGAAATAAGCAGGACTTGTGCCACGTACGCGAGGTGAGCAGGGAGGAGGGCCAGCAGCTGGCGGGTGAGACCCACTGCCAGTTCTACGAGCTGTCCGCCGCCGAACACTGCCAAGAGGTGGCGCTCATGTTCTCCAAGATGGTGCGCAACGCTAGCCAGCACAGCAAGGCCAAGGAGCGCCGGCGGCGCCCCAGCGGCTCCAAGTCCATGGCCAAGCTCATCAACAACGTGTTTGGAAAGCGCCGGAAATCTGTATGAGAAGTGGAGAGCTGGTAGGGACAGGGACCTACGCGACCCGCACCTACACAGTTGTTAAACCGATGCCGTGATTAGTTATTTGAAAAGTCACATTGGCTGTTTCAGAACAGATGGACATATAGCACCATGGACTATTTGTTTCTTATGTCTGAAGCCTAGTAACACAGGCTCTATTACAGGAATACATATAATCTAATCTATATTGAATGCTGTACAAAAGGCCTTTTCATAGACCTCGTAAGAAAAGCATTTCTTTAGCAAAACATTCCATATTTGTTGTTCCAGAAAAAAAATGGCGCAAAGAATGTGATTTACCTTACCAGCAGTAAGAGGAAGTCTGAGATCCTTTACAGTGAAAAGGCATTCCTTCCCAAATGGAGATTAAGGAGTTATATAATCTTGAGTAAACAATTACTTTGATTGCACTTAAAGGGACCGTTAATGTGCTATGCATTACATTAGAAAAAGCTGAACATTCTCAGTGGTGAAGGTATGTGTTAGACTCGCACGGTATGTGATTGCAGAGGTAGGTTAGTGGAAAGGGCAGTGGGCTGCATTTAGAGAGCACATTAGCCAGCACACTCTCCCTCCGTCCACACTGTTGCATAAGCATGGCAGGCACTTCCGATTTATCCCCCTCTTCAATTTTCCACTGTTCCTCAACCGTTCGAGTGTGAAATAAGGACCAGGATGCTTAAATGGCCACATGCTTCCAAAAGCATCTGTATGTAAACCTAAGTGAAGCATTTTCAATCAAAAGAACAAGAAAAGCCCCTCTTGTCCTATTGTCTCTGAAATAACTTCAGTGGTTTCCTGTAAGCACAAGTAGGGTTATTGAAAAGGTAGTGCCGTTTGTGTAGCACAGTGCTCTATGTGTTGGCTTAATAATGTGCTGTCATTAAACCAGTGGAAAAATCCACGAGTCTGAATGAAATAATTGCTTCTGTAGTCATGTAATCTAGTGCCATGCCCATGTATCACATTGTTTGTTATGTAACTTAAGTGATGCCCTTGGGCCATGGCCGTAGTGATTGTTATTTCTAAATGGAAAACACTTGTTGTGGAACCGGTGTAGACGTGCTTTGTGTAGTGACATGTAACTATGGTTTTTGTGTTGATAGTGTGGTTTTAGTGTTGATACCTGTGCTTTCAAGGGTGGCCAAAGTATGAACACTCAGATCAATAAAGAGCATGTTATGCGATCACATTGGTTTGGGATGAAGACTGGTGAAAGATCATTCAAGGCCAAATGTGTGTGCTGAAGAACACTAATAATTTTGTTTTGGTAGATTGTCTTATTTTGTCCTATTTGTATGAGCATATCTAAGACAGTTTCTTCAAGAATGCAAAATAAAGGTTATTGTTTAAAAACAAAAAAAATGTGAGTTGTAGTTCCTTCAAAGCTAGCCATCAAAATGTCTAATGGTAAGACAGAGGGTCAGCTATGTTTAATATTATATTCCCTTGAGGAACATAACAATGAATCAGGGGACTAAGAACCAGGGAGACCATCGAGTCTTCACTTAAGCACAACAGTTCATTTTAATCACAATCACAATAAAGGCAGTATGTATGAAAGGCGTACTCATGTGGAGACCCCCTCATCTGTACTACATTCTCAGAGATGAGTCAAGAAGTACAGTCAGACCATGGGCAGGCCAAGAAAAGGGTGGGGTGGTGTTGGCAGGTCCTCTGATGCTGTGGCATGAGATGCAGAGGGAGATAAGGCCGTCTCGCTGCATAGGGGTTTTGTCAGCATTCTCCACCTGAGAGATAGCACAACTGGTAAATAGAGCTCCTTAAAGTTCTTGGAACAGGTACACAGAGCTTTCAATAATCACCTGGTCTCCACAAGAGCCCTTTCCCCTCCTCAAAGCTTTATGGTTTTATTTAGTCTGGAATTCAAAGGATTTTGTAGTGTCAGTTTAAACACCTTTGTCACATGTGTTTTGTCTATAAGCTCTTTTAAGTTTAAATGCTTTTGTGTTGGATAAATGTGTCAAGTTTCTCACGGGGGAACTTTGTGTTCTGAGAAAGCACTATATTTCATACGTTTCCATCTCTTTCTTAGGGAGGAGTACATTGCCCTGTCAACTGCAGAATTTATAGATGAACATATTTTGTTCTTAGGAGTGTTTTTAAACTGAACTGATACTAGCCTACTGGGAAAGAATACAATCCATGACCTCTTATGGGAAAAGAACTTCAAAATAAATAAAATAAACAAAATTCAGGATCCGCAATGCCATCATAGAGTATTGTATGACAGGCCTTCACGTGCAGTGATTACACACAGTGGGCTTACAGTAACTAATCTGAAAAAACATTGGTAGCTTAAAACCATGGGCTTTTAGTAGACACCAGGCAGTTTTTCACACCCAGGGCTAGTCATCGGATGCCCATAAAGCCTTCACTAATCCAAACCGTATGAGCAATATTGTTTACCACCATCTCCGTGGTGTCATGTCAAAAACATTAGAGAGAAAAACAAGAAGAGGGAGACAGGTTAATCTGTTGGTGACAAAGAGAGAGATTAGAAAGAAAACCAAAAGAGAGATTCAGAAGTCCAGCGCAGGCGAGAAAATAATACGATTAGAGATTGAGCCAATGTAGAAATAGAGGGAAACAAATCAATAGTGAGGCAGTATGCAAGATGAAAAGCAGCAAGAAAAGAAAATGATGAATAGCAACAGAAAAGTACAATTGGAGAAAAAAATAGGGGAAAGAAAACAAGTGTGTGTGTGTAGGGGGGGCTGAGGCAGTATTAAACCCAGGCGAGATCACTTTAGCCCTCCCTGGCAATGTTACCACTTGTGCCATCGCTCTGCTAGGGCACAGTCTGCACACTCACTCTCTCTCTCTTACACGTGTAGAAAACAACATTCAGAGCATGACATGTTTACATTGCGCTTCAGAGTAATGTCTTTTATCAGGCACCACAGGGCTGGCAGATACTGGTAGGCCAGGTGCGATGAGGATGTAGTGTTGAAAAATCGGCCCTTTTGATTTAGACTCCCAGCCTGTGATAACTAGTTGTTTTTGATCTAAGGTGTGAAATGGATGGTGAAGGCAGCACTCATTCACACGCCAGATTGAAATATTGGCTTTCACCTGAGTTTTATGTTTAGTTTTCATGGCGTAAAGCTGGCTTTTGAGTTTGTTTTCATCCTCTTTGCTATGAAGTTGGATTATTCAGAGTGCTGCTGACATCTATTTACTATGTTATGCTGACTGTGCTTTGAAGATAATCACAGAACAAACGCTAACTGAGGTTCACTGTTCTGTTCTTTTTCAAGACCAGCAAATTAATTGTCGCAGTAGTTATGCAATCCTGTCACAGACCTACAAATTTGGCATTGCATGAGACATGGGACACGATGTGACGGAAGTACGACAAACATTTAATGACATTGAATCATCTGTATGCAGAGAGGCTCCACTAATTTAGCTCAATAACTCAATTTTACATAGATGTAAATGAGATCTTATTAAAATTCTGTGGAAACTCTCATGATAACAACACACCCATAACGGGGAGAAAGGCTAGATGTTATGGCTTACGGTTGGTGCAGGGCTTGAAAAACACAGAGTAACACAAACCTTCACCATGCTGATCTTCTGACTCATTTTGTGTAGGTAATTCTCCTGGAGCCATGACACTTACGCTATGTCAGTTTAGGGAGAAGCGTCGAAGGTGCCTCACACCGAGGACCATAATACCCCTAGCTGGATTTATAATGAGGTCAGGGGGCTAGGCCTGCAGTGAGTGGCTGGAATCCCTTTGAAGTCACCCTGCGGCGTGAGTGTCTTTGCATATGGGCCTGATTAGGAGAGAGCTAAGGGGGCTGCTCGGCCCTAACCGCCAACTGCTCGAGTCTTTTGTTATGATGGTGATGTTATCATTCATCTTCACGGTACGTAGCGTAGCGCTAAATCTGTCCCATCCATTATAGATCCTTCATGTTTAGCAGTGCTAGCAAGAAGCGGGCTATGAATGACAGACCCATTTTTTATCACCCTTCTTGCGGGCTATTGTACAGTATTTTATCAGCCCATAAATCTTATGAGGAAATCTTAAAACTTATGAGGATGCACATGTTTCAGTGGTTAATCTAGCACAATCATTTACCCACATATTTCAAAATCTCATGAAAGATGGAGAGGAAGATTATTTTATTCCTTGTCAAAGTTACAGTGTAGGCCTAGGAATGTAACACATCCAAACAGCTAATGGACTCATGGCGTCAGTGGGCTCAAGAGTACCACTGAGATCAACACATCACACAGGAACGTGACAAGAACTTGATTAGAGTGGATTGGCTCAACATGAGGTTATACGGCAGTAATGACCCCCTCTGGGTTCCATGGTAGTTATGGGATGATGACATCATCACCCGACCTGGTTCCAAAATGATCTATCTGCCATTTCAAGTTTTTTTAGGCAACATGTACCCATTGACACGCATTTTACCTTGAAAGGGCATAAAGAACGGCTCTTAACTTTATATCCAGAAGTGAGCGCAGGAAGCATCCTATACTTTCCAAGTATTATAATTTTAGAGTTTAGAGGTGCGATCGTACACGATTTCAAGCCCATACAATTTTTTGTCACATTCAGCAAACATCTCCTCGTGATCTGCTAGCTGCCCATCCCGTGAGTATGCGGTGAAAAAAAACTCTCTCTTGGCAGCCCAGACTCCGAAAAGTGGAAACAAACAAAGTGGGGGCAGCCTGTCCCCAAAACAAAAACATAACACTGTGTGGAGTATTTCTGGGAATACTGAAGGGTGGGGTGAGCTACCTCTCCTTTGTGATTGTGCTTTGTACTTGTGTTTGGTCCTTGGTTAAAATATAATGTACGTTGTTTTGGACAAAAGCATCTGCTAAGACAATTAAACATAAACATAAACAAATGTGACGTTGTATGCAATAGCTTACCCCACCTTTAAGAGTAATTCTGAAAACGTCTATTGAATTTGGAAACGTATGCAGTTCATTCATTCATTCATTATTTACGAAGTATTGCATAATGAGATGCATGGCTAGAAGACAAATAAATTCAAGTTTCACATAATTATGTAAGAGAACATCTGATAGAATATAAAAGTGGACGGTGGACGAAAATGCAGACACATCAAAATCATCATCACCGTCAACAACAACATCCAGGTGAATATTCTTATACTATGTTCCTGGGACCACCTAACCATCTGCTAGCCGAATTCACCATCCCCACCTCCCTCCCTGGTGAAAAGCGTGCCACCTGTACGCTCTTTTGCCCTTGGCATGCCCCACTAACGGGAACCAGCCCCCTGATGAGAGAGATAACAGCACTGCCATTTATACCCGCCTTGCTCTGCACAGACCCAGCATACCAGCCCAGATAGGCTTCAGGTATTTCTCGAGGCGATAAGGGCCCTGTTGGGCCGTGACACGCTCCGTTTGTCCTCTCATTCCCTTGCATTACAGCATGGATAGCTCGGCTCAGGAATGCCGGGAATGTGTCGAGTGGTGCGACGGAAAAGAGGAGCATGGCATAGCAAAGAGGGTGGAGCACGGCTCCGAGAAAAAGGAACACCCAGAAATCCACAGCTGAAAACTACAGCAGGCCTAAATGGGGCCACCAACAGCCATTCTCAAAGGTCCTTTGAGGCATAGAGAGATATGATGCTGTTAGAAATGCAGAGGGATATCAGCCAAGAGTGTGTGTCTACTCAGGGCTCTGTGTGCAGAATCGACCTCAATAACCTCAACAGCACCTCAGGTATTGAGCATTTAATCCTCCACATCAGCAATGCCTGTGGGGGGTTGGTTCCACTCTTAAACTGAGACCTAAACATCCTTGTCTAATGTATCCACTGATCGGCCGCATTGTTTGGCCTCTCTACCTTTCTCTCCCCTTTCAGCCCACAGAATTGCTGTCATTGGGTTGAGGTTAAGAGTCAATAAGGCACTGACAACATGCTGTCCCGTGTCAAATCCATTCCTCGTCATAGGTGAACCAATGAGGTTAGGGGTGTCTCCCCAGCTGCTCAGTGTCATGCTAAATGCAATCCATTACGCTGAGATGTGGCGGCTCAGGAGGGCACTCAAGCTTAACCTAATTTCCTACGCCTCTGGAAAAGTCCATTTGTGGATGGATGGACGGATGGATAAACTTCCCCGAGTGAGCAGTCCTGCTGGGGGTTTACTGAAGTATATCACATGATTACAAAATATGTCACAATCACCTAAACTTTCCAGACATGTCCCCTGAATGTGACATCCCACCATACTGGCTGCTTCGTTATTTTCCAGTAAGTCACCAGCCAGTAATCACTGCATGTTGTCCAGAGGAGCATGAGCATGTAATAAGCTCTCTTAGGGACCACAATGTCTCAGTTTTTAGGAGGCTAATTGTAAGCAGCTACCCTGTTCCAGGGGTAGCCCCATATTACCTATAACCACCGAGCCACTCTCCCTCAGTTGAGTATCTAGGTATATGTCTGTTTGCTTTTAAGATTAAAGACTCGGACCCTGTCACTGAGAAATCTATCTCACCTAAGAGAATTGGGCCAGCCAGTGTGGAGTCAACCTGACCTCACCGATCCTAGCTGTTAGTTATTGAAAAGCAATAGTGACTTTTCTGGTGTGGGGGCCCATTATAAACCATCTCTTGGGTTTCAAACCACCGGTGGATCAGGTTTCAGTGAAGGGAGAATGGGATAGCGAGTGCTGTAATCAAACCCAGGTTATGTAAGGGGCGTGAGGGACAGCCGTATCCATTTCTGTTTCTGCCGCCAGAAGAGATAAAGTTTACTTTTCGGGAGAGACTGCAAGCAGAGCTCCATTCTTCCCAGTATCCTTAATGTTAAGATTATGACTCCCGAAGAAAAATATTTAGCTCTTTTTTTCCACATTTTGTCCCTGATTGAGCAAACACAGAGACACGGAAGTCCTGAACTGGGTATGGAACAGATTCTCTAATATTGATTTCTCCCGAGATAATCAGCCCAGGGCTTTATGCTCACGAGGGCATTCCACCATTAGGTCACATTACTGGTTGGCTAATACCCAAAGGACAGTCTGTGATCTCCCAGACTGAGTTCCCCATTTGCAGTTACATAAATCAGAAATGGCTATGGGCACCAAATGAAGCACATACTGATTGGGATCTTAGGACTTTCGTCCCCTTTCAGTCTGGCATGGGCACCTCACAGTCTAGAGCCAGCAGTTCCTCAAGGCTCAGCCGACAGCCCCCCTCACAATGTGACAGGGTCTCAGCAGTTACGTAACCATCCAGCGGTGTTGAACAGCTTCTCAAAATGGTGGCTTTTGCCAGAATAATCAAACAGTGACTTTTTTGGGGGGTAGGGGGAGTATGTTTTGGGAGAGCCAATAGTTCCAGATTCTAATTTCACACAAGGCTCACTTACACTGAAATATTTGGAACATGATTAAACTCAAGTGCCTTGATGTGGGAGCGATTTTTGTACTGATGTTCATGGGATGAGATGCGATTTTACACTGGAGCATAAAACATTGTGGTTTATCAATGCTTCAAGTGACAATCAGCATACGTACCAATACTTCACACTTTCCTGTACAATTATTATAACTTCCAGTTTTTGGTAAAGATCCTAGCACTATTTAAGCTCATTTATGACTACAGAAACATAAACTGAATTGTAGTCAAACTGACACAATCTGTTGTTCTACTTTCCAAGATGCTTGCATAATCCAGTGGGAACTGTAGAACATTGTGTGTGTGTGTGTGTGTGTGTGTGTGTGTGTGTGTGTGTGTGTGTGTGTGTGTGTGTGTGTGTGTGTGTGTGTGTGAGCGTGAGTGTGTTTGTGTGGTTAGCTGTCATCATCATAGGTTTGGCACTACAGCCTAAGTGATCTGCTGGCACTGAATGGACTTAATGTCACCTATGGTGACAAATTGCTCTTTACTTTCCCACTTCTCTCTGTTTACATATCAAACATTCACTCATAAAGTGATTAATAAATCTGAGGAAAAGGTTCACAGAGAGTTGTATGGATGTGATATCAAATGGTATCAGGTAAGATGTCATCTAATGGATTTGAGGACTTTTGAGGACAGTTTCAAAGTGTTTCAAAGCGATTAACCCTTGTTATACATTCCTATAATTAAAACACACACATGAGCAAGCATATTATGCTGAATAATGATTAACATAATTCTGTATCCTTCATTTAAGCTATTGAAAAGGTAATTCACATGAAATTGCAATGATCGCAAATTAGATAACTTAATTGAAAACCACCTTCCCTTTCAATGCTAGTAACACTTACTTTATACAACTCTGTTTCCAAAAAAGTTGAGATGATGTGTAAAATGTAAAGAAGTAAGGTAAATCCATATTTAGTTGCAAAAAGGATACGGACAACAAACTGACTTTGTGACTATTTCCTGAAAAAAAAAGTTCATTTTGAATTTGGTGCCAACGTTTTGACATCTCAAAAAAGTCGGGACGGGAGCAACAGTGAGGCAGGGTCTCTAAAGATGCAAAGGTATTCATCACTGTGTGAAAACCTGTTTGAGCAAATAATGCAGCAGTATAAGAACAATACTCCTCAACTTGAAATTGCAAATTGGGGGATTTCATCATCTAATGCACAATATCATTAAAGTATTCAAAAAGTCCAAAGATATAACTTCTAAAAAGTGTTCACCTGTAACCGAACAAGAACAGAGAGATGTCACCAACCACACAGGCCACACGTTTTCCCCCCTTCCTGTTCCTTCTAGATGTCTAGTGGCTAGAGGGTGTTGCATCTGCATTTGCAGCCGTTTCACACCGTTTTGCAGAGTTAATGTTTCCATGATGTTTTTATGTGGTAGAGTCTGAGTGTGACAAACTATTTCTTAGTTCAAACATTTTGAATTTTATTTTGAATTTTGATTAATACAAATGGTGGAAACATCCCTTCCGTCCTTACCATAAATTACGCCCATGTTTGAGGTCATATACCCCCCCATCCCAAAAAACAATACAATTTCTGTTTCAACAAGTGTTGTCTTTGCACTATTCTCAATCAATTATAGGGTTTACGTGATTTGAAAATCATATCATTCTGATTTTATTTTGACTTTACACTGTGTCCCAAAAGAGTCTGATGAAGTTAGACGTCACCATAATAGCCAGAAGCAGCCAAACAGCCATGAGCACTTTTATTAACTTGTCTGATTCAACATTATTTCAAGGGACACTTCTTAGCTTAGTTTAGTTCCGTTCATGTGAAAATTCTGTGATAAAATGACTGATCAGTGCCCTACACATCCCCTGACAAAATACATCACATTGCTTCATAGTCCAGTCTAAACTCATGGTGACATAAAAAAGCATACAGTGCCGTAAATGCAATGTACAATCAGTTCCTCTCCACCCAAAACTGCCAGGACCAATCAGTATCTTTCCCAGTATCCAACCTGAATTCTACAATGCGGTCACTGTTCCCTCTCCCTCCATGTCTACTCCCAATCCAAATTAAGTCATCACTGATAAACACAACCTACAAAACAACTTAAAATACTTGCTCTCTTTGTTAAACAAGTTGAATATTTGACACAGTAGATGCTGTAATCATGGCTTCACTTGAAGAGGCCACCTCCTTAGACAGTGTAAAAACTCAAGACTTTAGTTTCGAGGGATATGAAAAGATCTCAAATTACAAATGCCTTCTATAGTCGTCACTCAAAATCATTATCAAACTGAACTTGCTTGCACTTCAAAGCGTGCACCACAGCTCAACAGACACTTTAAATAAATTTCAACTGTGGAAAAGTGCAATAGTTTAAATTCATCCTGAGCGCTGTTGTTTTATTTCCTTCACCGCTAGATTACTTCATCAAAACAGATTTCCAAGCATTTCCTAAGATGGCAGAGTGCCAGTGTTGATCTGTTTGCCAGGGTGGGTGATGGATGAGACAAAAGAACACCTCTGATGTGTGTGTGTGTGTGTGTGTGTGTGTGTGTGTGTGTTGTTTTAAGAATGGCATAAGAGATAGATATGTTAGCAGCCCAAACAGATCCGCTCTCTGGAAGAGAGGGGATGCTATGCTTTCATGCTATGCTCCTCTCTGCTGTCAAGCCCAGGCTTTCACTGCTGGAACACCTGTGATAGGTGTGGGTAGCCCTCACAATCGTGGCAAGCTTAACATTTGATTTCAACCTTTCGTATATGACCTACCCTCACAAAATGAAATAGTCTTCAGTTTCCAACATGGGCTTTGATCAGCAGCATTGTCTTGCTGTACCAGAAGTGTTTTTATTTCATTTGAAGTGTTATGTCAACTGGTATAAAGTTTGACTATTGATGGTCACCGGACCATGACTCTCCTGTGTCATATAAATGGCTAATACTCAGGTTCAGTGCATATCTGCATGTATGGGCAGCCGTGGCCCACTGGTTAGCACTCTGGACTTGTAATCGGAGGGTTGCTGGTTCGAGCCCCGACCAGTGGGCCGCAGCTGAAGTGCCATTGAGCAAGGCACCTAACCCCTCACTGTTCCCCGAGTGCCGCCGTTGTAGCAGGCAGCTCACTGCACCAGGATTAGTTCCCTTTACTGCAGAAATGCAATATTTTGGACAATAAAATATTACTGTACTGCACTGTATAACTGCAGTTAATTTAATGTACTGCAATATATTATCTACACCTTCATCCATCTTCAGAGACACTGAAATACTGGTAATCAGTCTTAGAGTGTGGTCCACAGTGGAGTAGTTATCCAATGGTATATGCACATGGACAACAAATTTGCTTACAATGTATGTGCATATATCTTGATTCTGATGCTATCTCTGTTTGACACACAATATACAATAATAATTATTTGCACACAAGGTGAGGTACACTAGTAACTAACAGCTTTTTATATGGTATAGGGCAACCTACATAACATGACTGCTTCGGAACAGTCAGTGATCTACAGCCATTGCCATTTCCGTTCCAGGCTATGATGAGTTTCAAAATAGAAACATTCCTTTTAAGTTAAGTTAAGAGGGGGTACTGAAATGTTGAGGAAAAACTGGTTGTGTGATTCACTGTCTATTGTCACCACTCACCACACCCCTGTCACTGTCCACACTGATTGTGTAGATCACTGTCATCCCCACCCAACAGAAATTATTCAAACCAATAAATCTGAAATGGAGTACTTGTTTATGTGGATTACCCCCTACACAAATACACAAACAATCTGTTGTTGACATTTTAATTTGAATGTTGTTACAGTTAAACAATTAGATGACAAATACATGCAAGTTAATTGATATGAGAGTTGAAAGTGTAACATTTGTTGTACTAACTGTATGTCAATTGTGTACAAAGATCTATAGAAAATAGTAATCATAAAAATCATACAAATGAGGCGATCAATTGGGTTTGCTTGAAATACTACAACAGGTTAGTCCTTCAATTGCCAAATATTTTACTGTACAGCATAGCATTATCATATATATATATATATATATTTTACAACAGTGACTCCATCTCCCAATAAAAATGTACCATAAACTCAACAAGACAGACATGGGAGCTCAAGCTAACTAAGATTTCTCATTGTGATATGCAAAAACCTTTTTGTGGAAATTCATTGTGACACTTCTGGCACTAACTTGTCCCATAATGTGTCCCAGAATGCCTCCTGTTGGGCCGGGTCTTGAGGCCACTCTATGTAAGTCCTGGTTTTGACGAGTCGGGCCAGCCTGTGGTGGGCAGAGAGCAGGTTAGAAGGGATCTTCTCCAGAAACACCAGGATCAGCACATCCCTGTGCTCCACCTGCAGCCGGTAGGTGCCCAGCCGCATCTCCAGGGAGCCCCAGTTGCTCCGCAGGTAGTGGCGGCTGACCAGGCAGAGGGTGCGGCGGCTTCTGTACAGACTGTCAGTTTTATTCTCCACAATATCCTTCCCCAGCTGGAAATCCTTCCTGGGTAGGCAAAGCTTGAGGAATGGGGGTCCCCTATGCTTCAGGCTGGGCAGGAGCCTGTCCACAACCCAGCTCTCATCCTTATCAACAGCTTCATACACCAAGCTGTAAGGATGCTGAACTCTCTCCCTCCTCTCCCCCCTCCACACTCAGCTACATAACATCCTGGACATTGGACCCACAATGGCCGCCTGCACTACTCCACTTGCACACTTGAACACTTGCACACTTGTACACTTTACAACTTGGTGTTGTTGTCCTGAAAACACAACACTTCTGCTGCTCTTACATAACTTGCACCACTATGCCACTTTCTTCATTACTCAGGTCAAACAGAACTACCCAAGCCTCTTATTGGCCTGACTTTGCACTAGTTTTTATTGACTGTCTATGCACAATTTCAACAAAATTTTGCTGCTCTTATTTTTCATTATTATATGTGCCCTCTTATTTACTTATTTACTTACTTTTTGTTTACTTGAATGTTATGTTTGTCTGTGGACTTAAAATTGGTAAAATATGTCTTGTCTTCACCGTGGGATAGTGAGAAACGTAATTTCGATCTCTTTGTATGTCTGGAACATGTGAAGAAATTGACAATAAAGCTGACTTTGACTTTGACTTTGACTTTGACTTTGACTTATCACTGTGAGACACAAAGACATCATAAGGGTAGTAGTGCCCTCTGGTGGTGCTGCACAGATGGTACATGAGCACGGTCAGGATAAAGAGCAACAGGAAACAGTGGCGGTTTTAGGTACGGGCGAACCGGGCGGCATCTTGTAGGGGGCGGCACGAGCGCTTAAAAAAAAAAAAAAAAAAAAAAAAAAGAATAATAATAATAAACGTCGCAAAACGATTTTCTATTATCCATCACTTGTGTGAGGAATTAGGGAATTGGCGCCCCTGTTGCTCAGAAGGTAGGCCTACTGCACTGCACTGTGCAGAGGAAGGGGCGAAGGGAGGGGTTTGCGGGGGACAGTTCACCTCTGGGTCTCCTTAATGAAACGGGAAAGGGGGGATGAATGGGGATCCACTGTATAGTAGCCTACAACAGTCTATTAGTGGGCTAAAATCAGTCACACCTTGACTTTCTTCCAAACAACGCACATCTCATAATGTTATGAATGCAGACCTATGATTCCTGCACATTTAATTAACCGTGTGAAATGGCTAATAAAAATAGGTGACAAAACGATTAAGAGGTCACCCAGGTGAATTGGTTTGGTCTTGACTGAGGTCGCGAGTGGATCATGGGAATTTGTGGATTGTTGTCGACTGTCGAGTGCCAAACACGATGGACATATGATTGTAAGTTATATTTGCCACTTTTATGTATATAGGCCTATTGTGTATTTATTTAAGTTCTAATACGGTTTTGTGCAGAATTGCCTCATTGTCATTTGGCAATGCTGTAAGCAGTATTTTGCCATCTCATTGTTTGCCATCTGCTTGTTTGTGCAGAATTGCCTGTTGTTGCTTTAAAAATGACATTTAAAATGTCTCAATAAAAAAATAACTGTTTGAAAAAAAAGAAGATTTTTTTGTTGTTGGGGGCTCGGGGATCTCGCCCGGGGAGTAATTGAGTCTAGAACCGCCACTGACAAGAAACCTGTAGTGCAGAGGAAGAGCTGAGACCCAACCTCCAGCCTGCAGTGGGTCAGACCGTACCGCTCTAAGTCCTGGAGCCTGTCCCCATTAAGGCACTGCAGTGCCCTTTGCTGCTTTGAGGCAAAGAACACCCCTATTGGACTCTCCTGCTTTGCCCAGCTATTGAACCAGGAGTTTTCACAGTTGCAGAACAACCGTGGTTCAAAGAAGACAACAGATCTTAGGCTGTGCAAGGGCTCGAAGAAGTGCTTGGATAGAGTGGTCTCAGATGAAATAAAAAGGAACACATATTTCAGAGACCTCATGTCCACACTGATGACCCTGTCGAAGGAAACTACTAAACAATTAAAGAGATCCAGACTCTGAAGTTTCATCAAGCCATGAAACATGACACTGAAATCAGGTTGATTGTAGAAATCCACATTAATCAGTTTAAGTCTTTTTAAATGCACAAGTTTGTTCAAGCCGGAAAGATCTTGAGTACTGGTAGTGGTCCAGTGGGCGAATTTCAGATGTGCCACAGAGGTGAAGTGCTGAAGGCCAAAAGTGAGGTCAGGCGCACACAAGAAGTGATTAGCAGAGATATCAAGTCTGATGACAGATTTCAGAAAGCGTGTCTCACAACCCCATAAAACAATCTTCTCGCTGGACAGTGAGAGACTCAGGCCCACGTCTGGGGTGCTGTTATCAGCAATGACCAAAGTCATAGGGTGCATAGATTCGATGGTGAGTTCAGACAGGTTGCGAGGGAAGTCCCCAAAGATGAGACTCAGGTTGAGAACTTGCATTTCAAAGAGCTCAGTGTTGGGAAGCTTCAGATTCCCAAGGTGGAGAACCCTAAGAGAGGGCAAATGGGCAAAGGATTCTGCTTCTAAGTCCTTTAAGAGATTATTGTCGAGGATCAAAGTCTCCAAATTCTGAAGTCCCTTCAAAGTGTTCCTTTGAATTTTAAATATTTTGCTCAGAGTCATACTTTTCAACTGCCTAAGTTTTGCAAAAGCAAAGTCTTCAATGGTTTGAATTCTCCATGAAGAGAGTATTAATTCAAGTAAATTTTCCAGACCCGAGAAACATGTCGCGTTTATTACTGAAATGTTTGCTTGCAGTGTTAAGCTACGAAGCCCTGACAGTCCATTAAAGGCATCATTTTCAATTGTTATATAACTCGGATTGCTTATATCTAGGATAGTGGAATTATTTAAGATGTTCTCAGTTTTAATGTGGCGTACTTCAGACAAAGGAGTTGCATAAATGTACAGATGCTGCAAATTGCTAAGTCCTTCAAATGTAGATTTCTCGATCTGTGTGAACTTTCCCTTCAACCCCAGGTTTTCCAGGTGACTTAGACAAGCTAATTGTTTGGCTCTGAGTATCAGGTACCGTTGAGTCCAATACGTAAAATGCTTCAGCTGTGTCAAAGGAACATGTCCTGTACAAAGAGTCATCAGAGATTCGTCAACAAGAGGGGTGCGTTCACCGTATAAATTGATGTTGAAGACCACATTCTGAACATTTTTTAAAGTGGACATGAAACTGAGATTGAGGTTAATCAAATCCTCTCCTTCAAGTGTAAGTTTTTCCAGCTTATAACATTTTTTCCATGAAGACGGAGAGTACTCTTGTAATGTATTGAAATGCAAATTAATAATGGTGACAGACAGTGCTGATACAACTTCACAAATAGTTTGTATGTTCATCTCTGTCAAGTGTAAATTCATCTGTTGAATTTGCTGGATCCCAGAGTGCAAGAGTTGAGCATGGAGCACATCGTTCATTGGCATGCTTAATAATGATACCTTCACTATGTGTTTAAAAACATTTCTTTCTATTCTCTTGACATGTCGAAATGAAATATATACATTTCTCAGAGATGGAAACTGCCCATATGAGCAATTTGGAATTAATAAGGTCTGCACATCCAGTTCTATACTTAAATATTCGAGCGACGCTGAAAAATATGACAGTTTACAGAGTAGCTCTGAGAAGTTATTTCCTTTAACATCAAACCTTTTCACCTGACTCAGTCCATCGAAAACATCTGCTGCCACTTCTGATAGAGCATAGTTTTCAAGTTTCAGTTCCTCCAGATTGTACAGATCATGAAACACCTTAGATGGTACCAACGGATTGCAGCGTTCTTTGCAGGTCATGGAGAGTAGGTGCAGGTTGGTCAGTCCCCTAATGGCCTCTGGGAGGATTGCAGACAGACAGCCGCTGATACACAGGCTCCTGAGACTGTGAAATTTGGTAAGAGCATTAGGCTGAAGAGTTGATCCATAGGCTACCCTCACACAGAGAACTTCAATGCCCTGTGGAACTGTGGAAAGATCCAATGCCAAATCAGAAACATGCGAACAAGAAGCTCTCAGTTGACTACCTGGGCATTCGGAGTTTGATGCGATGGGGAAATCTGGATAAGGTGAGGCCTCATCCATCACAATGCATTTTGTAGACATCCAGCTGAAGACACAGACCACCTCCACAGCCACAATCAGAAGGGAGTAGAGAAATGCCATTTTGTGTGAATTCCAAAAGACCAAATCACCAAAAACATATACAGTCCTTTGATGTTAGGATCAGTGAGAAAAGGTCCTGGGCGTGAATCCGCTGGATGCTGTTTGAAAAGAAACCAATGGGGGTGCTGCCTGCAACTGAAGTTGCTGTGTTAGTCAATGAGTTAGTGGTGGCTGCTTTTGTTACTTCAATGCCATACAGTACATGACACTCAGCTCAGGAAACATCATGTGTGTTATTTGTAATGCAAAAATATGCTGCGCATGTAGTGAGGTGATGTACTCTTTCTGTTCCTGTTTATCTCTCACAGCTTCGATTTGACTTATTTTTATAAGCCTGGTGTTGATGTTGATGTGTCTTATAATAATATAGCCTAATAGTGATTGCAGAACTTCAGTCAGAGCCTTTGGTAGTTCAGTGTCTCACCTTTTCTCGTTTGTTTTTAGACTGACTGAATAATTGTTTAGGCCAAACCTGTCAACATTTAGCTTTCCAAAAATGGGATTTTTTTGTCGGGTGGGGGCATCTATAGGCCTAGTGGATGGATTTCAACTTGGTTGCTAAAAGTTGCACTTGCATAATTTGCATAATTAGCATAATAAGATAATTAAAGCGTGAATAGAGTAACATTTTCAAATTATAGCTATCACCATGAAACTTTCTCAGTTGATTACTTATGATGAGAAACAAATGCATTGCATGTTTTTTCTATTTTAAGGTTTGAATATGCAAATGAGGCCCTAAATAGCCTAGACTTATCTTTAGCGTCCCATCTCCCAAAAATCGGTGAAGTTTTATTTATTAATCTCTAAAGTAATGAGTCAAAATCACAAACAACTTCAGGCGGCGCTCTTGTCCACCATCTAGCCTCCCAGCCCCCCGGTGCTCGTGGTTCAGTCCAACAACAAGCGCAAAAAAAAGAAAATTAGAAAATTGACGCATCATTTAAATTTTTAACTTCTGAACAGAAAATCGTAATTGTGCTCAATTGAAAATCAAAATAAGCATCAATAACCAATTTACTGTGCCGTCCTAAAGAATGGATAACAGATTTTTAAGCCTATTTTTTTATTTTTTCTTGTGAATTCTGCAAATAGAACACAGCACTGCAAAGTTTTGTTGGCCCTCTAATGTATTTGACTTTGACATCCCTGGTTTAGGAGGACCATTTTTGTATGTTGATCTCAAGGGGCCATTCCATAACCACTCATTTCATGTATAGAGCCACCTAGTTAAACACAAAAAAGTAAAAATGAGGTCTTGTAATTGCAGGTATATGTGACCTAACATAGTCAAAACTGCACGAAATTGGAAGTGTAGGATCATTATGACACCCTCTGTATGCACGCCAAGTTTCGTGGAATTCCGTTCATGGGGGGCCACACAATAAATTAATTTATGTTACTATACACCAACTGGCCTGTAGGTGGCCGGAGACAGTTTTCTGTGAATATCTCGAGAACCGTAGGGCCTAGGAGGTCCACCTTTTTTATGTATGTTGGTCTTAAGGGGCCATGTCAACCCATCCCATTACCACTTATTTCAGGTATAGCGCCACCTAGTTAAAAATTAAAAGCAAAAAATTAGGTGTTTTCATCACAATATCTCTGGCTGACATGGTCAAAACTGCACGAAATTAAAAGTGTAGGATCATTATGACACCCTCTGAATGCATGCCAAGTTTTGTGTACTTTCGTTCATGGGGGGCCATACAATAAAATAATTTATGTGTACATTTAGTGAGTACGGTGCCAACAAGGATTCCCGGGACACTGAAAGACTGGGATACACAAAACTTGGTGGGCATGTAACCCATATGGATAGCATGGAACCGTCGTTTTTCGTTTTGATCTGTAGCCCCCCTGCTGGATTGGACCCCCCGAAAGGAGGGTAGGGCAGACACAGTTCTCTGTGAATATCTTGAGAACTGTAGGGCCTAGGATGACCAATTTTTTCCGTATGTTTGCTTCCAGGGGTCATGTTAACCCATTTCATGTGCACACATGTGCACAAACAGATACACACGCACACACATACATTCACAGTAATCATACGTATGACACATACTCACACAATAGACATATGTACGCATGCATGCACAGGCACATACGCAGGCACACACACACACACACACACACACACACCCACACACACACACACCCACACACATAACATAAACATGTACATGCACACAGTTCAAGAATTTCTCAGAATTATGAACAGGCAAGATGGAGGTGGGGTTGTATAAAATGAATTTTACATGTGAAATCTATGAACTAATCATGTTTTGGTACTTGTTGTCTAGCAGATACCAGTGAGAATTGAGTGTGGATAATGAAATTTAGTGAAACAGTTAGAGTCATATAGGCCTTTCAGCGTGATTTATTTTTGTGGAAAAAATGTGCTGGACTGGGCGGCGGTCATATTTTGTACCGCTCTGCGGTACATCTAGTTTTATTATGTCTCAATTAAATTTGATCCAAAATGCCCCCCTTCTGGCTGAAGTGTAGCTGCAGCACCATAAGTAGATGCAACATATTGGGTACTGAAATATTCACAAGAATTCATAGAAATTGAATCTTCATGTTGTATTATCCAATATTAGTTGTACAGATGTATAGTTTATCTTATGCACACTCATTGAACCAACAAAGTAAATGCAAAAATAGAGACTTTTTTGTAATTATTCCATATTTTGTGTAGTCAGTCTATATCAGAACACCTGACATACAGTCTAAATAGTCAACAAGAAACCTCAAAGTGTTACCTTTCATTTGAGACCAGGATTATGCTTCTACACAAAGGGGTTCATGTGCAGTAAGCATTTGAGTGTCAGTATGCATTTTGGATAACAAAAGTCCCATGGGGAGTTTCCATAGGCATTTTACAAAACGCATGAGCATACCTTGGCAAATAATGGTCTAAAGCACTCATATTTTCATTCTATATTGATCTACTTTTGCACACAGCCTCACAAGACCTGGTGCTAGGGCTCAGTTGTGTTTCTAAGGGATACCAAGTGACCCAGAGGGCTGAAATGTGGTCAGTTCAGAGATGCCTGTAATCTGGCAGAAAGAAACAGTTATTTTGACTGTTTCGTGAGAAAACTACAGGTTCTCAGCTTTCTAAAGAGGTCCAACATTTGATGATAGGCCCCATAAGAGGTGGGAACAATGCCCTTGTAAATAGACACAGTGCAATTTCAGGCAAAAACTTGAAATTTGTATTGAGATCTATGTGGATAATTATATTTTGCACATTGTCAATGCTATGAAATAGCATGCTTTTTGACGTGCTAGCTAGCTCCGCGGATCTCTATTGTAGGCCATTTTCATTGCTAGTGCAAAACTCCACCAATTAACGTACAGTAGGCCTAATTCTGCTCTCAAATTAAAGTGTGAACTTGTATCAATTGTAAATAGAGCCTAGGTCATTTTTACTAAGCAGTATTCCTTTAAGTCTGTGTGTCACAGCAGTGTGAAGCAGGAGTCTATCTTAACATTAAATCCATGTACACCTTAGTGTGCAGTCTGTACACTAAACTGATTTGGAAATTAGATGGTGGTAGTGTAGTTGTTAAGGAGCTTAGTGTGCAGTAGCCTGAAATTTGTGGGTTTGATTCACGGCTTCCACTGTTGTGCCCTTGAGGACTAAACCCCTAGTTTCTCCGGGAACGATGTAATCCCTTGTTGACATAGGCTATGTAGGTGACCATGATTTCTTCAACATTCTAATGTTGTTCCAACAGCTCTGTAACCAATCACTGCCATGAAATCAACAACCAACGGGATATTATTTTGTTTGCTGGGTTGCTACTGCCAAATAGCCTGATGAGCCAGACCCACATCAAGATGTAGGGTCTGGGAACTCACCATTGGCAGCAGGGATGGATTACTGCACGAGCCTACCGGGCCCAGGCCCAGGGGCCCAAGGGGTCAGGGGGCCCTGAAGCCCAAGCCATTGCATGGAATCATTGCCTCAATATCAACAAATCAGGATGTAGGCTATGAATCTGATTGAATTTAGTATTGGCCATCCCCAAAATGCACCAGAATACAGGAAATCACATCAAACAAATAAATACAATTCTGGGGGAGGACCACCCCCTCCCACATATGCAACAATTAGTGGGGGGCCCTTAATACATCTGGGCCCAGGGGTACGTAGTACGTCTAGATTTCTACCAAACATTTTTGGTTCACCTGGCAGGCTAACTTGAGCTTTCACTTCCTTTTGTTGCAAGCCTCCTGAACTGTCATCTCCAACGTGAGGTTGTATGTAGTTACTTGGCTGTGTTAAGACAAGTTTAGCTGTATTACCTGGTCCAATATTGCTAACAGTTAAGTGGATTTTGGGATAAATACAGGGCAGATAGTGCTTTGCATTACCCTTTTATTTGAAGAATACTGTATTTTCTTTCTTTCATATCTTGTAAATAGTCAACTAAGAATCTACCAGAAATAAACCCTATCTTTTGTATTTGTTGTGCTGTGTGTATTTTACCCGGCCACATAGCCTATGCATTGATAAACTGTTTCAAAATATGAAACAGCCCCTGAAAATAATCACATTAGGATATTGTCAAAAGTGAAAGCTGAAAATTGAGTGATACATTTCCACAGTGAATAATGTTTTTTTTTTAAGCATAATAGACCAATAGGCTATTTGAAAAGCAGGCTAATTCTGCATAATATAAAGCCACTTTAAATAATGATAAACTGAAAATGGCTTACAAGAGCAAGTGTTCTTGCTTCTGCATCTTGGTGTTCCATTGATCACTGCACTGAACAATGGGAGCGGAGGGAGTTATTGCTTTCATCTATGTTGCTTTCGCCCTGCTGTCCTGATGATATCAATGCATCATAACTTCATAGTGGCCAATTAAATTGTTTTTGCAAACGCTTCTGTGTGAATATTGATTTAAATAGAAAGTTGAACAGGCCAAGAAACAAAGAATAGATCAAATGAAACACTTTTACCATCATATTATACGAGGCTGGTAAAAAAAAAACAGTATTAGTGAAATATTCAAGTTTTGACTTAGCATAATAAATATCTGATATGATGTAGAGCATGCATTAGCAGTGCCCACAGTTATGGTGCAATTTTACCAGTTCAATGATCAATGACTTATATTTTGAAATATTTTTAAAACATAGTGTAGCTCACAGAAATACACTGTTAACCAGGCGTGTTGTGACAGAGAACCAAAGCCAGCAATTAACCGTGGCTCTGAATTGAATGTGGGCCCCTTTGAACAGCTGAGTACATTAGTCCACAGAAACAACAGTGAGAAACCCATTGATCTCTCGTTCTAATATGATTTCATGCAGGAGATTAGTGACGTGTCCAGAAACCTCATATGGGGAATTTCAAGGCTACAGTATGTAAAACACAATGACCAGACAACTCAACCGAAGGCACAGGTGATGAGGGGAGGAGAAGAAAGCAAACCAGTGATTGCTGAGAATCTCTTATGTCAACTGCAGTAAAAATGGCAACGGTTTAATTTGTCCCTGTACACTGCAGATAAATAGGCTGTCAATTCAGCTGGATAAGGCCAATACCCACTGGCACTGTCTGATGCCAAAGTTTAGAACTCCATTACTTTTAACAGAGCAAAGCCCATTGGCGCCTACTGACACGTGTCAACACCAAAGTTAGAAAATTGGGTTATACTTTACTTGAAGGTATCTACATAAGAGTGACATGACACTGTTATGAACATGTCATAAACGTTTATGATATAACACTTCTGTCACTTGCTTCTGTCAAGTGTCATTCGGATTTTGTCATAACAAGTTAGGGTTAGGGTTAAGGTTAGGATTAGGGTTATGGTTAGGATTATGGTTAGAGGTTACGGTTAGGGGTCATGTGTCATGTGTTCATGACAGTGTCACGTCACTCTTATGTCGATACTGTCAAGTAAAGTGTTGCCCATTATTTATCTCCAGCTGTTCCTTCATTCACTTCACACTTCTTTTTCTGTCCATGACATGCAAACAATTTTTTGCCAGTCACTACATTAAGTGTACGCCTCTGCACTTTGTTCTGTACTTGGATGGACTCCATTTATAGATTAGTGTGTAAACACAGGGTAGGATTAGCAGGCCATGCTCAGACTTTTTGTGTGGGACCACTAGGGTTATGGGATAAACACAGTATGCTCAGTTTTAAATGATGAGTGGAGTTTAGTGTTAATTTCGTCAGACGAGACGAGAGGAAATATGTTCGTCAACGACCTTTTTTTTCATGACTAAGACGAGACGATGACAAGACGGCAGTACTGTCCTGAAACACTGACTAAGACTATCTTAAGATGCATTATTGTTGACGAAAAAAGACGAGACTAAAATGTTTTGCATGAAATAAAAACTAAGATAAAATCTCTCTTAATTTTCGTCTACAAAATGAGAAGACAGAATATCTAGCTGTTACGTTTTCAAAATATTCCGAATGAGTTCAAACGCAACAGCTTTCCTGTAGGCTAGTCTACGTGCTGTTGCTGCAACCCTGTGGCTGCAACACGAAACTACATGGAACAAGAACACTGGAGATTTCTGCCAGAGTTAGCAAACTAACTACCTAAGCTTTATGCCACAATGCTACATACCCAGAAGTTGAAGCTTCTCTCATACAAATTAACATCCACCAGAATGTCCATACGAAAATGTTCATCATGTAATGTCAACTATTTAACTAGTTAGACTGATGATGCAAAGTTTGCTAGCAAGTAAGCTAATATGGAAAGTTCGCTAGCAAGTTAGCTATGGCTAAGATGGAGAGTCTGTTTGGGGAATGTGTTGTGTTTGGTCTACGACAGTGTTTCTCAAACCTTTTCAGTTTCAGGACCACTTAACTAACCCTAGCTAAAAAAAAAAAAAAGATTAGACCTACTTCAACAGTAGCCTATAATTAGTCTACACTATAGGCCTACTCACTGAACCACCTTGCTTATTGTCTTTGCACTTTGCTTATTGTGTGGATTCATACTGTATGATTTAAACTGGCATATCTTACATAGACAGTGTTGCAGAACTGTTTTTACATACAAGTTGGTTCAATATTGCAAACAACTCATCTATATTATATTTTACCACGCCTGCTCATGGACCACTTGGGATAGCTTGCAGACCACCAGTGATTCCCGGACCACACTTTGAGAAACACTGGTCTACGAGTATGACAGTGGTCCAGTCAAATCTTTTACTGTCTATGGTCAAATCCCAGCCGAGCTATAACTGTAGCTCGACTTACCTGTGCATGTAAACATACTGACTGACAAAAAATCAGAATGAGTAATTATAACAGACAAGTAGCCCTGTGGACACACAATATTGTTGGAAAATTGAGATGTGTGAAACACTATTTGACTCAAATGGTAATCAGAAATAATTTGTTATAAAAAAAGACTAAAATGTGTTGACTAAAACTGACTAAGACTAAGATACCTTTAGTTTTCTTTTGACTAAAACTAGACTAAAATGACGAGACTTTTAGTCGACTAAAACTTGACTAACAAAAATGATATTTGAATGACTAAATATGACAAAGACTAAAAAGCACATTTCGTCACAAGACTAAGACTAAGACTAAATTAAAATTAGGTGACAAAATTAACACTAGTGGAGTTTGGTAGGAAAATAGTAGCCTAAGTAAAGCTAAATTACCACTAGAGGTCAGCAACACCATGCAGACTATCTCAGATGACCAATCATTGGCACAATATACTGTAACAATTGAATATTTAATAAACCTTAAAAGTGCTTATACATTCATTGATATGCATTATGGTTTCTTATGAAAATAATAAACAGTAATGCCATTTAACAATAAAGCAATTTAATACACATTAAAACTATTATGATAGCACAAACCAGTTTTGCAGTATTTGCAGTTACAGATACAGTTAAGGTACCATCTTTTGTGTGTAAAATGCCATGGTCAGTCACAGCTACACTGGTTTTAAGCCATCTTAGGTAAAGTATTTACAGTTGACAAAAAATATTCGGTGCACTTGGAGCACCTGTGCTTGTTTAACTTGCCGCAATTCTGCTGTCACAGGCTCAGAGGGCATTCCAAAAGCTCAGCCCAGCTGTTGAGTGCTAGAGATGGACAGGACTCCACTGGCATGTTGTTCTGCCCGAGGCATGCTGACCATACAGCTCCAGAGACCTCCTCACCTGAGTGAGAGGTCTTGTCTGACCGCTTGCTCCAGGTCCAGCAGGGCCTCGGCCCACATGTCTCTCTGGTAGCCTGCTGGCGTGTGCGTGAGCTTCTGCACTGCGTAGACCATGGTCAGCACGGTGCGTTCGAAATCCTCCAGACGGAGAGGGCCGCTGCGATGCTTCAGCTCAGCGATCAGGCGCCGGATCTCTGACAGCTTCCTGGGAAGCACGTCCTTGCAGATAACCTCAAGCGTCTGGACTCGACGCAGTGAGGCCAGCTCCTTATCCACCTCACTGAAGAAACCCTCCTCCTCCTCCAGGTGAAGACCAGACATCAGGATCTAAAGAGGAGTGTCAAAGGTCAACACAGAGTAATGATTTCATATTTTTTCTGAATTGATATAAAGCACCATGTAAGTAAAATAGATTTGAACCCCAACGACCCAAGTGAAGGTATCTAGAAAGTGTAAATACTGTAGCAGTATCTCTCTTAGCAAGTGTAATTAATAATAAAAACGATAATATAAGAGTTTTTTTTTTTCATTTTTCCAATTACTCAGTGACCAGATAGCTGATCTAAGAAGACATGAGTTAGTACGTTTGATCATTCCTCTGACATATTCGAGGATAGGTCTATTGTGTATGAAACACTTCATAATCAAACGATGTAATGGTCATATTTTGTAAACATCACTTACAAAACACGTTATTACTTTGAAAACATATATCAATTCATAATGACATGTAGGCTGCTCAATTTTATATAATTTTTTTTATACGTCAGTCCAGTTTTTCTACTTGGGCATGTCCTTCTTTGCTCACCTAAACTTCTTAATTTTGATGTTTAAAAGCTTGTCATTGGATGTGTGTCTTCTTTTTTTGGAAGGCAGGATGTTTTGCTGCTTCCTCTTGTGCACTTTAGCTCAAAACAGATGATTGACTGGCAAGAATGAAAGAGGTCTGGAGACCATCGTCTGTTGTTCTACTTTGTCTGTTTGATCACCCCACAACTCGGTGTTCTCCCATCCATCACAAGAAACACAACAGACGTTGAAATCACAAAGTGTCATCATCGTAAGCCACAAAGCATTCTTGTGGTTACGGAGCTGCTAGGGATTTAGTGAATTCCTTTAGAAACCAAAGGAGACACAGAGAGAGATGGTGAAGTCGGTTGATGAATGTTTGAGAAAAGAAAATGTTTCACGAAGTGAAACTGCAACCCTGAAGTCCTGTTCCTAGCACTTTGCATCTCCAAGCACTTTGCATCTGTATTCTATACAGTTTTGGTTAGCAACAGAGGCGCATGGCTAGTCACCATGTCAACAGCCTCCAACCAGTTTAAACACCTAGAGGGTTGAACATTTTAAACGCTTGAAATTCTGAATGTTTTGACATTGCTGTGTAATTATTCTCCTAAATTAGGGTTTCTTAATGGGGCCGGTACCGCCCCCCAGGGGGCGTTTTGACAGTGTTGGAGGGCACTGTGAACAAGATAGCAGAGAGGGCCGCTCAGGTACAAATG
Source organism: Alosa alosa (assembly GCF_017589495.1). NCBI lineage: Eukaryota > Metazoa > Chordata > Actinopteri > Clupeiformes > Clupeidae > Alosa > Alosa alosa. The sequence goes on from NC_063205.1 coordinate 9,169,577, forward strand.
GGGGGCGTTAATCAAAGTTATACATCACAACTTTTAAGCTTATGACAGAAACAGACGCATCGGGCACGCATTTTCACATCAAAATCTGCCATGAGTTGTTATTGTGGAAAATCGATTAGTCTTCATGCAGGAGTGAGAAAGAGAGAAAGTGAGAAACATAGTGAGAGAAAATGACAGGCAAATCATCGTGATGGGCCTCTCTTTGTGCTATTTTTGCAGATCTACCTATCAGTTGTTTGTTAGGGCGGGCTTTATAGTCTCTCTTTCATTACACAAAATAGGGCCTATGCATAGCCTGCCAAAGCAATATAATTGATGAACGATTCAGGGTTCCAAAAATGAAAATGTAGGCTCATAATCACACAGCACATGCTAAAGTGGATCTCTGCCTATAAGTAAGTAAGTATATACTCTTTTGATCCCGTGAGGGAAATTTGGTCTCTGCATTTATCCCAATCCGTGAATTAGTGAAACACACTCAGCACACACTAATCCCGGCGCAGTGAGCTGCCTGCAACAACAGCGGCGCTCGGGGAGCAGTGAGGGGTTAGGTGCCTTGCTCAAGGGCACTTCAGCCGTGCCTACTGGTCGGGGTTTGAACCGGCAACCCTCCGGTTACAAGTCTGAAGCGCAAACCAATAGGCCACGGCTGCCCCTACAGGAAACAGTTGCATGCTCGCTATAGGCTACTCTACTTCTGCCCTCACAGGTAAATGAAAGCTTGATGCTTGATGAGCGTTGTCACTCGCATATTCACATTCCCCAGCTGGCTTTTTTGAATTCTTTTGTGAAAATGACACATAGGCCTGTGCTCTGGATACATTTGTGAATTTACCTCGGTATAACAGCCTAGCCTACTGATGCCTTGGAAAGTTATTGCTTGTTTACCAGTTATTTCAGTTGACATTATATGTTCCATGATGTGTCGCTGTTTTTCCGTATTAATATTTTCCCGTAAAATATCCAGTATTTTAATACTCTCATAACATTATTCCTAATTTCCTACCACTGGACCTGCTACTCCCTTGATTAAAAAAAACACATTAAAAGGCAACACACTGTAGCCTCCTGATATGTTGCCTAATCTTATTCAAAATATCAACAGAAAACAGAAAGGCCTTTCCTACACCAGAATACATCACTCATATATAATACAGTTACATACCGCTCATAAGCTTCCAACATTCTGACAATCATAGAGATTCGAGGGGCAAGACAATCATGATGTGGTCAGGGGGCGTTTGTTCAAAAAAGGTTAAGAACCACGGTCCTAAATGAATGTAGAAGGAAGAGAGGAAAGAAGAAGAAAGCTTCAACAGCCATGTGCAGTGCTGCTTTGGAAAGACCTCAGGTACCGAGACTACACTCTTAAAACTAATGTGTTGTCCCTATCTGGACACGGATGTGTTAAAACAACACAAGTTATGTTGTTTTCGACACATATTGTGTAACAGATAAAAAAAAAGGAAACAACACAAACTGTGTTGTCCCTATCTGGAAACAGATACAGTATGTTAAAAAACAATGCAAGTTGTGTTGTTTTCAACACATTCGTTTTAAGAGTGTACACAAGAGTGGTGTACTCACAGGTCAATTTGAATCAGTTAATAAGAAAGAATGAAGCACAACAAATATGTGTATTTGAGTGTTGATGGTAACTCTGCATATCCTTATATATGCCATATATGACAAAAGGTTACATATTTTCATCTTTTATTTCTATGAAAAAGTGTTAAAAATGTGTTATTCTAGTTGTGTTTACAACAGAAACTTTGCTCACCTCGTACAGCAAGTTGATGTCCTTTACAGACTTCTGGAAGGTGGGGTTGATGAAAGCTGGCGTCCCTCTCTTCACTCTGTATGCAGATGGGTAGAGGGCTGAGAAGTAGGGAGGGAGAGGAGAAATGCAGGTGAAAAAAAACACATAATGCACAAGGGGTCTGAAAAAAGTCTAATTCATCACCTACCTCTTACTCTAACTCTAAATTATAGCCTGCCACGGGGCACCAGGAATACGGATGATTCATACGGCTGGCTCGCCGGATGACCCCGTGTGCAACACCGGTGAAATCACCTCTAATTGGTAAAGGAGTCCGCATTGCACCACGCAGGCCCCAGGTTTTGGTGGCTCGCCTGTGTGCAGAATAGGCAACTGCTGCCACCATCGTCTCTGCATTAGCAGATCACGACATGAAATTGTGCTGTTTTTGGCTGGTTCGGAGACAGTAACAGGATGTAGCTATACAGAAGGACACCCTATAGACAACACCTACAGAAGAGAACCCTTCCAGAGGTTATGGCCACACTTTCAAAGGTTTCCAGGGTGGGTGTGAGTTGTGATGGAGGCAGATGGGGGGTTAGGGGGCAAAATTTCAAAGTGTCCAGACATATGCACCACAGGTTGGCCATCTGTGATGAGTTGTCGGCCCCTAGTCATATCCTGAGCATGTGACTGGTGAAGCATGTGAAAGCCCTAGTCTTTTACATAGAGTGCTAAACAGAAAAACACATATGCCGCGCCTGGGAACTGCAATAGTGAGGTATGAGATGATTTAAACTCCCTCGACTGAACCTCTGAACCTTTATAGTACATATGCCAATGCAGGTGGAGCAAACATTGAGAATGTGAGACAAGTTTGGTGACAGATCACTGGAATTTCATCACAAACATGTGGCTTGTTGTCAATCATGGCTTTCACAAGACCAGTTGTTCACTGTGTGGCAAATTATTCAAGAGCTCCATGGTGTCTTCTGTGCGTTCCACTAAATCATCTCAGACCTCTGAATCACAAAGACACAAACACACTTACACACAAACGCAAAAATCAACTCACAAGTTCACTCAACCCCAAATAACCGGACATGCCAAAAATGCTCGCTTGAGGAAGGGACAAACAAACACTTTATCATTCGGACAGGGTCTGGACCAGGGTCTGCCAGCACAGTTCAGTTAAGGAACACAGCGTAACTCAAAATGGCTCCAACTAAACGCCATGGGGAAGAGGAGGGATGTTATGAAATGAAATACTCCCTAAAATGGCAAACAACTATGAAGAACTACTGTTCTACCATCTGGTCGTACCCTTGTTAACTGCTTTTTTTTGCTAACATCAACAGACAAATTAGCTTTTACACAGATTATAATCTCACCTCACTGACCTGGTCAATGCACTGAATTTATAAGTAAGTAAAAAAGTAAGTAAACATGTATCTGTATAGTGCATTTTCTTGCACAAAATGACACTGAAAGTGTAAGTACTGTATAACATAGGCCTGAGTTAAATCCCCCAGATTTTCAATCCATTATGAAACAGTCTGACGAAAACAACATTCCTCACAACTAATGATTCAAATATGTTTGTTCTGAAAACATATAGTTCCTCATTGGCTAGATATGTTGCTTTTGATCTTGATGCCGATTCAGTGTGGCAAACACCATAGATGGCCAATTTGACTTGTGTCTTGTCATCATAGACCCTTTAACTCAACTACTCTTGTTCATCCTAAAGTGACATATCGCAGGACTTTACGTTCATAATATACCAATAGAGTGCCAATTTCTATCTCAAATTCATTTTGATGGTACATGGTGATGTAAATAAGAAATCAATAGGCCTACGCCTGGCATTCAGAAACCAGCAGAAAAATATATAAACTTTTAAAGCATACCACCAAAATATATTACAGTACTGGTGATATGCCAAACACAATGCCAGTTGTACTTCTGGAGGCAGTTGTCGGACTGGTCTTGCTGTTAGGTTTACTAGTTTTAGACATGTCAAATCTCTATGTGTAATCTCTGCAGGGTGATAGTATGTACATAACAGTTAGACTATGTAGTTTGTACACTGGACAGAGTAAATGCCTAAATCTGCACATAAAACATATGTATATATTTTCTCTACTTTTTTCTCTACTTTCTCTGTAAGTCATGCAGACTATTAGTCACTGAAATGTTAAATATCTCATTCTTAAACATAACCTAGCCTACAACACACCATCTGTGCAGAGAGCATCTGCTTACGTGGTCTAGGGAAACACCTAAAATAGACCCAAATCGCGAAATAGGCACCAAATCCGATTACATTCCGCAAGAGACCGCAAGCAGTTTTCTCGGGGCCCACGAGTTCATGTATCCAAAACAACTTAACGATGCTCATTTGCAGCCTCGCACATGCCAGATTGCACGGGCAGGTGTTTGATGTTAGGGTGTTTTGGCGCTCATTCGGGCCGCTCACTCCGAGAGTGACGGCTGAGGCTTAATTAACAGACGACATGCCCATCCATCACATTTTTACAGGCGTCACACTCAAAACAGGCAGCAGCACCCTCCATTCAACAGAGCATACTATACCAACTGGTATGCGTCAAAAGTATGCTTATCACTGAGGTAAGTATACGACTGTTTGGGAGGTCCTCTGGAGGAAACTTGTCTGAGATTTTGGCCAGAATAACTTTACATATCTTAAAGCTAATTACAGCACTTGGCTAAGGCCCACTAACTCTTATGTGTTTGGATGGGCATTTTTTTACTTTTAAGAAATATCATTACTTGGCAACTCCCTACATATCGAGAGCCCTTCTGTGTCCTTCCTAAAGAAGGTCCTTGCCTTTAAATGGAAAAAAAAAATGTATTATTCTGGATTAAGCAGGATGAAATGAGTATCCATTTGCTAAAGGAATGGCTCTTGATGTTTTTGGCCCAAACAGGACTTACGTCCCCAGGGATGAATCGTTCCCTGAGTTACTGCGAGCTATTAGGCTATGTGGTATTTAGCATTTCGATCCACTTGAGAATGTTTTTTTCCTATGTAAATCTCAGTGTTTGTCAGAATGTTAATATTTACACCACAACGACACAGTTTTAACTTCTGCTAAAGTCATGACGGTCAAACCACTTTACACAAGTTCACTTGGAAGCCTGTGAAGGCTGTGATGAGTAGACTGACTGCTTTCCAAGGCATTAGAATGGCATATCATCTGTGAGCTACAGTTATTATAACCAATAACACATAGAAGCACCCTTTAAAACTTCCAAAGGCTAACAGGGACATGATTGTGCCTAATTAGTTAAAACAGCAGTTCACGGGAAACTCTTTTTCATAAATTGTTTAGAATTATGACTCAGATCTATGTGCTTCCAACAAGTCTGCCGAGAATTGTTTTTACAGGAGATGTTGAGGATTCCTGGATGGTGTGTCTTCTTACTAATCTGTAGCTGTCCCCGCTGAACACACCCAAACAGTGTACAAATCAAATCAACCAATACTGTTTAGCTAATGTACCATAGATATATCACAACAAGGATTCTGAATAATTTATAATCATTAAGAATAGCTTTGATAATAACTTCATGTTTTTTCACACACCAGGGTTGTGGTCAGGTGTGGATTCTAGGACAGCATTATCAACAACAGGTGTCTTACCTTTGCTCCAGTGCGAAGCAGTGGTCAAGTAGAGATTGCAGTAAAAGACAGAGATGACCAGAAGCCTGACAGGTAGCACCCTGCCCAGCCTGGTCCCCTCCATTCCTCTCTCTCTCCTTGCCTTACTGAGCTCTGGGTTCTGGTTCAGCTTTACAAAGCACTTATGAGGGCCAAAGGTGCTGAACAGCAGCGGCGTGTCAAGCCCTCCAGGAAGACTACAGACAACCTACAGACTCCACCAACTCAGCACAATCTTCTGGCCTTTCTCATTCGGTTTCTCTCTCTTCCTTCCTCCCTCTCTCTCTCTCTCTCTCTCTCTCTCTCTCTCTCTGATACAAACATGCTCACACACACACACACACACGCCTCCTCATGCGTGTGTGTGGAGTTGTGTCTCTGGCTGGTGTCTCGGCTTTCATCTGGAAGTCATCAGGACCCAGGGAGCCGCTCCTCCCGTCCTGGCAGCCCACAGCCGCATCAGCTGCCTCAGAGCCCCTGGCCAGCACTTCAGAAAAAAACAGGTTCTTGAACATGATCACATCTCATTTTAGACATTTGGTCCATGTTTTTATTTATTTATTATTCTTTTTTTTATTATTATTTGAGGTTGAATTGGGACTCTTGGCATGATTACTTGTGTGGTATTATTAGAGTCAATGGGATTGTTGGTAGGCCTATGTCATTTTTTGCCGTATTTGCCACCAGTGTTCTGTTATGGACAAAATATTCCATTGACGTACTGAATTGAAAAAGTCTTAAACATGCTATGCTTCATTGCTTATGTATTTTCCTCTCCTTAGATTCATGATGGCCTTTCTCTCTGAACGTATACCAGCATTCAGCGCTTTCAGCTCTCTGCCAGGGAATATACTGTCTGCTGTGCTGCTGCCATGTTGTGAAGGAATTCTCTCAGCGCTTTGCTTGGCTTGGCATGCACACATAGGCAGCAGACGCGAGCAACTGGAAGAAAATGGAAATAGATTTGGAGTCACATGAGCCTATTCATCAAGCTTTTGTGTTTTCAGAGAGCTTTTAGATCTCCTTGTCTGTCAGCCTTTTCTCCTGAAGATCCCAAGTCCCAAGATTTTCAGTCCTACAGCCAAGACTACCATTTTTAAATCATTGCCCTCCCTCCAGTCAAAGGCAAAGGAATAATACAAACCTCGTGAGTACACTGCACGTGCAGCAGATGGCTGGAGCAACATGTGTCCAGCTGCATGAGTAATGATACATACCTCTGTCACTAATACCTCATCAGGTAAATTCAGATGTAAGCCATTTCAAGTAACGGCATATAAGAGTTTCCCAAACTTTTACAGACTCCCTAATCCATTCTATTTATTTTGCTAATTGATTTCTGTACTCCCATATATAGGACCACAAATCCATTTGAAACCATGGGTGCCTTGACAGGTCTACTTTGAAACATACAAAGTGAGTTAAGAGCTTTGTGAGAATATGACATCTTTATTTATGACATCTTTCAACATTAATCTTTCACCCCTAATACGTTATTGTGTGAGCAATGCAATGGATAGAAGGGAACAGATGGAGCACAGTGTTGGGGAATGGGTGTGCAGAAGAGACACTCCCACCAAATTCCTCAGCGTTTATCTCCTAGCGAGCAGCATTTCAATAGAAAACAGTCTCACCCAAAATCCTGGCCATTTCTTCCGCAATCATCCGGTCTGCATGGATCCTGACCAACTTTAAGCCAATGACTGTGTTGAAATGTTGACACAAGCAGTTTGAATTATTAAAGCTGTAACTCTTGGAATGATTAAGGTTGACAGGCTGCACAGACGGGAACTCTATTGGTTTCTTACTGGGCTACCATATACCAGATCTGCATTTCCAAGGTCTGCAATGATGATGTCAAACGCTTAGCATAACTGAAATGATCGTACATTGTTGACTGGATCCAAGAAGGGCCTGTAGAGGAGTGAGTCTATACTCACCAAAAGAGGGCAGTGTAAGTACATCTGTGTCTAGTTCTCTCACTGCATGTTCATTGACATACTGTCTGCAGGTAGCAACCCCAGTGGCAGTGGAGGGAAAATGGACCTGAAAGTTGATGATACATACCTGGTTTTTATTACAAAATAACCTCGAGAGCCTCAGTTGGCTTCAGTTCCTATCCAGATGGTACCCCTTGAAGACCCTTTTACTCTAATTGCATATGATGCTTGGATGTAGATGGAGTGTAAAATTGCTGGTATTGATACTCTGAATGAGAGCTATCAAAAGAATTGTTAATGACATAGGCCTCCTATCTAAGTCTATTGATTGTAAGATGAATTGAAGCAGGGAGGCCTCATTATTTGGATAATGTTTGATGTGGTACAGATACCATAAACCACACAGAAATAAGGGCAGAATGAAGCAAGAGAGGCTCATGTTTTCATTATTCATGTGGGTCTGATATTTTCTAATTGCAGTGTTAACTCACCCCTGCGTGCCCCTGTCTGCTTGGTGTTCTAAGAGAGATTAAAGCAAATGAGAAAGAGAAAAAAGACTTTGTATTATCTCCTGCTCAGCTCTTATTTCTGAATGATTTGTATCTAGGGAGTGTCATTGTTATGACTTGAAGTTTATAAAGATTAAAGCTTTGAGTTACAAGCTGGAGTTACAACTCCAGTAAAAGTCCTGGTTCCTCAAGTTTCACAAGGTTATGTTAATAAGCATCCTGACCACTAATGTCTAGCTGTGATCTGTTATTAGCAGTGTATATGTGTGTTCAGCACAACACATTTATGCCCTCTAATCGGAGACAACTTGGACTCTGTAGTGGCCTTCCAATTGACATCTCTGACAGCGAATGGAAACCACCCACCGAGTTGGAGGAATGGCACAAGCTGAGCGTATCAGACACGCTCTGCAGTTTAGCGAAAACTCTCTGCTTTCTTTTGTCACGAATTTCCGTTCCATGGTTATACGGTGCATACTTCACGCGACCCCGAATGGGAAGGAGGGAACAAATGTCTGCTGGCTCTCTCTCCTCTTGTTATTTCTGGAGAGTGGGAACTTCGGCTTTGTCAGCCAAAAGCTTTATGTTGCTAAGGCCTCAGGCCATTGCAAGCCCAAAAAGGCAAAATGACTAACTATTCAGGGAAAAGAACATTAGAGAAAATTAGTCTTAACAGGTAGTAACAGGTAGTGATTGCTCAAGGGCACTTCAGCTGTGCCTACTGGTCCGAACCGGCAACCCTCCGGTTACAAGTCCGAAGCGCTAACCAGTAGGCCACGGCTGTCCCACATTAGCTTTTTAATGCTTGGTCTGATGGTGTTGCGGTGTTAATATATTGGCTAAGGATTGGGGCTGGCATGCAGTAGCCAGGAAGGTTGTGGGTTCAATTCCTGGCTGCCCCCATTGTGCCCCTTGAGCAATGCACTTCACCCAGAATTGCTCTGGAGAGACTGGCCCGTGCAAATACACTAGAACAATAGCTGCTACAACACAGGTGACAGAAATCGGATATTCATGAGCTGGCTGAAAAGCCTTCCAGGAAGTGGCATATAGGCAATTGACATAGTCGCTATGGATAAAAGCATCAGCCAAATGTACTCTAAGCGATGTCACACGTTTTTTAGGCTAAACATTTTTTGTCACATACAGCAAACATCTCCTCACTATCCGCTAGCTGCCTGTCCCCTGAACACACTGTAAAAAAACGCAGTCTCTGTAGACAACAAAATGGCAACAAAAACAAACCCGTGCAACTTGCACCACAACATAACAAATAGTGTTCCAGCCAATAACCGACGAGATGCGCATTTAAGAGGGTTTCAATCAAAGTTCTTAGCGCTCTATAACCTTTGGTTTGAATTGCATGGGAGGGAGGGGAAGTAGTGAGCTAGCTCTCTGTTTTGTTTGAACGTCAACAGAAGTGATGTTGCTTAACATCGCTTATAGCACCTTTAATAATATGCAAGTATGTGATATTGCAATTTCCTGCAAGTGCAGGAAGGATAAGTTCCATCCTCTTTTTGACGTTAAATCAACATCAATTACTTTTTGTGTGGATGTTGTGTGACAGTTGGTAGTGTAGTTATGACCATACTGTATGATGGCTCTTGCAAACAGGGGATCTGTCCCTCTTTCTTCCAGTATTTTCCAGCATATTCATCTCTAATCTCTCCAGATAGATTATCATATATAAGCATATACATTATGATGTTCTTACAATTAAATTATTCTTGTAGAGGAAGTTGTATGAGATAATATCACCACATCACAACTGCTGTTGAACCTGTCTACTTACACAAGTACTTCTTCAGAAAGCACACAGGTGCTGTGCAGAGTGTACCATACCCTACCGTACCAGTCAGTGGGAAAAGGTCAATTGTCATTCGTTTTTTGTTTTGTCTGGTTAGTGATTGAAGGGCCCAGTAGGGGAGTGGAGGGTTGGAGGGCAGTTGTGCTTGATGAGTAATGGAGGATGAGAGCTAATTTTCTGGAGACAATCAAGAGGCACAGGAACCAAGTCACAACACACTTATCAATTACCAGCTTAGATGCCCATCTTCATCAATAATGAAAAGTCTGTGTGTGTGTGTGTGAGAGAGAGAGAGAGAGAGAGAGAGAGAGAGAGAAAGAACAAATGCTGCTCCTGACTGCTTCTTTCCATCCCATTTGATTTTGTAAGTTTGCCAAGATGGTGAAAATCTTCCCCACACCATTAGTGCTATTTAGTAAAAAAAAAATGCTTTAACAATATTTGTTCATCATTCACTTAGAACCCAATAAAAAGGTAATGGGAATGTAAAATTGAGAAAATAACATTGTATCTGAAAATCTGGTCATCGAGTTTTGTGTAATAGAGCTTTTTTCTGGGTGATCAGAACATTGTGATGTGTGTGATTGCTTAGCCATTGTTGCGCTAATCGCTAGTTGCGATTAGGTCATTTTGATTAGCATCTTTTGCAATTTTCAATATCATAGGCCTAATCATTGAAATATTTCAGCAGCTGTGCTAAAAAAAAGAACCTGGTTAAACAATGGCCTGTTATTTCAGAGACTGTTTGGAAACGCATGGTTTTAAGATGCAGCGTCAATTCGTTACTGACAAATAGAGACTTTAAAAAACGGATAACCCCGTCATTGTATCCTAAATATGTCTGAGTTTATTTTCTAAGCTTATGTCAGTGAACTAGCGTTGCTTCTCCTCACAGTATGCTGCTTGAAGCAGTCAGCTATCAACACACATGGCGAGTCGACCAATCACAGTCCTTGTGGTCTGTGTCGCCTTGACACTAGGTTAGAATTTTTTGGAGGTGTGCATCGAGCGACTGTGGTGGGCTCAAGGGCTCAACATGCTTCTGCATCAACTCCACGGCGTAGCTACGCCGCCACTCTTATGGCGTCGTGACCATTTTATGGTTCTGCGTCGGGTCGCTTTGCATCGCGGTGCATTTCACCGCCATAACGCTTGGTGTCGGCTGTGTCTGCGTCGCTCACCACTGAAATAGACTGACCAAAATGGTACTCAGAATGGTAAACCCCGTAGACTAGATTTCAAAATGTTACTGACATATAGACACAAGTTTTACTAACGGATAACCCCGTCATTGTAACCAAAATATGTCTGAGTTTATTTGCAAAGCTTATGTCAGTGAACTAGCATGTTGCTAACTCCCCACAGTAGGCTGCTTGAACACCGACTATCAACACACAGGACGAGTTGACCAATCACAGTCCTTGCGGTCTGCGTCGCCTCGACGCAAAGTTACAATTTTTTGGAGGTGCAGGTCGAGCTACAGCAGAGGGGTTGGAGAGCGGTTCACGGCGACGCAGAGAGGTCAGCGGGGGTACGCCGTCGATTCGACGCAGAAGCATAAAATAGGTGTAAGGGTGCCTCAGACTATGGATAATTATTCTGTACACCGCTGTCTTGACGTGTCAACCCTCCCCTGTGAAGAACTATATTCAATAGCAGCCTAGGACGTGGATTGACAGTAAACCAATCAGTGGCTGTAAAGGTTGTTGTGCCGTCCAATGGGGAGTATGGAGAGGGAGGGACTTGGAGAAGGAGCGCGAACGAGTGAGAGAGAAGATGGCAGCCTCCGTGGACTACACACGTTAGACAAAAGTGAAGGTACTCTATCGAGTTGCATTAAGTTAAGTATTAAGTAAAGTATCTTTAAGTTCAGTTCAAAGTAGTGTCATTGTGTTCCGGTTGCGGACGGCGGATACCTGGAACGGTTGTGTCAATGGAGAAGAACAAGTCTACACTTCAATCAACTTTATGCTTGTTGCCGCTCGAAAGTGTATGACGTCAGAGTGTGAGGTGGAATTGCCTCACTAGTTATCCCATTGTGAAGTTAAATTAGTTTAGAGAACAAAGTGTTAGTTTCGTCGCCTTTCTAGATCAACGGGGGCGTTTCATCACGCCAGCTTGCAAGAGAAGCCAGCTTGTTCGCTCAAGCTCACTCTCTCCCTCCCTCCCTCTCTCACTCCCCGCCGCACCAACGGTGTGGTCTGTGAGTATTCCCTGCCACATGAGACTCTCCACCCAGTTACTGGCATCGAATAGACGCTCACCCCGTGAACTGGCTAATACTTTTCTTGTGGAACAATTTTAAGTGACCATCCTGTCTGACACTGAGCCTAACATTTAACTATAAGTGACAACAGTCGCTGACAGCGGAATTGAGTCATGCCAAAGCATTGAACTTATTGGGAGGGACTTTTGTGATACTGAATCAATGCGGTTGTGGTGCTTACAAGTGTATTACAATGTGTTATGTGCTGTTGATGTTATGATGTGTAATTGAAGGGGGTTTACTAAATCTAAATGCCTGTTGAAGGGAATTGTTAAGACCTAGTGAATAATGAACTATAGCCTAAAGGTGAACTAAGAAAGGGGCTTATTTGATTTTGTGTTAATACTGTCATGATTTGGGTTTCATGTAAATTGATAATTGCTTGGTTTGGTTGCCCCTCATTTTCAGTTTGTCAGATTTCAGATTAATACCTCACCAGTGAGTAGGTGTAAGGGTACCAGGTTTTCATAATCAAAAGGTTTGATTCCAGTTAAAGCAAATGAGAAATTAAAAGTAACTTTGTTGACCATAACTTAAGCCGCTCTGGTGTGAGGTTACATTATGGCCCACGAACAGGATATTTACCTAGTCAAAACCACTATCCCTAGACCTATTAGCATTTGTTAGTGCCATTCAAAAAAGTAGGGTCTCAGTCTTCAGGCTACAGTCATGGATGATTTGGAGAAAAAATTCGAAGAGCTGCAAGGAAAATTTGAAGAGCAGTCGAGACACATGAGAGAACAGACACACCTACTTGAGCAGGCAAGAAGTGATCAAAGGGGATGCTCTGGCAATGGCTAAGCAGGTCATAGAGCAGAAAAATGCCACTACAGTGTACATACACAGAGATAGAAAATGCCCAGACTTTAGTGGTGCACAAAGTGGAGGGAAATGTGCATTGAGGAATGGATTGCAGCTGTTAAATCATACTTCTCAGTATGCAAAATTCCGGACGAGGACAAAGTTGAATTAATCAGACAACATGTGAAAGGAGAGGCCAAGGTTACTGTTAAACTGAGAGTCAAAGGTGATGAAACTGACATTGTAAAAGTCTTCAAGATGCTAGAAGAAGTTTATGGCGATAAAGTTCCAGTGGGCATTAGGCTGAGGGAATTTTATGACCGGAAACAAGCAGCAAGTGAGCGGATACGAAGCTTTGTAGTGCGACTTAGAGGAGAAAAACTTCACCGCCTAAAGCGCCGTGACTCAAAAATGCATCTCAGACCCTAATGCCATGTTAAAAAAGAGCAGTTTGTCCTTGGCCTCAAAGATGATAACCTTAGAAGAGAAATAAAGAGACAGGCCAAAGGGCAGCCAGAGCTAACATTTCATGAATTAATGAAAGCAGCAATTGATTGGTCGGAGGAGGAGGAGGCCTCCCAAACCACACGTGACAAAAGCCATACTCAAGAGTGCTGTAAATAGTGTAGCCACTGAAGACATCGTCTCCAGCCTTGACTTTACAGTCTTTACATGAAGCAATCCAGAAATTAGCTGTGAGACAGGAAGAACTTTATCGGGTCGCATAGAGGCCTGAAAAGCATGTCACTGGTAAGCCAAGACAGCAAAGACCCCGCGAGAGGGACGAGTTGGGACAGCTGATATGCTACACCTGTGGGGAGCCAGGACACATAAGCAGGGGAATGCCTAAAAGGGCCAACAGAAACGGCGCCAAGCTAATGCTATCGTGATCGGATGTGTCTGTTGACGATCAAGATGGCCAGGCTGAGGGAGTTATCAGAACAGCAAACCGTGGGGCCTATCAATCCAGTATCTGTACTCATGACTGAACAGAGAGCTGCACCGATGGGCTTGATTTGGCAACTGTTTCACGGTTGATGTTATCATAGATGGTGTTAAGACATGCTGCTTGCTTGACACAGGCTCAGAAGTAACCACGATGTCTGAAGACCACTTCAAAAAGCACTTTAGAGGAAAGGCATTGTCCCCGGCAAAGTGGGTTAAGCTGACAGCGGCCAATGGGCTAGATATTCCAGTTTTGGGGTGCTTGTACACAGAGGTTGAGTGCTTTGAAAAAAAATTAGCCGATAAGTGCGTGTTCGTGCTGCGAGATGACACGACCAGGGGAAGGTGTCTCCAGCCAGGCATATTAGGCATGAACATCCTTTGTGACCTCGCGCAGTCTTTTCAATGACATGCACGGAGTACAGGCGATGGATCGCCACAAGCAGTCTTCTGGAGTGGGAAATCTGCACCGTGTTTGTACAGATGGCAAAGGAAGAACAGTTTGTTGGCCCCAAAGGCGAGATCGGCTATGTTAAGGTGGCTGGTCGTCAGGCAGTCGTGGTACCCCCACGAAGTGAAGTAGTCATTGAGGGCCGCTGCAGAATTCCCCCAAAAATGCACAGCCAGGTGTTAGTTGAGGCTTCCCCAACTATCAGCATGCCCCATGGACTGTTAGTTGCAAATGTCCTGACCCACACAGTAAAGGGAAGGTGTCAGTGCGCCTTCTCAATGCACGCCAAGAGCCCGCTGTGCTGCCCCTAGATTGAGAATTGCAGAGCTTAGCAGGCCAGAGAAGGTTCTCCCCCAAAGGACATGCTCATGTTTGAGGAGGCTGAGGGGAGGTCCATGTTAGAACGCTGGAGGGTGAGACTGCATCTGAGAATCACCACCCTAGGATGCTAGCAGTGCCTGTCCAAGCCAATGTACTGGGTCTCACACCCTTGGAGGTTTCTCAACTCAACGAGTTATTACAGAAGTATGGTGATGTTTTCTCAAAGGGGAGAGGGAGATTATGGATACACTACAACGGGTGAAGCACGAGGTTCATACAGGTGATGCCCATCCCATTAAGCAGCTTACACCGAGGATTCCACCTCATGTCTTTCAAGAGGTGAAACGGCATGTGTGCAGACCTTGTTTCACAAGGCATCTTGAGAGAAAGTTGTAGCCCATGGGCTAGTCCGCAGTCATTGTTATGAAACGTGATGGGTCCGTTCGATTTTTGCTGCGACTATAGAAAATTAAATAGTGTAACCCATAAAGATGCATATCCTCTACCAAGAGTTGAGGAGTCTCTGGATGCACTGGGACAAGCACGACTATTTTCATCACTAGATCTGACTTCTGGATATTTCCAGGTGGCTGTTGAAGAGAAAGACCAGGAAAAGACAGCAGTGACCACACCTTTTGGACTGTTCCAGTGGACGCCAAGATGCCCTTTGGGCTATGCAACGCCTCCATTCCTTTCAGCCTTTATGGAGTCAGTCCTGGGTGATGTAGCGTTTGATGTCCTGCTTTCGTGTACTTAGATGATGTCCTGGTATTTTCTAAAGATTTCAAAAGTCACTTGGAAAGACTGGACTTGGTGTTCAGTGGGCTTCGTGACCATGGATTGAAGCTGAATCCAAAAAGTGTTTCCTGCTCAGACCTGAAGTTAAGTTCCTCGACATGTGGTGTCTGCAGCAGGGGTCCAAGTAGACATGGAAAAAAGTGAGGGTCTTAGAGGATTGGCCGACCCCTCGCTCTGTGAGAGACGTGAGACAGGTTGTAGGGTTCATGTCGTATTATCGGCGCTTTGTCCCCCATTTTGCACAAGTCGCTAAGCCCTTGCACGCCCTTTTGAGCAAAGTCAAGAGGGGGGATAGGGGAACTCATCAGCACTTTCAGTGGAACGAAGAGTGCCGAATGGCTTTTGACAAACTGAGAGGTTGCCTAATGGCACCCCTGTGCTTGCTTATCCTGACTACCACCTGCCATTCATTGTGACAACTGATGGAAGCCGACAGGGTCTTGGGGCCGTGTTAAGTCAACGCCAGGACGGCATTGAGCGGGTTATAGCATATGCGAGCCGGGGCCTGCGTGGTTCTGAGAGAAATGATAGGAACTACAGTGCATTTAAATTAGAACTCCTAGCCCTTAAATGGGCTGTCACAGAAAAGTTTAAGGACCTACCACTAATGCACGCCAAGTTCACAGTCATCACAGACCATAACCCCCCTCCGACATTTAGAGACTGCCAACCTCGGTGCTGTTGAAGAGAGATGGGTCGCTCAGTTAGCGGAATTCAACTTTGAGGTCCACTACAGGCCAGGAAAGTCTAACCAGAATGCAGACATCTTATCCCGTCTCCCCACGGCCGTTGAGCCAGAAGTAGAGGATACAGGTAAAGATTTCCTAGTCATCAAGGAGGACGAAGTGAGAGCCAGCCTTTGGCCTGCCCACAAGGAGTACCTCCAGGAACCGAGGCAGGCTCAGGCCGCTCAGGCCACTGTGAGATCTAGAGTAGGCAGTCACTGTTGGGAAGAGGTCCGAAACCTTCAGGTGCAGGATCCTGATGTTGGACCGTTGCTAGAAGCAGTGAAGCTGGGTAGACGACCCACCAAGCCACAGTTGCAAAGTATGAACTCAGCTCAGCAGAAATTGTGCAGAGATTGGGAGAGACTAAGAATCCAACGAGGGGTGTTGGTCCGATGCTTGCAAGACCCACGGGATGGAGAGAGAATGTTTGCCAACTGATTGCGCCCCAGATCACTACAACGCTCTGTCTATGAGAGCCATCATGATCATGGGGGTCACTTTAGTGTAAAGGGCACCTTAGCCAAGCTGAGCCGAGGCTATTATTGGCCTTCCATGTCCAAGGATGTTCAGACTTGGGTGCAACAGTGCACTAGGTGCAGTCTAGCCAAAGATGTGTTCCCAAAGACTCAAGCCCAGATGGTGTGTAGCAATGTCACTGTGCCTTTAGAGGTACTAGCGATGGATTATACCATGTTAGAGCAGTCAGCTGGGGGATATGAAAATGTGCTGGTCCTCACTGATATGTTCACAAGGTTTACAGTGGCAGTTGCCACAAAAGATCAATCAGCACGCACCACAGCCGCTGCTCTAGTCAAACATTGGTTTGTCTATTATGGATGCCCTGCCCGACTGCATGCAGACCAGGGTCGGAACTTTGAGGCCAGTGTTATAAAGGAGCTGTGGTCAGTACATATGGCATTGCCAAAAGCAGAACAACGCCTACCACCACGCAGGGGAAACTCACAATGCGAAAAGATTTAATCGCATCGATGCATGAGATGTTAAGAACTCTCCCGCAAACAAAAAAAGAGAAACTGGAGAGAATACCTGCCAGAATTAGTTATGGCATACAATAGCCACATTCATTCATCTACTGGGTACTCCCCCTTTTACTTGCTATTCGGGAGAGACGCCCGGTTGCCCCGAGATGTGCTGGGGGGAATGGATCTCAGTGACAGCGAGGCAGAAAATCTTGACGACTGGGTGCTGAATCACCATAGGAGACTGCGGGTGGCGGCAGACGCTGCACGGGCGGCGATGCAAGGTGCCTCAAAGCGACGCAAAAGGCTGTATGATCGACGGGTACGTGGTGCACTCATTCGGCCTGGGGACAGAGTCCTCCTGAGGAATCACAAAACCACGGGCAGGAACAAGATTCAAGACAGATGGGAGCCGGACCCTTACCTTGTCGTCGCCCAGAATCATCCAGACATGCCCGTGTTTACTGTTAAGCCTGAGGCTGGTGGCCCTACCAAGGTGGTACATAGGGATCAAATAAAACCATGCATATTTGAGACCCTTCTAACAAATAGGCCCCCTCGAGAGCATAGGGCTCCCTATGAATCCGAATCTGATTCTTATGACTTAGTCTGTGTCCCCCGTAGCTGTGACCCCAAATCCACTGTCCAAGACACACACTTCCACCCTAGTCTCTCAGGTGACACTTCTGACACTGATGAGGAAGTTAGGAGTAGGCAGAGTGAACGGGGTGGGGTCTTAAGCACTGAGGAGTGTGAGTCACTTGGGGAAGTACAGTCAGATGTTACAGTTGCTTTGGGAACTAATAGTGACAGTATGCAAAGCTCAGTCAGGCCTCAGAGGAGCACTAGAGGTCAGCTCCCTGGTAGATTTAGAGATTTTGTTACTAAATGAGAGATGTTAAGTACATGTTATGATGATGTTTAAGTACTATGAAGTATTAATGTTTTGTTTATACACCTGTGTTCTTGTTCTGTAAAAAAAAAAAAGCTTTTTTTTTGCTTACATGGTCTTTCAGGGAACGTGTTACTTGTGGAGAGGTATATGTGGCAGGGTTTGAAGGGGGAAATGTAAGGGTGCCTCAGACTATGGATAATTATTCTGTACACCATTGTCTTGACGCGGTCAACCCTCCCCTGTGAAGAACTATATTCAATAGCAGCCTAGGACGGGATTGACAGTAAAACCAATCAGTGGCTGTAAAGGTTGTTGTGCCGCCCAATGGGGAGTATGGAGAGGGAGGGACTTGGAGAAGGAGCTGAACGAAAGTGAGAGAGAAGATGGCAGCCTCCGTGGACTACACACGCTAGACAAAAGTGAAGGTACTCTATCGAGTTGCATTAAGTTAAGTATTAAGTAAAAGTATCTTTAAGTTCAGTTCAAAGTAGTGTCATTGTGTTCGGTTCGGGACGAAGGATACCTGGAACGGTTGTGTCACGGAGAAGAACAAGTCTACACTTCAATCAAATTTATGTTGTTGCCGCTCGAAAGTGTATGACGTCAGTAGTGTGAGGTGGAATTGCCTCACTAGTTATCCCATTGTGAAGTTAAATTAGTTTAGAGAACAAAGTGTTAGTTTCGTCCGCCTTTCTAGATCAACGGGACGCTTTCATCACGCCAGCTTGCAAGAGAAGCCAGCGCTTGTTCGCAAGCTCACTCTCTCCCCTCCCTCCCTCTCTCACTCCCGCTGCACCAACGGTGTGGTCTGTGAGTATTCCTGCCACATGAGACTCTCCACTCCAGTTACTGGCATCAATAGACGCTCACCCCGTGAACTGGCTAATACTTTTCTTGTGGAACACTTTTAAGTGACCATCCTGTCTGACACTGAGCGAACATTTAACTATAAGTGACAACAGTCGTTGACAGCGGGAATTGAGTCATGCCAAAGCATTGAACTTATTGGGAGGGACTTTTGTGATACTGAATCACGGTTGTGGTGCTTACAAGTGTATTACAATGTGTTATGTGCTGTTGATGTTATGATGTGTAATTGAAGGGGTTTACTAAATCTAAATGCCTGTTGAAGGGAATTGTTAAGACCTAGTGAATAATGGAACTATAGCCTAAAGGTGAACTAAGAAAGGGGCTTATTTGATTTTGTGTTAATACTGTCATGATTTGGGTTTCATGTAAATTGATAATTGCTTGGTTTGGTTGCCCCTCATTTTCAGTTTGTCAGATTTCAGATTAATACCTCACCAGTGAGTAGGTGTAAGGGTACCAGGTTTTCATAATCAAAAAGGTTTGATTCCAGTTAAAGCAAATGAGAAATTAAAAGTAACTTTGTTGACCATAACTTAAGCGTTCTGGTGTGAGGTTACATAGGCTTCAGAGGGGTTATGCAGCGACGCAGAGGAGTCTGCCAGGGTGCGCCATTGATTCGATGCAGAAGCATAAATCAGCCTTTACACACTCTCACCCTTAACAGTTTTTTGAACATAACATTTCCAAAATAATTTCGATGGCACATAACCTCATAACGAGCGGCACTTTTGCCATTAGCCATGTTAACATGGACAGTTTTTTTGGTAATTCCGATTTTTGGTAAATCCGAAAAAAAATAGTGCCATCTGTTTACATGGGGTCCGTTCTATTCCTATCAGGTACACTCAAGCACTTTAGAATCTTTGATTGGAACAGCCGTTTGATTGGTTGCCTACTTTTCCTTGAGGTGATACAGCAGGCAATCCGATTGACTGTACACAAGGCTGTTCAATCAGAATAGGAACGCACAACACCTTTTCATTACAATTAAAATTCTGATCAGATAGGCCCCAGCTGTGGCACAACTGGCTGGGGCACCTGCACCGTAAGCCGGCTACCCGGGTCCGATTCCTGCCCTGTGGTCCTTTCCGGATCCCACCCCGACTCTCTCTCCAATTCATTTCCTGTCATTCTCCACTATCCTATCCGCAATAACGGCATAAAAGTCCCCAAAAAATCAGGCATTTTTATTTCGATTGAGGTGTTTATATAAGAATTTGTATTCCGATTGAACCGTTATTCTGTTTCTAATCGGGTTAAAAGTGTCCATGAAAATGTGGCTAATGTCTGAGCAGCCCTCACCGGAATTTGGAGATCTTTTTCTACAGACTGCATTCCCTCTATATTATATCGGTGTTATGTTTATACTTTGTTGCGCTTTGTTGATGCATATCTAGTTTATTTATTATTGCGCTTCTCAACCAGAGGGCGACTCTCAGAGCAAATCCTGTTAAGGGTGCCTTTAAGGGCCGTTCACACCAAGAATGATAACGGCAAAAAATATTGTTTTAGCTAATATGAATGACGACGTCTACACATAAACTTTAACTATAATGACATGAAGAACAATATCGTTGGGGATCACTTTCAGAGCAATTTTTAGAACAATAAAAAGCTGACAGCCAATCAGAATCCATCAAATTTTAGCCATCACATTCATCAACACAAAGAGAGACTTTCTTTAGCATTGGTCAACATGGATGCTTTTATCGTTATAGTTATAACTATTGTCTCTGGTGTGAATGGCCCTTTCCTCTTATAACTTCTTGCCAGTCTTTCTCTCTCTCTGCCTTAATTTAAATGGCAGGGAAAGTGCATATTGAGCTCAAATTAGGTTTCTGTGGCTGACATTATACCAGTCATTCACATACACACCACCCTCTCACCTCTCTCACTCACTGTTGTTAGATTGTGTTTAATACAGTTGTTTTGAGGAATGTAGTTTGTACCCAGTCTTGGTTCTTAGACTAAGAACTTGTGAAGCATTAATGAATTGTATTTTTTTTATATAATGTAACGTAATATTTTCGTAATAGAATGTGTTGGATACTGCTTTCGTCTCAATAAAAGACTTTTTAATGCCATCTTCTGTTTAAGCCACATTTTTTGGTCAAGTTTATTAACAAGTTTATTAACAATAACATAACATTTAACGGGGGTGTGGTATTTTTACGGCAATGCAGATGACGGTAGGCATATTGTGGAATAACGGTTATTTAGTTAGTAATACCGTTATTTAACTGGACCAGCACCGTAATATTTTCACGTTATTATGCTGTTGTTGAGGATTACGGTAGTGACACTGCAGAATAATAGTACAATGCTGGTAACTGTAGCTGCCAGTAGTTTATCGTCATTATCGTCTTCTTGCGTGCAATGCATAATTGACTGCTTTCTCAATTGGCATCGATCTGTCCCCTTGGTGGTGTTATAAGTTTGGCACTCAATTTTTTTTTTAGGGGCAGCCGTGGCCTACTGGTTAGCGTTTCGGACATGTAACCGGAGGGTTGCCGGTTTGAATCCCGACAAGTAGGAACGGCTGAAGTGCCCTTGACAAGGCACCTAACCCCTCACTGCTCCCCGAGCGCCGCTGTAGCAGGCAGCTCACTGCGTCGGGATTACTGTGTGCTTCACCTCACTGTGTGTTTCACTAATTCACGGATATGGATAAATGCAGAGACCAAATTTCCCTCACAGGATCAAAAGAGGATATATACTTACTTACATACTTACTTACTTATAAAAAATATATAACTTCAAGAAAAACAAGTTCACTCACAATAGTGAACATCCAAAACTGAGCTGCTTCAATTTTTTGACCTCTCCTGTCAGCAGATCGCCCTGTCAGCCGTGAGCTTGCAGGCAGACTGGGGTTAAGCGCTCAGCTGAGCGCTGAGCATCTCCAGTAGCACAGGTGAGTGAAGTGAAGCAGCAGAGCGAGGCACTCAAGGGGGTCTTGAGGTGGTGGCTGGGGGATCTTCACCAGCCGTCACCCTCCAGCCGAGCGCATAGACACATCAAAGTGAGTGCATCTTCAGACTCCAGGTGCATAATGGCAGAAGTGTCCGAGATGTGCACATATGTGCATAAACACACATGCAATATGTGTGTGCGCGCATACACACACACACACAGTGATACACTGCGGTTTATTTGTTGTGGAGAGCAAAGGGATTTCTAAAGGTCAAGCTGGGTGTTGCAAGAAGAAACACACATCACTTTTTCAGATAGACTTAATGTGGGTCATGTACTTGCAAATTTCCCATGGGATAATGTTTGTCACAAAAGCAATTGCTGCTATTATCCTGAACTTGAACTTGAACACCAACATTTTTTTTATTACCCCAAACTATCGTGCAGGACTCCATTTCTGTGCTTTGGAATAAGTCAATAAGCTCAATGCCAGACCCTGAGACTGTGAAACAGATCTTTTCCTTTTCTTCCAATTTTAAGAACAACATGATGGAAATATTTTTGAGATTTCAAAAAACACTGACAGACTAAGCCCATTATCATGTGCTCAGGGCTCTTTGTCTAATTTGAGACTAGTGGCTGCCATTAATATAAATATTGTATTTGCCATTTTATGGGCTCACATTCTTGTGCCTCAGTGTTGGAGACTGTGTGTGTGTGTGTGTGTGTGTGTGTGTATGCGCACACTCTCGACTCAGCCCACGGGATTATGTTACAATGCACATTTTTTACTTTCACATAAGTGTCAACAGAAGGCAGAAAACGTTCCCATGAAACCCTGCGTAAAAGAGAAATAAACAGCACTGATGTGAATAAACAAACGTTTTTGTGTTTCCCATTAAACACACGCATTGCTTAGTAGGGAGACAAAACAATTTTGTCCTCTTAGGGTGTTTATAATGACATTACACTCTGGGACAACTGCACCTGTTTGAATAAGGTGCAAAATATAGTTGTTTTGTCTTAATGATGATGTTTTCAAATCTACCATAATAATACAATCCTTGAAAAACTGTGAACGATCATACTTATTACAGTCTTTAATGTTTAAGCTCTTTATGCAGCGAATTCTGGTCACAGCCAAACACATTACCACTGTTTAAATGTTTGCCTGCCAAGCTATTCACTGACTTCAAGCTGCCATTGTATTGCAGGAAAACTGGTTCTGGGAGGCCTGGATGAGAGCATTTGGGCATTTGGAGAAAGGAAATCAGACACACATGTACAAGCCGTTTCCAGTACTCAGAGTCAGAGAAAGAACATTTCTCATTGCGGAAGCCCCCAATGAGAAAAGCCTTTATAGCTACGTGACGTCCTCTTTGCCAGTAATAGATCATTAAAATATTAAAACCTGTTTGCGTCCGTCACCCCCCCCCCACACACACACCCAATGCCCCAGTCATCTTCTCTGTCCTCTTCTCCTCCTCTGTCTGGCTCTCTCCCTCTCTCCCAGGCTCGTTCTTCCCTTGTGGACCTGTGTTGTTTACTGCCGATGTGATCTCCACCCACCCCTCAGTCTGCCCCATGCTGCTTTTCATTCATTACCTTCATTAGCGACCTCATTACCAGCCCCCACCCTCCAACCCTTCACCCCTAAAAGCCCCTGTCATTACAGGGCTTCATCTGCGCCTGGTCTCATGTGGCACCGCTCCAACATTTTTCATTTACACTGCTACCAGACTGGCAGCCAGCCAGAACTAGTGCACGCAGAAAAACAACAAAAAAGAAAGCAGCCAAACAAAGTTGACTTACTCCTTCTTTTCTGTGACCACAAAAATGTTACCGAATTGATTGAGCAATGCAGGCCTTGCTCGTCTACAACTGTAACTCGTCTACAACTCTTAACCTGAGGCTGTAAAACAGGTAGTGCAAAAACCCATAGGTACCCTGGCATTAACTTTTCATGGGTGTGTGGGAGCTGGGAGCCTGACAGTGTGATGGTTTTTCAAACTTTGGTCTGGAAGAAACCCAAAAGAATTATGCTTCTCTGTAAGCAGTGCAAGTGTGTTTGGTGCGAGATCCTGGCCCGCAGGCAGTTCACGACAGCCCTGTCAAAGGCTCTGGTGGTGTGCTAGAACAGGGGGAGACAGGTTTAAAAGAGAAGAGGAGCATGTAGGCTCCCCCTTGGGGGTTTTCACGGCACTGATGTCTCAGATCAGATGCTGGACTAATCTTATCTGTCTTTCTTCAGTGCTGGTGTTATCTGGACTTGCTCAGGCCCTTCGCTGGCAAAAGGGGCTCTAATGCCCTGTAGGTGATGTAGAGCAAAAGGGAGGTGGGGAGGAGGAGGAGTGATATGGGGCCATGTTTAGCCTTCCCTTCTCTGTTGGTTGTTGGTGTTCAGCTGGTGATTGTATATCCATGGCCTGCAAACACTAACCTCTGCTGAAATGCAGACATACTGTACATCTGTGACTAGAGGGCTCTGGTTTTCTATGTGTTCACTCTATGAGTGAGGCTTTGGGTGGAGTGGATGTGACCAAAACATGTGTGTGTGAGTGTGTGTGTGTGTGTGAGTGTGTGTGTGTGTGAAAGATAGATAGAGAGAGAGAGAGGAAAGATAGACAGAGAGGCAGAGATGGACACAGAGGAAGAGTGAGAGAGAACAAGAGAGTGCCGGTAACAAAGAGATGTAGCAAGTTTCTCCAAGATTATGTACTGCATCTGTCTGAATCATCAAGGTCATATTCAAATAGCATCTTATCAGGAGTGTGTTTGGTGTCAGCCATTGGGAAGATCAGCGGTAGGACGGCACCAGATCCCTTAGCAGCATGATGGACTCCAGCCACCAACAGAGAGCCTCCATTCGGCTCCAGCTGAAATGAGCTATGGCCAGTTGGGGTAATATGTTTCGTAACTTTGTTTACTTGTAATGTCCTCTAATGTCAGACCAATGGTGTGTCTGCTGTCCCAATGTGACTGTTTGTGTGTGCCTGCATGTTTGTTTGTGTGTCAGCGTATGTGTGTGTGTGTGTGTGTGAATGCCTCCCCCCTGAAGCCATAACTGACCTCTGTGCCATCCTCCCTCCCTCCCTCCCTCTCATCGTGGCCATCCTCTCACTCCATTCCATCCCTCGGATTGATTCCGGAAGCAAGCGAGTGCGAGTGAGCGAATATGTACACAGATGGAAAAATGCCACCAGTGGGGCTTATGGATTTTCCCCTCCTGTTTTCTGGTGCTCAGCAAACAGTCCCCAGAGAAGCTGAGAGAGCTGGGGCAGAATTGATTACCCCTTAAGGAGGTACAAACAACCATTCAAGTGCCTGCTTATTTTTTCACCACTTGTTTTTTTTTTTTTCAATGTTTTGCCGATCGTCAAAGGTGAGCCATCTTCAGTGCATAGGGCGAACAGAGACACACACACACACACACACAAGGCAGTCAGCATGACTCAGTCAGCATGAGTTAGTCACTGAACAGGTGCCTCTGTTTCACTCAACACCTTGAAATATCTGACACACTCCATTGATTTTCAGACTGACATATACAGCACAGTACAGTATGTTGGTATCTCAGTCATGACTAAACATAACTCGATCTTTGTCTCATTCCCAATTGAATCAACAGACTCTCTCATATGTTAAGGATGGATTTATGGCTGTCCAACAGACTTTCTTTGGAACAATAAGGTCATTCATCTGTGCCGCTCTCGCATGGCCGCGCTCCAACATTTGTACTTTTTTTCCGCCGTGTATACGTAGTTCCCAGTGATGCGCCTGGGTGGGCTGGAGAAAAGGTTGGCCACGACCATTGATCATTGATGGGAAGGATTGCTGCTGGGATAATGAACATCTCATTTCAGGTCTACACTCATGGATCCAAGTATCTCACAGGCACTTTTGTTTTGGCCAACTCAGAAGTTCTGCTCAAAGACAAAGAGGCCCCTGTCCAACTACTGAGAGCCAAAACAATTAGGCCTAAATGAGGAATGAATAAGTAATGCAGCCATAAAAAATAACCAGCCAAGACCTGGAGCATCTGTCTCAGCCATTTACACATTCAGTGCATGGATGGAGTGTACAAAACCTTGAATATGATAAAGCATTTCAGAGTGATGGTTGTACATACTTTTCTAAATGTGTTTCCACTTTTCACTTTCTCTTTAGGATCATCAAAGCTATAAGAGGCCACGAAAGGCCTTAAACCCAAACCACATCTCTACAAACACATCGGCCTCAACAGGGCTATGATATCTCCTAGCTCGCTCAATTAGCATCTAATGCAGCTTTTGTTGTTTCGCCATCCGAGTATATTGGAGCCTAATCAAGATGAATCTGTCATGGGGAGCCGACCGGTTGCTGTGAGCTTTTGCCTTATTTTCCCTCATTTTAACTCCTGTTTGACAACTTAATTGCCACTGCAGGGCCCCTGGCGCAATTAAATGCAGGAGGTGGGTGGAGGGCTCCGCAGAGCCTGAGTGGAGCTGAGGCCGCTCCGACTGCCCACTTTAATGGGGATTCTCCGTGCGCTTCCGTGAGCACCGGCACGATTGCAAGGCAGATAATCGATGGGCCAAGAGAGAGCCGTATTAAACAGCACAGAAAGATATGTCAGTTTCCAGTTGTGGTGTGAGGGTTTAGGGAAATCAAACCAGGAAGGACCAGCAGGGGTGGGGATGGGTATTCAAGCCAGCTGCAGTGGTACTGTATTTATTTTTTTTAAGAGATAGGTGAGCTGTCATCTCTGCTGTGCAGAGTGCGCAAGGCTTTGCAGAAGTGACAGTGAGATGCCCTGTCTGATGTGGAAGTGCCAGGTTGCTGCTGATATGGAGATGAGAGCCGAGCCAAAGGCTCTCGCAGGTAGGCTTGGGAATCGGTTCCAGGTATCGGTAAGGAACCGGTTCCAAATGTTCCGATCCATCTTAATCGCACACATCCAAACGTTAACGATTCCACTAACGATTCCAATACAAAGCTTTGTTTTAGAAATGTTTACTTTTTTAGAAATTTTAAAGTATTCAACTTCTGTATTGTTATTGCACACTTTAAATTCATTCTCTAAAACCACTTTAAATTAGACATTCAAAGCCAACAACTCTTAAAGCCATCCTATAAGTGTTCAGCAAATGGTACAGGAATCGATATAGGAATGGATATGGGAATCGATAAGGAATCGCATCGACAAGCAGACTCGACAATGGCATCGATATCGATAATTTCTTAACAATGCCCATCCCTACTCGCAGGGCTAGCATAATGAATGCCGTGGTAGTGCTCAACAGCTGTGGAAATGACATCTTGGACAACCCTCTGCTGTGGTCAGACAGTACAGGGTCAGATTTTGGCGCCATCCATGACTCTCCCTCTTTGTCACAAGAGTACATGTCTGGAAAGAACCTGTTTCATCTTTTGTAGCGGACCACCCTGATATCCATCTCTGACAAGACTACGCCCAGTTATGACCAATTATCAAAGCACCGCTGTAGCTCAGTATTCAAATCAGTGGTCCTACATCAAGCACCATCACAAGGCATTGTTCAGTTTATCCACTAATTGTTATTCACATTAGAACAAAATACTAACCATCTCCAGATGTACAGTGTATGTGATACATGTCTGGTTCAGCCAAAATAGACAAAGACCTTACATTCCAAGTAAAGCAACAAGGGACTCTATGGGAGTTGTAAGAGGTCAGCTTTCATTCATCATGAATTAATTCATCAGTGTCAAAAGTTGTTTCTCCACTTCTGCCATGAGAATTGTTTTGAAAGATAAGCAGCTCATACCACCAGGTTCATAGGTTTTACCTGCTTCAGTGACTTCAAAGTAGATTTATATTCATGTGGCTATTTCTTATCATCCCTAGGTGTCACCATCAATGCTATTTTAAGCTCCCTGTGAGTCAGAAGAAGGGCACAGGAACTTTTGCGTCGCTTTGTTGAAGCGTCCCACTGTGAGCATCTAATCAACTGCATCGTTGTTACAAGGAAGTTCTCTAATTGCTCTTGACTAATCGCTCAAGCCCCTGAGTCAAACTCCGGCCCCATGGTGATGTTTCTCATTCTATTCTCTGCTGTCCATTCGTTACTCCAAGGAGAAAGGACTCTCACAGCGCACAAGATTAAGACCATTACTTGATGACTATGAACTTGACAATAGACCTGTTAATTGTTTCTCCACATGGACAGGCTTTTGTGTAACTCAGATACAAGCCCTGCACACTTAGGTCCTATGAAAGAGTATAATATTGCCTCCACCTGGAACAGAAAAAAAACAATGTTGGTCATTATGTTTTGAGGACCATTATGAGAACCCCCTGTCAGTGCAAGGATGTCCAAATGCCCCTACGCCTTATAGCACCCCTGCATGTGAATGATGGGCTAAAGGTGAATAAACTCGGTGATCTTGGTATGATGACTGCTCATGTTTTCAGAAACCTCCCTCAACAATAGGGAAAAAGGATTTACAGCATAAGCCCCATTGGCCTCATCTCATGAAGTTTCAGATTTCCTTATTTGAATGCTGCTTGTAATTATTGCAAAGGCCTCTGAGGCTTCTAGACAAACTCAACAGAGCAAATGATCAAGTCTGCAATCCTGGTGATGCTGATTGTTCGCACTCTCTGAGCAACAGTTCATGCTTTAAAAGCAATCTTAGAGTTGATTCATTTTGATTTGTCATTCATTTGTTTGCTAGTGGCCTATGTGGAGGTATTTATTAAATTATGCACACAGTAAGAACCATTTGGAGCAGAGTTGTAAGAACACCTAAAAACAAATAAGAAAGCAGTGATGCCTTGAAAAGTGAAATAGTCTGAATGACAAATAAGCTTGAGGCTAGAAATGGCGATCATCACTTGGGGAAAGTTTCATGGTCCAGGATACCAGACAAACAAATGTGTTTCACTTAATTTGTTATTACCATCCAGGTTAAATTAATGAAAGGCTTTTTTTGAGCACTTCAAAGACCATGACCATGACAAATTACTTATTGAGAGCCAAATTTCAACAATGTTGACTGATCACTGAAGATCACAAAACATCTCCCGTTGTGGAATCATTAGGAGTATTTCAACAAGAGAGCTCCTTAGTATATTATCAACTGGCGAGAACCAGTAAAAAAGTGTGGCACACAAACAAGCAATTAGACATATTCTGACCTTAGAAGAACCCAGAGGGACCAGGTTGAAAAAACAACAGCAGTTCTATCGTAAGCCAGTTAGTGTGTGAAGCTCCATGAATTCAGCTATCCATGGAGCAGATGTTCTCTGGAAGAGAATTAAAAAGAAAGTCTTGTACTTTTTAAAAAGGAGATATATAAAAATGCCAAATTACAACCAAAAATGACTTAGCAGGGATAAGCTATAACATGAAATGAAGATGAAGCAAAGAATGTTTGTTTTTCCAGATTATGCAAAGAACTCAGAAACCCGAACCTGTGATAATCAACTACTTTCTCAGGGGGACTGAGTCCATATCTCCTTCACATTCTCATCCACACACAAATACCAAAATATAAAGTGCATCTGGTGAGAACTCTTCAGCGGCACTGATGATCTTGAAGTTGATTTACTTGTGTTCCCCCACCTCCTTTCCCTACCACCACCCTCTTGGCCCTGCCATCTGAAACCTGCTTAAAATTCTCCTGATGCCTGAGCCCCAGGAAGCATTAATTCAGTGGCCTTTCCTTTAATAACAGATGATTAGCTTCCCAATGATTTTATAATCTTCCTCCTGGCCTGACGCCTCCAGAGTTAGCATCAGAACATAACCAGCACTAATGCTGCAAGCAACCCCCCCACCCCTTCACCCACTCACTAACTCAAGCCTCCAGTACAGCCAAAACTGACGCCATCAGAGACATTTCAAGGGCACCTCACAGCAGAGCAGCCAACAACAACAACAACGTTCACAACACACACATAAACTATTAACAATGCAAAAGTAACTAAAGTAAATCACAATATCATAAATTCACTGTTCACCAATATGATTTAAAAAGAGAAACATTCAAGAAAAATATATTTTCAATATGATTTGTATAGGAGGGAAGGGGAAAAAAATTGTCATCTTGGGTGTCCGTCATCAGAGATTTGAACCAGATAGCATGGCCAACCCATGAATGTTTCATAAAGCTAATCCTGAATCTTTTATGGATTTGATCTCAATAGCCCAAAAGTGGACTGGCACCACTGAGGGACACAGTTATTAGCGTTCATTCAAAGCTTTTCAATCTACCCAAGTTACTCAAAAAGCTCAGAGTGATCTCGTAGAAATAACAAATGGCCAAAGATGGTCCCACATAATAACTTATTGATTGAGAAATTTAAATAAATAGCTCTTCACAAGGGCAAGACATAGAACGTAGGGGAATAAAGCAGCTGATTACTCATTCATATGGTATACCTGTAATAATCCCTCACCCCCTCAAGCTTTGCACTCACTCCCCAAACACAAGGGAGAGACCAACTTGAATCTCTTTAAAATTCTCTAGTGATCTCACCTCTTCCCTCCCTCTCCCCATTTGTCTTTGCCTCACCTCTTCATTACGGCCAAGATGAGCGGGGGGAGAGGAAGAGGAGGAGGAGGAGGAGGAAGGAGGGAACTCTCCACTGAAGGACTAGCTGGCTTATGAAGCGAGGAGGAGGCATTTATCTTTTCCTCCCACTCCTCGTTCGCACTTCCGAGCTGAACGCCGTCGTCAGCTGTCTCCACAATGACGTCCTGCTACCCCATCTGTCTCCAGTCGTGCAGAAATGTCAATGCAATTTGTTAGCACATCTCCGTGCCAGAGCAGAAACCTTCTCCACATCGGGGTCCTCCCTCTTCAAACTACCGCAGCTTTAAAGTCCATGATAACAAAGGGAGAAAGTAGTCGGAGAAAGTGGGCATCTCTATGATTTTATGAAGATAATAATTGGAAATCTGCTCCAACACTCTAGGGAAATATACATATTAGTAAGAAGCCATTCTGAAAGGAGTGGTTACTTAAAGCAACACCAAAGAGTTTTTTGTACCTTAAAGTAATGTTTCCAAAATCGTTTCAGTGGTGGTTCATCAACTCGTAACAGGTTGAACGGCACTTTTGCATTCGCTTCGCGGCCCTCTATCGGCTGTAGTTTGATGGAATGACACATAAGAAACTACAAATTTGACTTGCATCTGATGTCGATACATCGTACTTTCATAAAATCATGCAACATATTCTACCTTGTCTGTGGACATCGTTATTTCCAAAGCCAGTGCTGGATAAACAAATAGTGCGTGCGACAGAGGAAAAGTTCTTTGGTGTTGCTTTAACAGTAGGCTACACTCGAGGCAGTGTTAGGCCTATATCAAAATATGCCACTATAACAGGCATTGATGACATGACAGAAGTGCCTCAAGTGTTGTGTCATTTCTATAACACAGTTGCCATCAGTTTATTGGATTGCCTGCCATTTTGATTTTAGGAGCACAAAGTGCTAAAGACTGTGTGTGAAAATGCAGTGAATGATGCATGATCTTTTATCTTTTTGAGATCAACATGACAGAGGATACAACAACAGTCCACAGTTGACTTAGCCTGGAAATCCAGAAAGATTAAGGGTCTGGCCGTGACTAATGTAATGGCCCAACTCGAGGGGCGGCACCAAGCATGCATTTGAAAATCTCCCTGCACGCAATTGGATAACACTACGACCAATGTTTACTGACTGATTCTGGACTTCGATGCAATTGGATAACACTACGACTAATGTTTACTGACTGATTCCGGAATTCCAATGTTGCAGTGCTGTCGTCATCTGTTTAGCTCGCCTCTGGCCCGCCTATATCAGATACACCGATGTGATTGGTGCCCCACGATACAAGGGACATAAGTAATGAGCATCATTAGTCATTGCCAGAGTGACTCGCTGAGCAAATTCAAATGGTGCTCCCGCGAGAACTCTGGATTTACAGGGTACAGTTGACTGGTGGCAGTCGAAAACACACTGCATGTTCCATCCGTAGGATCCGTAAAGGCCCTCTTTCAAGGTACTACATGTGCTGCCAGTAGCCTGAACGCCCAACCAAAAAATCATAGCAATGAACCAAAATCACAGTCAAAGCAACCTTCATGCACAAAAAACACCATCACCAACAGAGCAGCCTCCGTGAGCTTTTCACTGAGGTTATCAAGAAAGGCACCTTCTTTCATCAGTTTCCTTTAATAAAGGGCTGTTCACACCAGGAACGATAACTATAACAATAACTATAACCATAATGATAAAAGTGTCCACACTGACCAACGATAAGCGTCTCCTTATGTTAATGAATATGATGGATAAACTGTGATGGGTTCTGATTGGGTGTTAGCTTTTTATCGTTCTCAAAATCGCTCTGAAAGTGATCCCTAACAATATTGTTTTTCATTTCGTTTCGTTATAGTTTATGTGTGAACGTCGTCGTTCATACTAACGAGACCGATATTTTTTTTAAAAAGGCTATCGTTATAGGTATCGTTCTTGGTGTGAATGGCCCTTAAGACCTGTGACACCACCAGAGGGCTCAACAGTGATGTCAGGTCCAGTCTCATCCTCCTTCACACTCATAATGGGTTCTCTACTAACAAATACTTTGTTCATTCCTCTTTGTTGCTGTCATGCTGTGGCCGTTTTTTTTTATCCCAGCAACATAACCAGGCAAACTGCAAGCCCACAAATACCTGCACAATTTTTCAGTGATTCAGTCATGCGTTATTTATTTAATTTCCTTTATTTGTCCACCAATTTCCAGAAAAGGCTCTGAAAATCTCAACACTTGAAATAGCCTGTTTCTCTGAAAATTCACAGGAATTGAAGGCAACTGACTCAACAGCACAAGTAAACACAAGAGTCTTCCATCCCCATCTATCTGAGGAGTGCAAATTCATCCATCAGATAGTGGCAAAATGAATTTGTACAACGACAATGATTACAACGAACACAGAGCATGGGATGGATTCTGGAAAATATACTACAGAATAAAGAAATTGTACTGCAACTGGGAGTTCCAGTCAACAGTGTTGTGATGCAATGCAATGTATGTGAGGTGGTTTGTAATTCCATTGGTCTTCATAGTATTGATATCCCATAGTACATAATTTCTTCGTTAGATTCCAGTGTTTCATTGAAGTAGAAGGTAAACTCTGCAGCTGGGCCTCGGCCAGGGCTAACACCAGTTGAGATGTGGAAGCAGAGGTGGAAGAATCTTGGCAAGCTTCTGGTCTTGCAAGCCTTTTCATAACAACCATTTCAACTGTCTCCTAAGGCCCTCCAACAAATAATAACAAAAACATTAGTATCACTGTGTGTTGGAACACTTCTAATTAGTTCTGATCTCAGAAACAGCCCCCACCCTTACACTGAACAAAGTCAATCAACACTGTTCTGCTCATCTGCTCACAGGCTCAGTCCCTGCCTTGCAGTCATTGCAAGCGCCTCTGATTTATTAATCACCACTATGTGGATACTGTTTTTTGATTTAATTAAGTGTTATTTAATTTGTATTTTTTGTAATTTGTTTTTAGTATATTTTTATATATTGTATTTTTAGTAATTTGTATTTTAGTATATTTAGCATATTCTTTATCTTCTACTGTCCTTACTGCTTAGTTGTGTTTTTATATTATATACTTTAATTACTCTTTCTGCTGTTAAAGAATGTGTTTGTGTTGTATGTATGCTGCTGCTGAGACCTTGAATTTCCCCTGGGGATCAATAAAGTATCTATCTATCTATCTATCTATCTATCTATCTCCTCTGTACTTTACATCTGTACAGTACAGAGGAGGTAGATGAGCAGAACAGTGATATTGATATTAATACATTACCATTGCACTGAACTGCCTTGCACTATATTTATATTTAATCTTAAACCTCAGTCTATACTGATATTGCACTATTCCCACCCTCTTTTCAATTGTATATTGCATCTTGCCTGTGCCTGTTGAGGTGTCCACGACTTGGCAACCTTGACAGGGACAACAAGGAGGCGGACATTATCATATACCCTTCATTATATTCTTACAGTTCTGTTTTTATTCTTTTATTTTTTTCATGTTTTTTCTTTTTTCTTTTTGTATGTTAAAGTGAGTAGAGTGTTGTATTAGCCGGAGTCAAAATCCTTGTTTGTTTACACAAACCTGGCCAATAAAGCTGATTCTGATTCTGATCTGCATCCACATGAAACATTTCTCAGTTGTCCAGTTTTATGTTTTCAAAGATGAATGACAGATGGTTGCAGACTTCATGGAATTAACAATGCCATCCTTCTGTGGAAGATAAAATAAGAGCATGGCGGAAACACCACTCCCTCTCTGTCTGTGAGTCAGATCCCTGACAAACTAGCCAGGCAGTCTGTAGTCCAACAAGGTCTACAGAGCAGAAGTTTCCACTGAAGAGAAAAACTTTTGCAAAGTCAGAAGAGAGAAACTTGCCAAAAAAACAAAGAATGAGTCAAAACAGGTAAGGTGAGAAAGAGTGGAACTCGGGTGTGAGGACATGCGAATGAGATCTCAACCACCTCTGTCGGCCCCAGAGATTTGGTCTCGAGCACCTGCAAACACACCTGGTGTGTCCCCTAAGCCTCCCATGCACATCCTCTCAGATAGCTGAGCGTTACCTCAGAGGACCCCAAGCGGCCTGCCACTCCGGGTCTGTGTCTCATCTCAAGGAGCCTCGTTTCCCCTGTTTCGCATGGACCATGTGGCAAGAGCCCTTACCACAGCTGTAGATCCGCTGACGTTTTAATTAAAATTGGCCGTCAGGCTTCTGCTGATCGGCCCCTTCCATCTTGCTGTCAGTAATGGCCTCGGCTGACGTGGCGCGACGGCCACGCTCCGGCAGGAGATGAAATTAATTGGCAGGGGCCACCCGGAAGATGGGCACAGGAGCGAGGAAGAGGAGCCGGAATAGATGAAAAGAGAGAGAGAAAGAGAGAGAGAGAGATAAAGAGAGATTAGATGGGAGTGCAGAGTTAGTGCATGCAGGTGTACGCTCTCGGTTTGTTTGACAGAGACTTGGCGGGGAAATGTCATGTGACAACTAGCATGGCTGTCCAAATATCACCGGAATCCATGGGGACGATCGTAGGTCAGGACAAAACGTACACAATGTAACGCGCTTTGGTCAGATTAGTCAAACTCATGGACACATAAGCCCTTTTTCCATAAGGTTTTAAAGCAAATTAACTCATAATTCTATGTAATTTTGAGCGATATTAGAAGCACCAAAACAGTTTTTCATTCAACAGAACGATTCTAGCGAATTAAAATGAAGTCATCATGTTCTTGTTAATGCACATTTTTGTACTGCGCTGGACAGTTTTCCATCAACAGACGTAGCGAATGTATCAAAGGTAGCGAATGGAGTACTATTGTGAGGTGAACGTCTTGATATGTGCGAGACCAACTTCAGATTTTCACGCTAGCTTTGTGAACATTCTGAGCAGGCGTCACAGTAACGACACATGGCTCCAACCCTTTTCCATCACATTAATGTCGAAGTAATTATTGTTAATCCACCTATGGCGAGCGTATTAACTTCACAACAAAACCAACGTTACATCGATATTAGCCCTTTTCCATCACACGTGTAGCACTAACTTTTTGATGTGCATTGTATTTAAGCGAATAATTTTTTAAATGGAAAAATCAGACCAATCTGATTTGGATTAAAACCCTCATCGACAGAAAATATGATACCTGAACACTAATGCTCCACATTGGTTTCGATTGGGGAAACGGCTTGTGAAACAATATGCAAAATGTGCAATGAAGCCAAAACACAGGGAAGAGGAGCCTCTATACAAGCTGTGCCAGTGTTGTATGAAACCATGGGGTATTCATAATGTCATAAACTTGGCAGAATTTGATGAAAGTAATTTGCATGAAAAAGGCAGAGAAAGCATGGTTCTAAAGTTACCCTCTCTGCTGAGCATAGGCAGGAATGCCTAGCAGATGTCTCGCTGAGGAGTCCAGCTGTTTGGACTTCGGCTTTCTGGGACAGGAACACATTCCCCCCCTCCCCCTCTCTCTCTCCACTGTTTATCTGAAGAGAAGGCACATAATTCCCATCATGCAAGGTCACCTTTTTCTGGAAATTCTGAAGAACCGGAGATGGCTGCTTTGCCAGCCAAATAATTTTATGAGTGTTCAGTAAACCTTCCTCCTCCTCCATCCCCAGCCCTCAAGCAAGACAAAGAGAGAGCAATGCACAAACTTAAAAGACACTTTTTTGAGACACTTTTGATATTCATATATGCTCCAAGGTGGTGAAGAGGTTAATTGAGTGTGCTGAGTTGAGTGAGTATAATCCATTCTCTTAAGGGAAACCCCCATTTAACGCTGGCATAAATTATTTAGAGATTAATAGAGAAACACAGGGAAGGAAGGAAGACTCAGTGCGCTAGTGATGGTGTTAATTGAATTAATGCATCCTACCCATCAGATGAACAATGGGTTCTTCACTGATGTATTTCTTTTGTGTGTGTGTTCCACGTGCATGTGCTGTTACAGGCATTCTTGGCTCTTGCTGAGTCCCAGCCATCTCTCTCTCTTTCTCTCTCTCTCTCATCTGGTTTCCTGAAAGGCGGCCCAGATGAACGTGGGCTAATCGCTCCCGGACCAAAGCTGTGGTTGATTGTGCAAACAAGCATTTTGGCCGTAAAAAGCCATTAGTGGCCACAGAGTAACCACTCGGACAGATAAAGCATGGAAGGACAGCGAGATTCAGCCACTTGGAATGACATACTGTACACAAACACACATACATACACAAACACACAACAGAGATATTGCCACAAACATACACACACATACTAACTGAGAGAAAGATACAAACAGACATAACACAAACAGACGCTCACCGAGAGAACCAATTACACTCCATTTGGCTCCAGAGGCTACACGAACATCCAGGGGGACTGTGAATGATGCGCTGCCAACGGAGAAGGTAATTCCATTTCAAAAACCACCCAGTCATATCTGTCTCAATACAGGCGGAATGATGGACAGGTGTTCACCATTAATCAGACACCCCTTAACAGAGAAAGCACAAAGTACATTCTCGGTACAGACAAGGCTTAATAGGTAAGGCAGAGAAGTCGACAGAGAAGAATAAATAGTTTACGAGTTTTATCGAGTCTGTTTCTTTGTGTGGCTGTAGATTCAGGTCATTAAAAAACTGAGGAGCTTTATTAACGCCATAACGGGCCATAAAGCCCACTCTCCGGTGACTATTTAATGGGGTGATCGATGCCATGACACATAGCTCTCTCCGCTTAGAAATCACTCACTATGCAACAAACACCTCACCACGACTACACACACACACACACACAAGTACGACACACACACACAAGTACGCGCACGCGCACACACACACACACAACAAAACCACCGCACTCCTCAGTGGTATACGTGCATATACCAATGTCTTTTTGAAGAATAAAACACAGACATGCAATGTACGCTAATCAATACACATCAAGGTGTCAGTGGGTTGAGATGGAGGGGAGAATGCCTCTGGCAAACAGTGTTTTGATGGCTGACATTACAATTCATCGCTATTTCCATAACTCTTTCTTGTGTGTGTGTGTGAGTGTGTGTGTGTGCATGAAAGCATGCCAGTGAAGTTGCAGCTATTGACCCGCCTGTAGAATGGAGAAGCTAAGGACGGTGGGACATGCTTTATAATGAGCCACACACTCACACACTCGTCCATGATTACTGAGACAACTTAGAAAGGGCTTCTCTTTATAAAGAATAAAGTGGGGTTATTTGAATGAAGTGGGGTTATTTGAATGTAAAAGGTGAAGGCAGCTGAAGACATCTTTTTTTGATGAAGCTTTGATTAACTTTACAACACACGGCAAAAGAATCAAGTCGATAACAGCATGACAGAAATACTAGTTTAAAAATGTGACTGACTGCTGGCATTGGGTGTAAAAGATATTTGCCTGTTTCTGTCTGTGTAAGAACTTGCACCATTCCAAAAACCAAAAAGTTGTCAATAAATCTGTAATGAGGCCGTGAAAGGGCCACACTATTACCTTACTCAGAGAGCAACAAAGCATTCTAGAAGAAAAGCCAAAAAGGTAGGCAAATTACAATCAATCATGTTGGAATGGATGAAAAAGTTCAAAACAGTTTAAAAAAAACTAAAGCTATTTACCTTGTCTCCATCGTGGACACTGGCTATGACAGACCACGACCCCTCTACCACTTTACCTGTCCAACACATGGGCATTTGTGTCAGCTCTCCCCCTAGTGCATAAGCTGTCAAACTGTAATTCACCAGCGATCCATAAACCAAAGTTTCAGCTTAGACAAACTTCTGTATTACTCGACCATGGAAAACTATTCTCAACTGTGGAAGTTATCGACAGGGTCGTACAAGGCTGAAAAGGAATGTACTTAATTTCAGAAATGATTCAGTAAAATGTCATATTTAGGTAAGAGGAGTTTTACCAGTCCCCTGAGAGCAGCTAAATGAGATGAGGCTGGTGTTGAATAGCGCCAGCTAAGCATGGTAGCGGCCGATCCATTGTGGCTCCAGGCAGCCCTGCACTAGTAAATTGCTGAGTGTTTGTTTTATCGCGTTTCAACCCCCCTCCTTTCCTCTTTTCATGTCTTACGGTCAGCAAACTTTGCCAAAGTCACTCTGACTGAAACCAATCAGGAGCCACCGCCACCGAGAGCTCCAACAAATTACCCAGCATGCCTCAGTGCTCAGCTGTGAGCGATGGTCGTGGCTGGGGGCCATGCAACAGGATGGGGTGCTCAGCCGTCATAACCGCAATAATAAATCCCCTTTTGTTCCCAATTAAAACCTTCCTAATGACATTCTAGCCCAAATCGATTTCTGCACAAATTATTATCCAGCTGAGAATATTCGCGCCGGGGAGCCGGCTGGGTTTCACACTGAGTTCCATCTGAACACAGGCCAATATATGCACTGAGAAAAGCGGACTGATGATTAAATAGCTCATCTGAGATTTGCAGGAGAAAGCACTTCTAACAGTACTTCTCTACTTAAACACATCCACCATATACTCTCTTTTTTGTCCTTGTACAAACCAAACAAAAGATGATTGATGATTATATAGTCCATGAGATTTGTAGGAGAAAACACACTTAGTAATGGATCAAGACTTGTCTACCCAAATACGTCCACCATAAAGTATGTACAGTTACTTTCACACCTAAAACAGAGATGATTGATGATTATATTGCTTGTCTGGAATTTACAGGAGGAATGATGGCTTACTCCTTCTCTCTCCTCAGAGTAGACAACCACTGTCTAGCCTACCGTCCACAATGCTCAGTTTATCTGAGATTTTTATGAGAAAAGCAATTTCAACAGTGGCTCAATCCTTCTTTGCTTGGCCCCCCCACACACATCCATGAGACTTTGTCAAGGCATATTGTTGTCCCTCCCCAGCCCCAGACATCCTCACACACCAAGGTGCTTAACTCAGAATGACTGCTCAGGCAAAGTCTCGGCTTTTCTCCTCTTGGCATTCCCTCTCCTGTGTGTGCGGAGGGGATGGTGGTGGCGGCTATGGGACGGAGACAGGCAGAAACCTGTCAGTGGCTTAATCCGGAAGTTTCTCCGTCGGGCCTTGGCTCTCTCTCTACCCACCCCTCACGTGCCACAACCCCCATTGCTAGAGAGCCACTCCGTGCCTGCTGGACTGAATCTTAATTAAAGTCTGCCGACGAGCAGTTTCAGCTCCTGTGCGATTAGCCTTGATATGAAGGCGAGCACTGCACACTTATATTCATTTAGTTTGCCCTGACTTTTTATGGATCACACCTCTACAGAGCTGTCAAATATTTTCCACACACGCA
The DNA here is from genome assembly GCF_017589495.1 of Alosa alosa. Lineage (NCBI taxonomy): Eukaryota > Metazoa > Chordata > Actinopteri > Clupeiformes > Clupeidae > Alosa > Alosa alosa. The sequence goes on from NC_063205.1 coordinate 9,209,101, forward strand.
TAACTCGTCCCCCACCCAGCTCCCTCCCACCCCAACCCCCACTAGTTTTGGTGTGTCAGGGCCTTAACAGAACCATATACACACTCTTAGCCACATTCCACTGTCCAATATTAACACATACTGTATGTCTTAAAAAAAACAAATCACACACACACACACACACACACACACACACACACACACACACACACACACACACCCACATACACACACACACACACCTCATACTCATCTCTTAATGAGCCAAAGCTGCACGTCTTAAAAAAAAACAAATCACTGTCAGTGCAGTCTTACCAAGAAACCTAAGGCCTGATAAAGAATGATGCATTGCAGTCAGTGTTTTTCACAACAAACAGTATTAATATTAGATAGAGATTGAGATTCAGAAGGTAGTATTTCTCTGCTGTCAATGCATCTCTTCAAATCAAAAGGACAAACATGAACAGCAGGTTTGATTTAATGGTTAATTTCATGGGTGACTGAGCTGCAGACTACACAGACAAATGAACTACACTCAAAGAAATAACTTATGGATTGGCTGAAAATCATTCATTCACACAATTATTTTAAGTTAATGACAATCCATCGGTGACAGAAAAAGATAATATGTGTGTGAGAGAGAGAGAGCAACAGAGAGAAAAGAGACAGAAAGACAGAGCAGAGAGGAGGAGGATAAAAAGGAAGTTGAGTAACAAACCTATAGACAAAAAAATAATAATCATTATAATGATTTGGATTTGATAGTTCATTAACCACAATTTCAAGTTGGTTGATCACAATCCTTTCTCTGCATGGAGTCGCCGTAGCAACTGTTGGAAAGAGAGAGGTAGAGAGAGAAAGAGAGAGAGATCAAGATGAGCAGCGGGGAGGAGAGGGGGAGTGTGTACACGCTAATTACTGCAGCTGGCAATTATGTCTGTAATATGGACACTTAGCAATCAATCTGCTACTGTTCTCCCCTGTCTGAGGGGCAACCATGCATTTAGGCAGATTACCCATACAACCAGATTGTATTCATGATACCGTCTCATGAAAACCATGCTCAATAGACAGAGTGAGAGAAAGATAGAGAGAGAAATACATAATAGAGCTTGCATGAACTCATTTGGAGAAATGTTGCATAGGGTTTTTGGATCAAGCTTAATTAGGTGTCTGTTGCTGTAGTTCACCTAAGGAAACAGCAGGGGGAAGTAGAGTTCAAGGAACCAATTTCAGACACTCGGGTCCTAAATGGCTCATCACCTTAAGTGGATATCATTGACTGATGGGAAATTTCCAGAAAGTGGAACTATATCATCATTATCATTAAAATAATAATAATACCTGAAATATACAATAGGCATTCATTTATTGGAGGGTCAAAAAGTATTGATTTCTAAAATCCTCTTGTTCTCATTGGCTTTGTTGTGTTTCTTGATAAATCGCTTGCAGACGTTGAAACCTTTTCCTGTATTCAGGGTTTGGCGATGCATCATTGAATCTGACAAGTGAAAAAGGAGTGTCGAGTCGTGCCATGCAGCCTGTTCCATCTATACCAAAGGTATTTCGACGCAGTGAGCCCACCACTCTCTCACTCTGTCATCTGGCGGGGGAGCTGTTGTGAAGTCCATGTGGAAATCCTCTCAGAGGCAGACTAGAGCTCAGTTTAGAAGCTCTAGAGATGCCTCTGAGCAGGCCCCATGCACACACTCATTATACAAGCAGAGGAGCACACTGGATGGGTGGCAAATGGATGATGACTCATTTCCTGTTTATCGTGGGTCTAAATCTCACGGTAGGCTCTACCCACTCTATTCTTACCATCCTCACCATCACCAGACCACCGCCAATTCCCTCCACAACCCCACCCCATGCCGATCCCTTATGACATCAAGAGTATTTGCTGGCTCGGCAAAGACAAAGGGAAAAAATGGGCCACTTTATATTCCGAAAGTGTTTCCGCCAATCAAAACTAAACAGCCCTCCATTTACATAGCTCCGCTTTTAAACGTTTTAATCATGTGGGCGCCAATCACTGGAATAGAGCGATAGAGAGAAAGGAGAGGAAGAGACTGCGTAAATTAAGGAAAACTTTGCCATTTGAGTTTTATCTCAATGTTTTCATGCTTCTGGAATAATTGATTTCTCTTTAGTCTCCAAGTGTCGGTGAGAGGCTTGAGAGAGCGGGAGAAAACTGCCGAGGCCGTTGGCTTAACAAGCATTTCAGCAGCAAGAAGGAAGAAAGTTTAGTAGTCTGCTCATCGCCAAGGTCTGCTCTTAATTATGCCCGACGCAGCCTTAACACAGTGATCCCCTTATATTTAGATATAGAAACGATTCCCTGGATACCAGAATTTTCAGCTGTGCTAACATAATTGCAAAAGGTTTTCTAATGACCAGTTTAAAATGATCCAGCTTAGATTAGCAAATGGAATCTGCAATTGGAACATAGGATGGATGGCTGCTAAGAATGGGATTCTGTACACTTACCTAGATACTGCACAAGCCATTTCCTTCTACAATAGTCATGAACAACATTAATGATATTTACATGGATTTCTGATTGATTTGGTGTTGTTGAATGGCCCAAACATTAGCTTTTCCTTTTCGAAAACAAGTACATTTCTAAGTGACCCATCTTCGAAACGGTCTGCACATGTCCTGTCAACATTTTTTTTTAAAATGCTGTGGGAACTATTTCTCATTCTGATGTTGGCATCATGTTCTTATCATTGTGTTCCATTTTAATTTGTAACTAGAAACTTCCTAAAACCCTTTGTGGGTGCCATTGTTTACATTCTTTGCAGACTGAATTTGACCAAAATATCTCATTTTGTCTGAAAAAGTCTGAAACTGCACAGGAAACATCATGGGCTCATTGTTACAAGGGCTCTGGTGTAAAATCATGGGTCATTGTGACACACTTTGCATGCTGTGAAATACACGCTTCCTTCTTTTGAAAGGATTTCAAAAAAGGGTGTTGTAGAACTCAATACAGACAGAATACAGACTTATAATGGTGATGGTTAACAGTATTTCCATGTCATGACCCTAAAGGTGACACTCCCTTATATATCACCCACAGGACAAATACAAATGACCGTGATGAGGTCGGGTTTGATCCATTATTCATTAGACAAAATAAACACAAGGTGATAAACCCAATTCATAAGGTGTTTTCAGAGCCACTGAGTGATGCCTGCAGATCTGATATTTTAATGATTTGTTATGGGAGGCTAAATGTCAAACCCGAGGAGAGGCCACAAACAAACAATAAGATCAGAAGGCCACAGCCTCTTACTCAGACATACTCATAAGCACTGACGAGGTACAGCCATTGCACAAAAGGTTCAGCATACCATCAAATCCCCTTCACTCTGTCAAAAAGTCTGCCAATAACAAAGTGTGTTTCTCCTGTGTCACACCCTGATGGACGTGTACCAAAGCTCAATGCACAAGTGGATATAACAAAACATGCAATCTGAGGAAGAGAAAGGGAATAGAGAGTAAAGTCATCAGTATACATTATGCTTATCAGTCCAAAAGGCAAGTCTTGCCACTCGGCATGCATCTTTATAAGGCCTCTGAGGTGATACTACAAAGCAAGTTACACGCAAGGCTGTCTTAGATTGCGTTTACACAGGCAGGCCTTGGTGCAGTTCTGATTTTTCTTCCTATGTTCGATTTTTTGGACTGCCTGTTTTCATCTACATTTGAGAGAGGCCCATATCAGATATCTGTGTTTACGTGGTCCAGTAATTTGTACATAAAAGAAACATAGGAGAGAGGCCGCACTATGCATACATACTCTTTTATTTGCACTGCCTCTCTTATTTTTCTTTTATGTATAACTATCCAGGCCAGCACTCTTAAAGTTTAGAAATAGACAAATTGAGTGAAGCCTGCTCCTATCCTCACTCACTAATTTGTACACAATGAGACAATCCGCATGCGCACCAGAGGAATTTTGGTCACCGAAATAAAAGCAAACAAATTGCAAATGCACAAAATAAGCTTGGATTAGGGTATTTCAGTGGCTAGTTGTTTACTTTTGTTTCCAAAGCATTTTGAAAAATCCGCAAAATAGGCTATCTGTTTTATTTTAAGGCAAAATAAGGAGAGCCTACCACTTTTATTGCAGCTTTTCAATCTGTTTTCAATTTAATTAGCCGACATCATTCTGCCAGTCATGTGAAACTTGGGGGTGGGAGGACATGAGAAGCATGAGGGAGGGGTTGTGGGTGTGGTGGATATAAAGTGCTGAATAAAGTCGAGTTGTTTGACAATTGTACAGTTTGTAAAGAATGGCACCAAAATACACTGCTCAAAAAAACACTTTTACATAGGAGTAAAGCATGAAGTCAATCAAACTTGTGGGATATTGATCTGGCCAGTTATGTAACAGAGGTGGTTGTGAATCAGTTTCACCTTGCTTTGGTGTCAATGAAATTAACAACAGGTTCACTAGAGGGACAACAATGAGATGACCCCAAAACACTACTGGTAGCATCAGCCAGTACCTGGAGCCTACAAAGGTTGCACGGGTAGTCCAGCTCCTCCAGAATGGCACACCAATACATTCTATAGCCAGAAGGATTGCTGTCTCCCAGCGCAGTCTCATAAGCATGGAGGAGATTCCAGGAGACAGTCAGTTGCTCTAGGAGAGCTGGGCAGGGTGGCAGAAGGTATTTAACCCAGCAGCTTTGTGCAAGGAGGAACAGTAGGAGCCCTGTCAGAGCCCTACAAAATGACCTCCAGCAGACCACTGGTGTGAAGGTCTCTGACCACACTATCAGACTCCATGAGGATGGTCTGAGGGCCCGATGACCTCTAGCGATACCTGTGCTTACTGCCCAGCACCGTGGAGCACAATTGGCATTTGCCATAGACCCTGAGCACATGAGTGACAGATGTGAAAGGTCCGGAGATGTCGTGGAGAAAGTTATGCTGCCTGCAACATCATTCAGCATGACCGGTTTGGTGTTGGGTCATTGATGTTCTGGGGAGGTATATCCTTGGAGGGACACAGACCTCCACAGGCAACACAACAGCACTCTCACTGCTATTAGGTATTGGATGAAAACTTCAGACACATTGTCTGACCCTGTACTGGTGCAGTGGTCCCTGGGTTCCCCCTGGTGCACAACAATGGCCGGCCACATGTGGCTAGAGTGTGCAGGCAGTTCCTGGAGGATGAAGGCATTGATACCATTGACTGTCCCCCACACTCCCCTGACTTAAATCCAATAAAACACCTCTGGGACATCATGTTCTGGTCCATCCAACACCACCAGGTTGCACCACAGACTGTCAAGGAGCTCAATGATGGCCGTGTCCACATCTGGGAGCAGATCCCCCCAGGACAACATCCGCTTCCTCATTAGGAGCATGCCCTGATGTCATCAAGCATGTGGGGGCCATATGAATTACTGAGTACCACTTTGAGTTGCTGCGATGAAATGTAGGCAAAACGGACTAGCCTGCCGCATCGTTTTTCCAGCCCTCTGTAGGCTGATCATTTAGCCTGGCTAGCGCCACCACTTCTCAATGAGACGTGGTCTGGGAACCAAACGTTCATTTTCTCGTATTTGAAAAAAATGCCCAGATCCGTTTATTGGGTGCCACGGATGTCTATCAAATACGTCTGTGCATAGCTCATCATCGTCTTGCTTTCCCACCTGTTCTGTGATTGGTTCCCTATCCCAGGCGAAAATTTGCTCCATGGTCTTCAGGCTGCCTTAGCAGCGTGAATAAAATCACGCGCAAGGCAGCATGGGAACACCCAGGCTACTGATCATTTTCATTTCCAAAAAACGATGTGGCCTCCTTCCGTTTCATGACCAAGTCAGTACAAATATCCAGCATGATGTTTTTTCCCCACTGAGATGTGATGTGCTTTTTTTTTTTTTTTTAGCAGTGTACATCACCTACTAAGAGAGATCACAACAAGGCCTGTGAGCCAGACAGAATGGCTATCTAGCAATGGAATACGCATGGTTCGAGATAACAACCTTGTTATTTATTTAACACAGTAGCACACACAGCTCAAGGTGCAGGGAGCTGCCAAAGGCACAGAGTTGACTGAATTAGTCTCGGGCCTGACCGATTCAGACAATAATGGAATGGTCATTATAATTAAACATGCAGGATATCTTCTGGCCCTTGGTGTGGTATGAGGGAGCCAGTATGGGTGAGGAGAGGTTTGAGTCATGAATGCAATTATGCATGACTTGGATACGGCATATGGATTGTTAACTCACTTCTACTGAGTTTGTAGTATGGAACAAGGCCTGAAACGTTTCATTACTCTGTAGCACGGTATCAATGGAAAAATTAAGTCAGACGAGACTGTATTTTTGTTCTCTTTTTGTTGTTTATTTCTTTTCTTTATTCCACAGGTTCTCACAATGATGCCAGTTATAAAGCGTTCCAATGCATAACCACTATCTGAAAGCAACTTAAAACCAGAAAAGCAGCCACTTTTTTTTGTCCTTTTTTTTTTTTTGTGTAGTTTTATCTTTTGTAAGAGCTTTCCAGCAGAAGCAGTTCTGGCATGCATTAAGCCAGCAGGAGACTTAATCAAACTCGGAGTGTGAGAAACCAAACCCAAAGCCTGTTAAGTAATGTGTGCACCAATGAGCTACTAGATACCATGATTGCAGTAACAAGGTATTAAAGAAAAGCAAAAGAAAACAGAGGAAGGAAAAACACTTGCAACTTAAAAACTGTCGTGTCTGTGAAAGTTGTGGGTGAGATGAATAGGAATTTCCATTGATATTTTTGTACCTTTTATTCAATTATGAACATTGGAATTAATACAAACCAACATTTTTGACGGAAAGTGGTTGTATATTTGTCAGTAATTGAAAATATTTGTTATTTGTGTCTCGTCTTAGTGTGATATGTGGTTAAATGTGAATGGAGGGGTACGTTGATGGCATATAGTCAGAAACAGTGATCCCATACAACCTACAACCTCCCCACCACTCATAAGGAAAGAATATCGAAGTTTAGAGAGGCCATAAACAGGTAAGGGCAATCTAGCATAGCCAGAATGAGGGGCAGCTGCACAAATGAGTGCTTGAAAGCAGTCCTATTTTACAACCGTTTTTTTTATTTTTTATTCTGACCCACTATTTTTTTAATGACTATTGTTACCCCTACAATCATATCAGTTACTGTGTGGCCTTACAGTACTTTGTGTGTAGAAAAAAATATATATACACATAGTTTTTTCATGCCCAGATTTAAGAAGGTGTTTCTCATAGGGTATGAAATCAGTCATTAAGTGCTAGTCTCTTTTGTTCACACCAACAATAAAAGTCTGTTAGTTCAGTGGTGTGATTTAGGGTTCAGGACTTAAGGCGGACTGTGGAGTAATTGGGAAATTTGTTCAGCTATTGGTCCTTAAGCGAGGCATTTCTTTTTCTTTAATTGTCTTTCCACTGAATAACTAATTCTAAGAGTTGGAAAAAAGGAAAATTCACCCTGACCTTCCACCGAAAAATAACAATAATCATCCTAACAAAAGAAAAAATATATATAAGTCATGAAAACCAAACACAACTATCACACAGATGCGTGGTGCTATGACGAGAGGATTTGTTTTTGTTTTTTTGCAGGGATGGATGGGGAAGAGGCGTCAGTCCGTCTCGTCTGTCCGGGGTAATCGCCACGTCTGTCTGTCCATCCGTTTGTCTGTCCGTCCGTCCTTCTCCTCTTTCCACAGGACTCACCTCACTTGAGGAGAGCCTTGATTGCTTCGCTCTCGGCCGCTTCGAAGGCACTGAGGCCATCTGGCCCTTTCCGCTCCTTGTCAGCTCCCTGCGCAAAGAGAAGAAAACAACGCCGATACACGGTTACATTCCCACGCTAAGCGTTCCCAAGCGTTCCTTTAACAAATCCGTCCATCCTTCCTTTCACACAAACAAACACACTTTTCCTCCTTCTCCAACAGCCCTCTGGCTGTGATCTGCAGCAGCAGACTCCTCAATTCCTGCTTTTTCCACACATTGCAAAGCCTGCAGCATGGCACCATCCCACACATGGTCACTCGAACAGCATCGGCCCATCCAAGTTGGTATCTACTGATGCTTCTGCAGCCACAGGCAATACTAACTATGCGTCTGGTTATTTGCATGGTTATCAGTGGTAGGTATGTAGTAGTTTGTTGCAAAATGCATATGTGTAACCATGTATTCATTTTGTGTCGGAGTACTAAGGAGCGATGGACTGTTCAAGACAAGCAAATATGTAAATATGATGTACTACCCATGAGTCACAAAGAGTAAGTAGAAATAGACACAACAGCCATAGGGGGTATATGGGAAGAAATATAGGGGAAATATGACTTTGTGCACTATGCTCCAAGGGATGGATGGATGGAAAGACAGATGCAAGAAAGACAGAGAAAAGAAACAAAGAAACCCCTACAGAGAGTGTGTGTGTGTGTGCGCGTGTTTGTGTGAAAAGACAGAGGCCCTGACCTATTTTTGATGCCAAGGCTAGAACTTGGTGCCATGCAGGCAGTGGAGCGAGGACCTGGGAACAGGGATTTCCACAGACAAGGCTGCCGGCTTCCCTCATACAGCCACCTCTAATTGGGAGACTGGAGTGAAAATTTGACCTCATCAGGCCACTCCGTTTGGACAGGGGCCTATGAAAGGGACAGGCTTTTGCCTTGTAAACAGAGCCTGATGTTGGGAAACTAGGTTTTGGGGCCATGCAACTGAGCAGAGGATTATTACTGTTTGTGCCGAGATCCTGTGTTTGGTCATCCAGTGATGCACTTTAGGGAGGGATTAACAAAAGATTTTCAGCCAGTCCAGCGGGCAGCTTTGGCACACAGTGTAAGCGGCTATGCAGTCCTCTCAGCAACTCTGTCAACCACTGGCAAGACATGATCCGCCTTGTGCTGAACACTGCTCAGACCATCAACAGGTTACTTTGCTACCTACTGTATTCCTTGCCTTGAGTCTACATCCAGACCAGCTATGACTTATTTCAAATAAAAACACATTCCTTCTCTTGCTCTACTTGAAATAAGAGAGGGGGGTGGGGGTCACAGAAGGTCATTGGTTAGGTGCGATTCCCTCTGGCCATCTCGGCCATTGGTTAGGTGCGATTCCCTCTGGCCATCTCGAGTTCCCTTCCCACACATCCTCTCGTTCTCACCTGCTCATCTTCACTTTCCAGTACATGCCTCATTATATCAGAGCAACTGATGGAGTCCGTCTAGCGCCGGTCTGACAACCTCCTCCTAACCATGTTAACGAACACTTCCCAGTGACACACACACTCAAAGGCAACCCCTTGCCGTGAGTGTAAATGTATGAACTGTTGGCTCAGACCAGTGTTGTAATGTAACGGAGTACAAATACTTCGTTACTGTACTTAAGTAGAAATTTTATGTATCTGTACTTTACTTCGCTATTTAAATTTATGTTATTTTTTTTTAAATTTACGTTATATTTCCACTAAGCATCTTCGTTACTCATTACTAAAACATAAAATTAGAAGAAATGTATGCGACTGCAATAAGGGAGGTTTGACGAATCACTGCTCCTAGATTGCATTACGCACGCTCCGCACTCTATTTCAGCGCTTGTTTGTTGCTAAAGGAGGAGGACGCACAACTGAAACCGCCATGGAAGCACGAGCATCTACTGGAGGACCTCCCGTTATCATAGACGACCACCCCGATGATAGTGGTGAACTCGGTGAACAGGGTAGTGGTGAATATAACGTCATACACCCGTGGCCGTATTTGCAAGAAATGTTTCTGTACATTGGCAGCTTTCTGTGAAGCTGAACACTCCGCTACCTGCCCCAGCGGCCTGTGAAAGGCTATTTATCCATAGCATCGCAGGACTTGTCTTCAGTCCAAGAAGAGTAAGACTGAATCAGGCCCGGGTGGGTAATGTCGGAGAATCGGAGAATTCCCGGTGGGCCGCTTCACTTTTGGGCCGGTCGAGGAAACAAATATTGACATGTCACGTTAGTCTATCTTTTCTTAAAGTAGGACACGTTCCGCATTCTGTGCATGACACCAATGCAATGCCTCTGCATGGGTTGTAGCCTACGTGAGGGAGTACTTTAAGCTGCCACCATCATACCTGTGCCGAAGAAAACTGCTCCATCCTGCTTCAATGACTACCGCCCTGTGGCACTGACACCCATCATCATGAAGTGCTTTGAGCGGCTTGTCATGTCACATATCAAAGCCATTCTACCCCCCCACCCTGGACCCCTTCCAGTTTGCATACCGAGCCAAGCTGGTCTACAGAGGATGCAATCTGCTCTGCCCTCCACCCAGCCCTCACCCACCTGGAAAAAAAGAGACTCATATGTGAGATTGCTGTTTATAGACTTCAGTTCTGCATTCAACACCATAATACCACAACAACTCATCTGCAAACTTCGACAAACTGGGACTCAGTACCTACCTCTGCAACTGGCTACTGGACTTCCTCTGTCAGAGGCCCCAAGTAGTACGTGTTGGCAACAATACCTCAAGCAGCATCACACTGAGCACAGGGGCCCCTGCTGCGTGCTCAGTCCGCTGCTCTTCACCCTGCTGACGATGACTGCACTGCAACCTACAGCAACAATCACATAGTGAAATTTGCTGACGACACAACTCTGGTGGGTCTCATCACCAAGGGCTTACGAGACTCAATACAGGTTGGAGGTCGACCATCTGACCACGTGGTGCAGGGACAACAACCTCCTGCTGAACGTCAGCAAGACCAAAGAGATTGTTGTTGACTTCCGGAGAGGTCACACCCAACACCTGCCACTGACCATCGACGGTGCTGTGGTGGAGAGAGCGAAGCAGCACCAAATTCCTGGGGTGCACATCAGCGAAGACCTCTCCTGGACCACCAACACTGCATCACTGGCGAAGAGAGCTCAGCGCCGCCTGTACTTCCTGCGGGAAACTCAGGCGAGCAAGTGCTCCACCAGCCATCATGACCACATTCTACCGAGGCACCATTGAGAGCATCCTCTCCAGCTGTATCGCTGTGTGGGGAAGAAGCTGCACTGAATACAACAGGAAAGCCCTGCAGCGCATAGTGAACACAGCTGGAAGGATCATTGGTGCTTCACTCCCCTCCCCTGAAGGACATTTACACCACCCACCTCACCCACGCAGGGCGACCAAAATTGTGAGTGATGCAAGTCACCCCGCTCACAATCTGTTTGATCTACTGCCCTCTGGGAAGAGGGTACAGAAGCCTGCGCTCCCCAAGACTACCAGACTCACCAACAGCTTCATACACCAAGCTGTAAGGATGCTGAACTCTCTCCCTCCTCTCCCCCTCCACCCTCAGCTACATAACATCCTGGACATTGGACCCACAATGGCAATGCACTACTCCACTTGCACACTTGCACACTTGTACACTTTTACAACTTGGTGTTGTTGTCCTGAAAACACAACACTTCTGCTGCTCTTACATAACTTGCACCACTATGCCACTTTCTTCATTACTCAGGTCAAACAGAACTACCCAAGCCTCTTATTGGCCTGACTTTGCACTAGTTTTTTTTTTTATTGACTGTCTATGCACAATTTCAACAAAATTTTGCTGCTCTTATTTTTTCATTATTATATGTGCCCTCTTATTTACTTATTTACTTACTTTTTTGTTTACTTGAATGTTATGTTTGTCTGTGGACTTAAAATTGGTAAAATATGTCTTGTCTTCACCGTGGGATAGTGAGAAACGTAATTTCGATCTCTTTGTATGTCTGGAACATGTGAAGAAATTGACAATAAAGCTGACTTTGACTTTGACTTTGACTTCTCCCCTCCCAAAAAGAGTTGGTTGGGTCCATATAGCCCGTCTTTTACAAAATGTTTTCTCAGATACGGATAGCCGAGCCGGCCCTACAGTAGACACAAGCATCAGGAAGGATAGATGGTAGAAAGAGGCCAGGAGAGACTGAGCAGCAGATCAACCAGTCGACCACTGAAAATGATGAGCCCGAAATTAGTGATGAGGAGGCCATGACTACTGGGACAAGTAGAGAGGATAAATTAAAGTTATTTCATGTAAGAAAGAGCAATTACCCTACATGATAAACCTATATGCCTTGTTTGCTCAGAAGAGGGTGTAGTAAGGGAGTCGGCTAAATCACCAAACAACAATATAGCCTACCCATGCAAAAAACATGTAGCCTAAACATTAGTTCAATATGCCTCTTTGTGGAAGCATGGCATAGGCTACATTTCAAAGGCTTTCTTTCTTTCTGTTTTGGTAACTTGTGGAATAGTGGAATATTTTTTGTTAACTTCTCAGTTGAAGTGAATTATTATATAACCTTTACACATTTGTTGAACCATGGTACTAATAAAAACTACAGGATAGTAAGAGCTGAAATGTTGCTTCATTTATCCAATTTCCACCACTATGGTCGGTCTTAGGCCTGAAACTCCCAGGCACTGAATTCTGGCAACTTTGAAAACCAGCTTCTTTTGAAGATGAACAGACACCTTTTCAGTTTCAACTAATGACTGGCATATTAGTAGCTGCTGGACATAGGTGGCCTGTGTGTGTGTGTGTGTGTGTGTGTGTGTGTGTGTGTGTGTGTGTGTGTGTGTGTGTGTGATGGTGACCTGGGGAGTAAGCCCTAGAAATGCTCATGCCACATGACCAAAATGTTCTCCCTACAAGCAGGTCATTTTTTTTTGTGAAATAAATAAGTTATTTATTTTTCATTTTTACCTGAAGTTCATACAAAAGTGACATTTCTGTTTCTGTTTTTTTCTTTGATGTCAGCTCTAAAAATATGCTGTTTGTTCTTTGAACTTAAGAGAATTGTGCCTGAAAACTCCTAGAAAAGAATGTGATTTGATTTGATGAGTGAGATTAAGAAGATATGGGAACCCTGAATGTGCTTTATGCTTTACTATAAGAAAGCCAAAATAAAGTCACAATAAAAGTTAAAATAAAACCGCTTGCTTTTTACTTTTACTTCAAATACTTAAGTACATTAAATAGCAGAAAATTACTTTTGATACTTAAGTACAGTATATATCAGATACTTTAAGACTTTTACTTAAATAATATTCTAAAAGGTAACCTTCACTTCTACTTTTACTCAAGTATTGCTTTCTAGTACTTTATACAACACTGGCTCAGACCAAGCTCATCTATCTCGTTATAAACCACAGGTGGTGGTGGTGTAGGGGCATAAAGGAGTCTTATGCTTTTACTGGAGTGGAAGGCCGTCATGGCCACTGCTGGCCCAAATGTAAAGAAGGTCAAGAGAGACATTCTTAACAATCTGTCTAGTGGTTACTCTACTGAATTAGCAGCTGCTAATTGACTCTACCAAATCCACTTGTGTTGATACTGAAGCAGATGAACTCTGCTACCTACTGTACCCCACTCCACATCACACAGACAAGTTGCACGAAAATTCAGGCGAAGACTTAATCACGAGGTAGGTTGTATGTGTCCGAGGAGAGAAACGCAAGCTTGTTGCTGCTAGAGGTGTCCTTTAAGTCTTCATTAGGCCGTTATTGAGTGGAAAGGAGAGACTCTCCATGTATAATCTATCAGCTGGGCCAGTGAGGCCCTCTTTAGAGATCAGTCCTGTGAGTGAGTGAGGCTTACAGGAGTTTATTGCCCCCTGGGCTCCACTCAAGGGCTGGTGGCTGTTAGTGGACATATTTTACATGGCATTACTTACGGAGAGGCAGAGTGGGGCTGGGGATCAATACTTCCTCAGACAAAGAAAAAAGGAAGTGAGGAGGAGGAAGGAAAAAGAAAGAAAATAAAAAAAAAAGGAAACAATGAAGGGTAAAAAAGTAGAAGTACAAACACCAGTGAAAGGCAAACAGCAGATATCTGCTCATTTGTCCATGCATTCATTGACAGTCAGATCCAAAGTCTTTAGCCAAAATCCAAAAAAATGTGAGTTTTGTTCAAGGTAAAATAAACCCTGCAGGATCTTTATACAGGCAAAAGTTAATGAGATCCATTGCACAGTAACGTGGTCTAGCTTATTTGAAAAGAGAAGTTCTGTACAGGCAATCTCTCACCAGCAGTTACAGCCAGTGCCTCTATGCACTGTGTTGAATATGATGTGCAAGAGTCTATATATAGAAAAGAGGAAATAGCTGTCTGCTACAGGGACCTAAAAACCGGCTTCCTGTTAGGCTGGGCCGACCATTTATTCTAACTGATAAATGTCACTACACATAGTAGGTCGCACCCACAAACTGATATGGTTCAAATTCAGTCAGTGCAGGGGTCTACTCCCTTGGACCTACTGGAGTCCTTCATCCATCTAAAAGTTTGGAAAATGTAATCCCTGATGTGCTAACCACATCTCACCTTCATTGCTAAAACAGTTTTTAGGTACAGCTGTTCTGTACAGAAGGTGCCATGGCAAATATTGCCTTTCCACCAGCGGTGAGTTAAAGCACAGGGCCAGCAAAATGTCAAACGTAATGAAGGCTAACAACTGTGTTGATGGAAGTCTGGGTCAAAGCCGGCAAAAGCTCACTGGGCCGATGGGTGATTCTGACCTTTCTCGCCTTAAGCTCCCGCAACTCTCAACCCAGTGAGCGTGCGAGTCCTTCGCCATGGCCCCTCGCTTCCCTCTTAATCCTTTCACTCAGTCTTCCTCCTCCTCATTCACAGCGGGTGAATTAATGACAGACACCACGTTTTCTAATATCCGACTTTATCCAGCCGAGTGCTGTCGTGGGCGTAGTCTAGCTATGGAGCTTACTTGCCTCCATATAATGGGAGAGGAGTGCGGCTTGGGTGGGGTGGGGGTCAAGCAACATACCAATCTGGCACAAACCACAGATTGGACACTAGAAATAAACACTGAACAATTGGATGTGGGGAGTCATGAGGAGTCTATAGAGGGGCACCATCATTAAGTGTGGTTGCAAAGCAGCACACTTATTGTTCTTCTTAAGTTTTATTATTTTTCCCGTCTCCCTAATTTTTTGTCAGCTCTAGGCCCTTTGAGACAGAAAGACCATTCCAACTTTAAAGCGTCCGGTCAGTACCGTGTAAGTTGCTAAGCAGATGGCGTCAGGTGGGCGGTCGCGTTATGCCATATTGGATTGAACAGAAAGCGAAACTAAATTAATGATACACAGGTCACAAATTTGGTCGAGCATAAATTAAACTTGATGGCGTCAGGTCACAATTTGGTCCGCCATATTGGATTGAACAGAAAGCGAAACTAAATTAATGATACACAGGTCACAAATTTGGTCCGAACGCCACGGAACTTGACGTACATTATCCTTGGACCAAGCCTCACAAAAGTTACCAGAAGGATTTTTGATTTTCGAAAGCGTTTGCCCATCACAGCCAAACGAAATCGGCGGTGAAGCTCCGAAACAGGAAGCCGTCCATATCTCAGGAACACGTCACATATCGATACCAAATTTTGTATTTGAACTCGGGACTCCAATGTGAGGGTGCATAAGCTAAAAAGAAAAAGAAAACATTCCAAAAGTTTCCAGCATTTGGCAAACCACCCACCCGTATTTGGTAACCATCACCTTCCACATTTGCAGTTGTACATCTATCACTATGCCTTCCAAGTATGCACAATGTCTCTGGGCAGCCACAATGTCTCCGGGCAACCTTGCCCAATCATGAAATCCTTGCTCAGCCATGGGATAGTATGGACTTACGAACTGAAATGGTAAGGAGAACATTAGCTATTTATTGCTGACGTAGTACAGTTATTTTCACATTGACTGTATTCAAATTAAATGTTTCATTATTGTTAAATATCATGATGGGAGAGTATTATTAAAAATGTTACAAGTATGCATATGTTTACAGGCATTTAGGTTTTACTTTGTTGTTTTGTTGTAAAGACATGCAAGGCATTCTGGGCCATGTAATGAACAGTGGTCGGCAGCACTCTATACGTATTAATATGAATAGGTGTTTCTGTAAACCTAGGGACAATAAACAGCTATCTCTGTTACAAAAACGAGCTGGTAATCGCTCATTGAAGAGGGAACTATGATAAAAAGATTATGCTTTGAGGAAAACAGAGTTGACGACACAAGCAAGAAATGTCACGTTAATGTTAAATACATCTGAACGCTAGGTGGCTACCTTGTAGTACATTTCACATACATACGGTGCCATCATTAGAATTATGTGAGCTTCACAAGTAAGGAAGGTGCAAATATTATGTAATTTATAATGGGAAATTATTGGAAATGTTATTTCTTGTTTATTCTAATTGCAAACCACACACATCCATTCGGAATCACACGTACACATTTAATACTTAAAGACTCTCATTTCGTTTATTTGATGTTGCCTAGCAACGCAGCCTTCAGAGCAAAGATTCTAGAACAGGGCTTCAGAGAGACACGTTTTGAGTTTGTGGCCAAGAACCTAAAATATCGGTTTCCATGTGTATGTGCTGGATGGTGTGCGTCCTTTATGAAAGTAAGTGTTTTATACAGTTAACGTTACAGACATAATGAGTCATGTTGTAGTGGTCAACATAAATGTGCCCCTTCTGTTATTAGAATGCTAAGCAGAGAAGTATGCTAAGCAGAGATTTAGTATCATTAATTTCTTGTGTGGCTAGCTATAGGGAGGAGATGTATGTTGCTAATTGGGATTTATGTTGTTTAGCGTAATGCCATGGTCATTTGATAGGAGATGCTTGCACTCGTAACTTCGTCACTTGTAACTTTAGGACTGCTATTTAGCACATTAGCCCTAAAAGTAGCACCTAAGTCTGTGACAGCTTAAAAGAAGTGGCGAGGACTCCTAACGCGATGTTTTGAAATGCGTCTAATATTGTCTACAGGAGCTTCCAATCGCGAGGGAACTTTCATTGTAGGCATAACTAAGAGATGCAATAACACCACCAACAACCAAAACTAGCCTACTCATTGTCAACGTGTACATTAAATGTAACGTTTCTTGTGAATCAAATTAAAATGTTTTCTTTGCAAACGTAGGCATATGGTGACAGATTAATTTAATAATGCTGCTGTGTGAATCACGGTAAGCGCGAATGAAGTGGCCACTTCTTAATGGGACCCACTGTATAGAAGTGGGCTAAGTAAAATAGAGATGTTTCAAATAAGATAAGGTTAATCAGAATTCTACGATATGCCCGCTTGACAACGGCAGAGATAGAACTGGCCTTTGGCCATAGCAACCATCCATTTAGAACGATTGGCCTTCATAGCAACCAAAGATCGGAGCTGTGTTGCAATGTGAGGCAAAGTATAGAAAGGTGATGAAATATACAGGTATATACAGGAGACAGGTCAAGAAATATAGTGCAATGTAGACAGTAGTATAGTTGATTTACAGATGGTGGTTTAGAGTAATATGTATTCCTTTATTCTGAGATACATCTGAGATAGGCTACATCAATAGGCTCTTAAAACAACCCCAGGCTCACAAAACAATCCCAAACAGACATAAGGTCTTTATAGAGCAAATCCATATAGATTATTTGTCAAATAAACCAGTAAAACATAATTTGTCGGATGGAATATATAACATTCCCACTCATAGCTCATTTTTTTTTTTTTTTTCAAATCAGTGAAAAAGTATCCTGACAAACAAGCAGCTTTTTAATGCCTTGGTCATATTTCATAATTTCAATTCCTCTGTAGGTTACCTGATAGCCCAGTTTGAGAGGCGGAAGACGCGTGACATTATTTATATTTGCAGGCAATCACTGCTGTCATTTTATTTTATTGATTTGATCTGTCATAGAAGCTAAATTTGAAGGCAGGCCAAAGGTACAATCCAACGAACCGCATTCAACCCGCAAGCCAATAGTTGAATAGCCCTCTCCTAGAGCTTTTGAGATATTGCCACTGCTCCAACACTGAAAGGCACTGTTACAATGCCAGGTTCAGCATAGCATATGCCAAGCCAGGTTCAGCATAGCATATGCCACTGTCTGCTCACGTTGGTGACCGGACCAGGGCAAGCACACTTTCGCAGTTCCCGCCGGAAATGCAGTCTAGTTTATTTTCGTCTTCATTCAGATTTTCTACACCAAAAACCAATGGCATGCCAATAGCATGGGCAAAAGTCACATGGAAGCCATTCTAATGAATCTGCTCACCCACAATACTCCATACACCCACAATACTCACTCAAAGCATTACAAGTCAAGTGGGCAATGTTAGTATTAAACAACCTTGCTTTGCCATCTAAAACATTACCACATATCTAAGTGAAAGCTGTTCACTCAATGACACACACATACAGGTGTGTCCTTGTTTATCACAGCTTGAGATTTCAATGCTTTATCAGCACAGTGGCGGATCAGGGGGCGGAAGTTACCATGCTAGCAGCTTTAGGTAAACCTCTACCTCAGCCATGTAATTTCAGCTTCTTTGCGAAAGCCAGGGGTCTTTCTGATTTTACAATTCCTTTACATCAGGTCTTCTCACCACTTTCTCCCGAGACAGATCTTATCAGGTGAAAACAGACTCCACAGGCTGTCAGTATGATGAGCGAAGAATCTAATTTATATGGGACCCTTTCAAGGAGTCCAAAATCCTGACAACCCCCCCCAAACATGAGAGTTATATCTAGTTATATCTATAAAAGAAAGACTGCAACTGACAAGAAAAGTCACACATAAGGTGTCCAAAGAAAAGGTTCTGGTCACAAAACTTCAACAGCTTTCTCAGCAGGGTAGAATCCATTTACTCACTTCTCATGGTTTCACATAAAGCTACAGAGTGAGTGAGTGTGAGTGTGTGCATGTGAGTATGTATGCATGTATGTATGTATGTATGTATGTGTATGATCTGTAGACTACCTACCCAGATATGGTGATACAGGGGCCATGTAAAAAGTAGCTGGTGGAACTTTATATTGAGTCACCTGAGATAGTCTATCCCACACCCTTGAACTCAGCATTATATCTGAAGCAGTGAAACGATCAGTGGTTTTCAGAACACCAGAGAGAGAGAGAAATTGTGTGTGGGTGTTTGTGTGAGAGTGTGAGAGAGAGAGAGAGAAGACAGGGTGGGGGTACAGTGTGAGAAAGAAAGTAAAACAACATCATGCACAGCCTCAGGCATGCAGAGAGAGGTGACCAGCTAACGTCAACTCAGGAGAGTATGTGCCAGAAGCCGGGGAGCGGAGGGGGAGAGGCCTGTAGAGAGAACGCTGGCACCACCTGGGAGCATACAAAAATAACAAACAAAAGAGCCCTGCACTCCACACTCTGGGAACATTCCAGAAGCCTCCCGCTTGCTAACACACACAGAAAAGGCGTATGTAAAAATGAGACAGAGAAAATGCATGTGACAGAGGGGGAGAGAGAAAGGAGGTAAACAAGGGGGGTAAGAAGCATAGAGGACTTTTTTGTATTAAGCCCCTTTCATCCCTCATCTGCAGACACAGCCAACCCTGAAATCCACCCACTGGGGCACCTACTGTGCTGTTGCACTTCATAAGAGTCTCCCTTTCTGACATGACCCTTTCTGTGTGTGTGTTTTGCCTAGGATTGGGTATGGGTACGAGTGAGTATCTCTTCTGTGAATGAGCGTGTAGGCTTTTTGAGGAAAAGTAAACGTGTGTATGGTGCAGCTTCCAATTGCATACCTTTTCCAGCAGGATTTTGACACAAGAGAGATGACCCTCATAAGTGGCAGAGAGCAGGGGAGTGATGCCATGTTTGTCTGCAGCCTATAATGAAAGGAGGAAAAAAAACAGGTTTTAACCAAACAAAGAACAACGAGGGCAAAAGCAATGCATAATATCGTCGATTTCATGGACTGCTCTATGGGCCGTTCTGGCCTCCTACGCAAGGGTGCGGTCATATCCATCCTTCTCTTCGTGAAGAGGGGAGGCACTTTTTTTCCGCTTCTCTCCTCAGCTTATCTCAGCGATGAATTACCCAGGGAGAGGTGTGGATTTATCAGGCCATTTCAGAGAGCGTTACTCCTTATCTGTTTGTGTGTGTGGGATGGGACTGAGAAGCAAGCACTCACAAAACACTTTGTTTAGAGGTTGATGTTGATGTGTCTGTGTGTGTATGTGTGTGTGTGTGTATATGTGTGTATATGTGTGTGTGTACGTGTGTGTGCGTCTATGGGCATGTGTGTTGTGGTGAGGGAGGAACCTCTCAAAACTCTCCAGACTGAAATACTCCCCCTGACCACAGGAAGTAGGAAATGGAGAATACCATTAAGATGAGAAAGAAGAAGAAAAGGGATGTCAAAATAAGGGTTCGTAAAGGATCAAGACCTGTGGTAGAAAATGCAATTAACAGTGAGGGGACAGAAAAAGAAACAGACCAAGTGATACATGATGACCACCAGAGACTGAGGAATGAGATCAGAAGAGGAAGGAGGGGAAATGAGACGCGTAGAAAAACAGCTGATCTGACTCACACAGGCACATATTCTCTAGAAGAGGTGTGGAAGAGGCGGGGCAGGCTTGCGTAATCCCCTAACCACCACCTTCACCTCTGCTAACGTAACAGACATAGAGCATGTCCAGGCATGGGACAAGCCCATGGGCCCCCTCAACAGACAGGGGACGCACACAAGGCCTGTGGGCTTTTACGCGAGAGTATTTGTTTCTGCCAGGTACGTGCTCCACACACCCCTTACAGGCCATGAGGGCCTTATCAGTCACCTCCCTGCAGCAGAAGTAGGAGGGGGATGCCAAATGCGATGCTAAGAGATAAGTGGTAAATAGCAATCGTAAAAACCACTTCCCCCACTCGTATGGAAATTATTTTGTGCGGAGACGCTGGTTCCACTGTGTGGGCTGAGAGACATCGGACTCCTCTTCATGGTGTCACAGCTTTATAGCCAACATTGATTAAAGGATATCAGGGGTGTCCAGGCATGTCCACTGAGGATTGGTATGGCAGCGAGCTTTCAGTCAAAGCCCAGCAGGAGCCAGCCTGACCTTGCTCATTAATTAAGTGATTAACTTCATCAGGTGTGCGCCCCTTCATAGCTAGAACAGAAATCCAATTGCCCATTTGGAAAGGGCGGCTTGACTCGTCAAAGGGTGAGAACATTTTCCTAAAATATGGCTTGTGCTCTCGGTCACTTCCGAAAGCTTGTAAAAATCGGAGGCCCTGCTTAAGTGAACATGCGACAGACTGCAGGGAGGCGAGCAGGCGCACACAGGAAGGCTTTTGTCAGCTTGTTGCCACACACCTACCAAGAGCAGGCAAACCAGATGCAAATGGGGAGGGTGGGAAACAGCCGGGGTGTGTGGTGTGTGTGTGTGTGTGTGTGTGCGTGGGGGTGTTGGATAGGGGGACAGAGGGCTCTTACGTTGACGTCGGCCCCCCTGGAGAGGAGAAACTTGACCACATCGGCGTGGCCACAGTCAGTGGCGTAGTGCAGCGGCTTCCTCCCGCCCTCCAGAGTTCGGTTTACGTCTTCATCCTACAGAAAGACACAAACGGCGGTTTTAGTCAAAGTCGAAGTTCTCTGGAACACTCTTCTACCCACCAAAGTCACTGTTTAAGTAACCACACATGACTGACACACACTGACACACACAGACGCACAGAGACAGACACACACAGACACACACACAGACACACACACAGCAAACAGTAATCACACTGTGCCAGAGACGTCCATCCTCCAACTTCCCTGCTGTGGTTTTATTGGGCCCTCACACTGATCAATTCTCAACAGTGCAGCCGTGGGAGAACAAACTTTCTCTTCCGTCTGCACATGTCCCTACACAAAGGCAGCACTGAGAACCACCTTGCATGTTTGAAAGCTTAAAATGACTAGTGGTGACATTTTACTGAGGAACCACTGAGCATGAGGACTGTAAAAAGAAATAACAACAATAATTAAATGTGCTGTAGTCTTACTATACATATTATAATGCTGTAGGCCAAATGTATACAACAATTATCAAATTCTATACAAACATGCTTGAAGCAAGCAGCTTAAGTGTGTCAGAAGGTCAACGAAAGCCTGTGGGTGTACAAAAAAAGTAATGTGTTAACTATGACTGGCCGATAGCATGGGGTAGGGGTGTAATAGGGTGAGTTATGGTGAGTAAATACATTTTCTGCCTTATAACAGAGACACTGGACACTGGTGTGTGTGTGTACATGTGTGTGTGCGCAGACACGGGAGTTATGGTGTGGGTGGACATACCGTGGCAACACTTTGGTCATGATGCTTCACTTTCTACTGTGTGGTAAGACGTTGCACCCTTAGGCTGAGACAGTGTGAGAAAACAACAACAAAAACACTACCATCCCACCAAATGTGCGACAATTCTAATCTCTCAACACATTCACAGCCTACAGACCATGAATTCAGATGCTAGGAAGCTATTCTCTGGCCTGACTCCGCCCCTCCTACGTACTTCTGCTCAATTTTAATTTCCCTTCAGTACGTCATCTAGGTCTGCTGTATATTCGCGGGATTTCTCCTGCAGGTCCAGTCAGCGACGATGACGTTGAGGTTGTGCGCTAGTTTGAGCCAGACATACATCACGATCAAACGTTAGTGTTTGGTTATGGCAGATCCAGAGTGGCTCTGGGCAGATCCAATAGTTTTAAACTTCAACAGAGTACTCGCCTTCAAGGAAGTTAACGCTTGGCAATGGAAAAGTGGCCAGACTCTCTGTACAAATGAAATGTACGTACGAGAGTCTGGATATTTCCAGGCTAGCTATTCTCACCTCTGAAATGGTCCATGGAACAATCTCTACCACTGTGTGTGTGTGTGTGTGTGTGTGAGAGAGAGTGTGTGTGTAAGTGTGTGTGTGCTGTTGATGACAAGGAAAGTGCAGTATCTGTATCTCATTACATGGAGCTGCGGTGTGATCTTGTGACACTGGATACATGGGGCGACAGATGAGGCAGAACGATACCACAGTCTAACCCCCTGTGCTGGTCATAAAGAGATATGCTAAAATCCCATGGTCCCCTGGAGTGCAGGAGGTGGGGGGGGAGAATGCCGGGTGCAAGGGCACTTTTAAGCTCTCCTGAGTGGGGGGACAGATCCAGAGTAGAAAGGGTTATGGGGTGGAGAGGGTCTCCAGGTCAATGCCCTCACAGCAGACCATAAGTAGCTTTGACAAGGCCTGTGCGATGGCATTGTCAACAAATGACCCATCCTCTAAATAATTTCTCTACTGTGTGTTGGGTCTGGGTCAGTCTCAGGGCGAACAAATTCATGCCCATACGTGTAGGTGCATGCTTTGAACATGAGGCTAATGTTGCATTCCAGGCTGAGGGTCAGGGTCATCATACACAGGCCTTGACATCCTTGACTGCAGATATCATCAAATATCATTTCTTCTTGCATGTGTAAAAGCAAATATGGACACAGGCTATGTGGAAATACAATTAAAATGCATGCATGTACTACTGACACCCAATCAATAAAGAAAAGCATTACATGAAACAGCAATGAATATTAGCATATCTGGAGTCCTTGGTTAGTACCTTTCCATCATTCACAGTTGCATACAACCTCATCCTCACAACCATGGCATGAACCCATAATCACCCAGAGACCAATGTCACTACCGCTTCCCTACTCACCATACATCATTGTCGAGGTGACAAAAGATCTTGACCCTTCTCTCTTCTAATCTAGCCTAATGCTTATGTCTTAAGGAGGGTGGGGGTTCTAACATTTCAACCATGATGAAGCTTATCTTATGGGGCCTGCACCATAATGCACTGAGCCTACGGTTTTACCAGGCTAATCTGAATAATAGAAAGACTAGTTCAGAAAGTATATAATGTAAAACAAAAACACAAAATACTTCCCATACCAATATGACTAACCTTAGAGCATTGAGAAGAAAAATGTATCTCTCAAAATGAGAGGAAGTGAGATGGTGGCTAAGAACACCCAATTCAAAAAACCGAAATTCTGCGGTCGTTTTTTTCTCGCCGTGGCACAATTCAATGTGGGCTGGGCTTTGATCACTACAATACAGGCCTTACAGCAGGCTAGTACCTGCCCACACTCTGCTTGGTAATTGGGCTTTCATTAGCGTAGTGCAACCACTTATCATTATACAACTTCAAGACGAATATAAATCACAGACGCTGATGTCTGATGACACCACCATGCCTTCGCAACTGTCACACGTTTTGCTACGCCAAAACCATCTGAGGGGTGTATGCTATAAAATGTGGGTGTAGACTGCAGACTGCTAATCGGCTACCTGAGAACAGCGCGTGGCTGTTGAGACGCTTGGATGCTTGCAGTTTAAACTTTTCGAACAGCTAACAACACGTATTATTAATCACCCATTTTTGGCCAAATGCCTAAGATACTGGTATTTATTAATCCAACAATAACGACGTTACCATTCTTTGCACCTCGCTCCTGAACCCACGCCCACCTCACATTGGTTGCCGCTAGCTTGCTAGCAGGCAAGCTATTTCTCCTGTTGTCTACACTGACATCCAAGCCAAGCCCAATGGGCCTGAAGACCTAACAGTGCACAAATAAGCAACGTAGTTACAGGAGATGTTGTTACCACATTCGCTTTTTACAAGATAGTATTAAACCAGCTAACGTTATGTGCCTGACAAACGTCTTCATTTCTGACAGTTGAACAGACTGCTAACTTTTGCTATTGGGTAGTATGCTATCATTTGGCGACAGTTCAATTGACATTTTGTTGGCTTTCGCTTCAAATAGCAGGAATCTTCAGACAGACGTTAGTAACTTAGTTACATTCAGCAGTTTCTTCGGCAACTTGTTAGACACTTAATTATAGACTTTGTTTGCGATACTGGGATACAACCGTCCTTTTTAGGGTTAGCATTTTGAGAAATGTATGGGGTCACTAACGACAGTAAGGTTATGCTATCCCTGTCAAACTCCTCGTAACTCCCTTGTTGGTGTCTTATCAGATGCAACAAGCTGGTTGATGCCTCATAGAATCAGACAGCAAGACAGCTACCAAACAAGCTTGCACTGTTAATTGTGCTAATGCATCGCCCTAGATACAAAGATGAATCCTCTAGGCAATACACGATATAACAGCTCACAATATTAGTTCAGATACAGAATCACAACCGATAAATTGAGTTTACAAACCAAGCTCATTTTAGCTAACATAGCAAGCTAACAGCAAGCTAGGTAGGGTCAAGCTTTTACCGAATGTTCGAGTCAATCTGTGGCGAGGTTGGCTAGCCGGCTAAAGTCATTCCTTTGGCCGGGTAGTCATTGTAAAGAAAGTTGTGACGTTAACGCCCAGTCTTACCTTCACCAACAAAGTCTTCACCTCATCCAAGTCTCCATTTTTCAAGGCCCACATGAGCTCCTTATCCCCCATTCTAGTAGATTCTCGATTTCCTTTGCCTTTGCTTTCGGGAAAATGCAGTTATCCACTTAGCCCGCGAGCTAACTTGTAGCTATTCAGTCTAAACCTCTGCTTACTGTACCAAAAGTTACTTTTAATGTCGCACTTCTTGACAGGAGCACAGGCACTCTAACACGGGGAACTCTTTTACTTAAATAATTGTTGTTATTTACCACAAATGAATGAACAAACGTTCAAAACGCTGAAAAGAAAAGTTTCAGAGATGATACTGGGGATCCGCCTTTACACTAGCCTCAAAAACGATTTCAATTTCCGGTTTCAAAGTAAAAGTCAGCCTGTAAAAGTCTGTGGGAACCGTGGCGCTGGTAAGCAACGTTAGTCAGCATACCTATCAGCAATTGTTTATTAAACTTCTCACTAATGGAGTGAATGACATATGTATCATACGCTACGCAGGTGTAGGCTAGCCTACTATTATAGTCTCATGAGCGACTTCTTTTGGGAACACACGGTCTCCAAAATATCATCTTAGCCTATATGCATTAAAGCCTACTTACCCTCCATGGTAGACTACAGGGCTTATGTTCACGCCTTTCTGCAGCATGTTTTCAGTAATAACATAGATTAAGATATAGGAGGATCCACGATTTTCTTGTTTATTAATTTGTGTCAACATGCAGATTTGATGTAGCCCCGAGGGGTATTTCACAAAACCTTGATAAGGGATTAAGCTGGGATTTTTAGGTTATCCTGGATGAATTTAGCCTTGACTTGGTTTCACAAAAGAGATGGCACATAAGTTACCGTGGGGATTTATTCACTGCACTTTCTCCCTCAAGGTGCGGGGGGGGGGCTCCATGTCAATTTTGCTTGGGCCCCCCAAATTCCTTGAAACGGCCCTGGCCTCTACTAACATTTTGGATCTCGAATGTGCTTTAATATTGCTGTGCGTGCAAATATCCCACTATGTACGTGCATTCCATACAACAACTGATGACAATTGATTTATTTGATGTTATAGGTTAGACACAAAAAATTACCGCAGTGTAGATTAAAGGAGAATTCCGGTGTGATATTGACCTAAAGTGTATTGAAACATGATACCGAGTGTGAACGTATGTCTCATAGCCCATCTCGGCTTGTCCCCTGCACTCCAAAATCTGGCGCTAGTTAGCCGATGCTACCAACAGCTTTTTCAATAGTGGTGCTTCGGCATCGGGCTAGCCATGCAAATAAATCACTGTTTTACACCCATTTACGAGGCTTAATGTATCTCCACACTTCATTGGTAGACTTCGAGGGCCCTGACATTTAAAACGAGACATTGAGAACTTTGAAAAGCACTGGTAGTTTACTTACAAGACGATTTATACAGACAGTATCTTCCACGAGTTTAAGCGTTTGCAGCCATCTTGAATTTAGTCACGATAAGTCGAAGAACGAAGTAAGAATGAACAGGTATGATAAGGGATCAGATTCCAAAAATAATTCAGTGGAAATGCATGGATTCCAGTTGCTGCTACTGGAAGAAACTGGAATCCATGCATTTCCACTGAATTATTTTTATCATACCTGTTCATTCTTACTCGTTGCTCGACTTATCGTGACTAAATTCAAGATGGCTGCAAACGCTAAACTTCGTGAAGTCTTTTTTATTCCAACCGTGGGCACTTTGGAGCAGAAACGAGAATGCGCGCACATCCTGATTTACTTACACCTGGCTTGACATCCTACTCATCCTGGATTGGCATTAGTGAAACGAGTTGAGCTAGGATGACCAGACAACACTATGTCAAACCTTGTTTTATCACTTATCTTGGATGTCTTAATTCTGCCTTTGTGAAATACCCCTCCGAAGTAATCTGCCATCTATCAAAATATTTAACCCCTAGCTCAGGTCTGCACTGGAGTTCCATTTTCGTTTCCAATATGTCAAGTGTATCCTAGGCTTACATAATGAAATAATTGGGTCCACATTGGGTCCATGTTACTTACACCAGAAATCATCAGGGAACCTTGCTAAACATTTAAGTTTTAGGTCCTTTACATGACCATACATGAAAATGAATTTGAAGGTGATACTATAGTTGTTCATTAAAAACATCCCTTTAAAAGTAGCACATTATTGCCTAGTGTTGCTTTAAAAGGACATAGGCCTATCACAAGGTTTATGTAGGCTGTAGGCTATCTGCAATAATAAGGAACTAAGCAACTGAACTATAAAAATGCAGGAAAACTGGTATGTTAAAGGACACGGCAGTTTCCACACAGCTTTTCCTTTTTGCATCAGTGCAGCCTTTTGTAGATTTAAAACAGGCCGTACTGAACTCAGTTTTTATAATCCTGATATAATTTCTGACTAAAATATAAAATAAATTGAATTAAATTGTGTGGCCTTCTGAAGCTATGGCTCAGTTTGGATTCCACTTAAGTGAGCTCTCAGATGAGGAAACCTCAAGGCCTACAACACTGACATGTTATGTCCGCAGCAATTAGGAAGACACAATTACAGTATCTGAAATGGAAAAATGAAATTAGAAAATTGTTCAGAATTGGATAGCAAAAGTCTAGTCGTAATACTGCAAGCCTGTCACAAGGAGTGTACTTTGGTGTCATAATTGACTCTACCCTTTCCTTTGACTCTCACATCAAATACATCACTAAAACAGCCTTCTTCCACCTCAAAAACATTTCTAAACTCCGCCCGTCCCTTAACCCCACCACTGCTGAGACTTTCACTCAGACTTGACTACTGTAATGCCCTGCTCTTCGGTGTCTCAGCAAAGAGATTAAATAGGCTACAATACATACAAAATTCCGCTACAAGAGTTCTCACCCGTACCAGGCCCTGGCAACATATCACTCCCATCCTCCATCAACTACACTGGCACCCTGTACAATACCGTATTCAATTCAATGGGTGACAGGGCCTTTATCGTGGCTGGCCCCAAACTCCCTCCCACTTGCACTACGTCAAAGCACTTCCCTGTCCACCTTTAAATCCATGTTAAAAACTCACCTTTTCACTCTTGCTTTTCCTTCCGACTCATAACCATGCCTCCTCCATCCCACTTGCTCCTCTATTACTGTTTTATTTTATTTTATTCTACTTTTGTTGGCAATGTCTGTCTCCTGCTGAATGTATAGTGTGTTTTACTAAGTGTACTTGTACTGTCCCTGTATATGTTGCTTTTATGTCTATGTTCTCTTGTATACTGTCTCTGTCTGATGTTTTATGCACTCTTACGTCTATATCCTTTTGTCTTATTGTACAGTGTCCTTGGGTGACTTGAAAGGAGCTTTAAATAAAATGTATTATTATTATTATTACTTTGGTCAAAGGATTGTGAAGAGGGAGCTAACAAAAGTCCCTCTTCAGTCATTTCAAATTTCTCCTATTTGTTTCCTAATGAAAATCAAGTCTCAAACAGACACAAACAACACACACAGATCAGAAGTGTTCATTGATAGAAGTAATTTAAAGAAGCATTGTGGAAATTTGGGTCAGAGTTACTTTAAAAACAGCCAAAAAACCTCAATGCAATCACCACCAAAAGCTTGTTAACATTGTAATTGGTTTATTTTGTCAGTGTTGTAGGAGATATCATGCTGTGAAGGCTTTTCATACAGTTTTACAGGGTGTTCCAACCTGAATCACATTGCACAGTGCTCAGCTGCAAAATTAATTTGAAGATGATACCAAAAAGTATAACTCATGAAAAACATACCACAGAAAGTGGCAAATTATTTCATTGTGTTGCTGTAAGGCAGTGGTTCTCAATTTTTTTTTGTCATCACCCACTTTGGAGGTGGGGAATTTTCAAGCCCCACCTGACCCAATCAACCCGGCAAAACTGTAACATTAAAATATTTTTTTGCATGTTGGTTCCACATTACATTTCCCATCTCGGTCCGCTGGATCTGGATCAGATGTTATTCTTCATATGTCGGTCTGTTTATTACTCCTACGTTTGTGTGTGGCTGTTTTGTTTTGAATCTATGATCTTCCTTGTGAAAAAAGAAAGGCATTATTAAAGATAGGCACTTAAAAACTACATTTCCTCCTGTTCATCGCGTCCCACCTGTCATATTCCCCACTAGTAGGGCCCGCCTCACACTTTGAGATCCACTGTTCTCAGGACAGAGAAGCTGCAAGGACAGAGAAGGCAGCTCTCACTCTGTAAACTCTGACTTTTCCACTCATTGCACACCCCTCCATCTCACTGATCTCCTCTATGCACCTCCACTTCCTGGAGCTAGAATTTTTTTTTTTTTTTTCTCCCCAGTCGTCTCGGTGAAATATGGCCGATGACAAAGTTGCTTGTAGCACTATTATTACATGAAATAAGCACTCCAGAGGAGAAAAAGCAATCCGGCCAGAGGACGAACAGGACTATAAAAGCTGCCATCTGAAAAAAAACATTCTACATGGCGCTGCACTGAGAATAACAATGAGGGTAATAAAATCACCGCCACCCACACGACCCAAATCAGCACCTGGAGCATGGATGCTCTCTAAGCCCACCAGAAATACTGCTTAGAGACAGCTGGGTTGTGGACATACTCTAGGCACCTATTGACAGTTTATATGATTACAATAAATTGTCACCATAGGACAGGAACGGGCTGTGCTGCAGATATCCCAGGCATCATAGCTCAGGTAGGCCTGATGGGCATGCTCATTTGGAACACAAGATGTGTTCACTTCCAAGTTTGTTCAGGAAAGCATGAAGTGCTAAAAAGTACTATGTATTGTTTATATGCATTTATGGAACTATGTATTGGTTGCTTGTCTCTCCCATGCAATTAATTGAATTATGTAGACGAGCAAATTATGGCAAACATAGCAATGACACACTAAAGTAATTTCCTCCTACATGTCGGTTTTAATCTTAAAAGGACAACGCTGGTCTAAGAACAACCTATCTATTTTTGGAGTTTTACAGAAAGGGTATAAAAAGACTATTTGTGCAGTCAGTGCTTTCTCACTATTATTCCAGTCACCACCATGTTGTGAGAAGAAAGTCCAAGTCCATAAGTCGATAACCAAACTCTGCTCCTTTTGCATCCATTGTTTGAATGGCTTTTGGCAATTGACTTGTACAGGCTTCTCCTAGTAAGATGGTGGTGACTGGAAGAACATTTAGGTAATACACTGATACCCTTTCTGTAGACTTACTAAGTTAAAATTACTTTGGTTTGTCTGTCGGGACCCTTTCCACAGTATTACAAAAGAGTAAATCTATTTTGAGCCTTACCAGTTTTTAAGTAGCGATTTACTTTTACGTAGCAAGCTTACCCCCAAGGCTGTGTCTATATGCTATTTCATTATAAATGCACATTCTGGTCCTTCTCAAAATTATTTTGATTAACAACGTTTTGATCCCCAACGAAAGTCAGACCGGAGTTGCCCTTTAAACACATTCTGAGTATCAAAGCCAACTCACAAATACACAGTGAGGTTCACACAGAGAGGAGGAATCATACGATTTATCTGAATAAATCAAAAGGTTATTATACTTTATTAGCAAAGTAAGATACATTTCTTATTCAGGTCTGAAGATGCTGCAGAGATCTTGAAGTATGAGATGTCTGCTGCAAATGATACAAACCACACTTAAGTTGAATGATGGGGCCTGGCATGTCATTTTTTCTTTTTCTGCTAAACAATGCCTCAGCATCAGAAAATAACCTTATTTCATCAGAATGAAAACCTTGAGCTTCACCCAAAAGAAAATGAATGTGTTCTCTGTATCAATATTCATTATCATGGCCATAAATATGTGGATGTAATATATCGTTTTATGCTACATCTGATGGGTAAGGTATAAATCATCACTATAATCAGCATTTTATTTCTCCCTTAGATATCTTTTTTTCCCCTAGCTGTCTTGCCTGTAATCATCCAGCCAAAATACCCACTTCCTCATCATATAGCTAAGACTGAGCAGCTTGACATCTTATTAACTTTCAGATGGTTTTTCAAAGACTGTCAAAAACCTTTTCCTTTAACTTGTTTGTAGCTCCATCTCCAGTCTCCTGTCTTTGGTCATTGCTAGGCTACTCATTCTTATTGCATTTGTAGGTAATTAAAAGTGAAAGGGTAAAGTTTTAAAAAATGCGTCTCAGATCATGGTTGGGAAAGTTTGAATGCTTTCATGCGCATCCAGGGGTGGTGTAATGTGAGTGGCTCAATTTCTCTTTATCAGATGGCGCAGGTTTTCACCTGTCAGTAGCAGGAAGTCAAGTCTCCAATCATGCCTTCCAATCAACTAGTCTTCCTCTCCGCACTTTTCTCCTCATCCTCTTTCTTCAGATGCTCATTCTCACTCCTATAAGAATGCCCCTGATTCCATGACTTCCAGGCCAGCCTGAAAATCTCTAGAATCCTGTTCAATCTTGTCATGGTACATCAGATAGCCAGCGGCTGACAGATAATCCACATTAGACATGTTGGTGTAGTCTATCTCAATCAGTTTGGCACAAAACTGTCACTCGTAACTCAGCCGGGATTACCGATGCAAATGAAACATGATCTAACGCGTATATGTTCTTGATGTCTGAAACAATAAATGATGAATAAGTACAGGGACTCTGCAGACTAACAGATGGTTAAATATGCTCATGTCAGAGGATACTATTACTATGCACCATTATTGTAATGTAGTTAGATTTTTTTTTTCTGATATGGTGCCTTTATATAGGTAACATTAAAATGTCATGGAGGTAATTACCCGAGTGGCCTGTACACATATCTATATTTTACAGTAATAGTCATTTTATTGCCTTAATAGTCAATCATTATAAATTAAGGGGGAAATACCACCATTCTGCAGTTCTTGTGCCTGCACATATACTTCTGGTTTCACATAGGCAAAGGTTGCTCGAGTAACCTTCAAGGGGGACGTAAGATGATTGCTTTCAACTTTCAGAGAGAGAAAACTTATATATAGCCAGAGATATTGCACTGGAATCAAATCCAATTTGCAAAGTTATAGTTTGAAGGGAGGAGAAGGGAAAGGATCGAGAGGAGCATCTGGTCTTGCAGCTTCGCAAATTAGAAAGCTTTGATAAGAAAGCATGATTGAACTTGGCCTAAAATTAATCAGTTTTGCCTTGGGTGCTTATGCAAAACATGGATGGAAAGACAGTGGAAAGCAATAAAACAGGTGTGGAATTGTGTATTACTTTCCCCCTGTATGCTCTAAAACAAAGGTGACTGTATTATTTCCAAAGATGCATTGCACTGTAAATCAATCATGTGGATATACATTACTTCTTAAGCCAATAATATTTACCGTGCTGACCCTTAATATGTTGATACTGAAATGGATTAAAGTGAAATTCATGTTAACTTTTTTTTTTTTTATCTTGATTAAAGGTGCTCTAAGCGATGCTGGGTAACGTCACTTCTGTTGACTTTTAAAGAAAACAGAGAACTAGTTCGCTACGTCCTCCCCCTCCCTCCCGTGCTGCTCCTGTGCAGGTGATGTTTGCAGTAAGTGACATAAAATGTTTTAGCCTAAAAAACGCGTGGCATCGCTTAGAGCACCTTTAGGAAATCAATCCCAGTCCTGTGGTTCATTAAAGTCCTGAAACAATCAAACACAGCCAGGGGTGAGGGCAAAATGTACATCCAGATTACTGTTGTATTTCAGGGTTCATAGTATCATATAAGCTCTATTGTCATGTTTGAGTCTGCAGTAGATCATGTCATCATAGCCTAATAGGTAGCCTACTGCACATATGTTGCCTTTAGGACTTCTCCCAAAACTTTCTCCCTGGCCCTTTTTTTCTTTTCAAGAAAAAAAGTATAATAGGTGAAAATTCTCTTGTCCACTGAAGTGTGGAAACTCAGGCAAAAACTCAGGCAAAAAGGCCACCGCAAGCATACACCCCATAGGCTGCTAGGACTCATTCAATCCCATGTCGTTCTGGGTGGATGAATACATGCCTGTGGAGAGATGGTGGAGGAGGGTGGCAGAGAGGGGGTAGTGAAGGAGGGGGGTGGCTACTGCCTCCAACTGTAGTGTCTGCCTCCCTCCAGGGTTCAGGTGTTGAGTGCTGCTCTGCTGGGACTGTGTGAGGGATTTCAGCACTACCCAGTGAGCTGGAAAGGGCCTTTATGACTCAGAGAACCTTCAGCATGAGAACTATTTGTAATATGAGGCTACCCTCTGGTTTTTATGGCCAGTGTGTGAATCTCTCTCCCTCTCATTCTCTCTCTCTCACAGTATGTGTGTGTGTGTGTGTGTGTGTGTGTGTGTGTGTGTGTGTGTGTGTGTGTGTGTGTGTGTGTGTGTGTGACAGTCTGTGTGAGTATGTACGTGTGTGAGATAGAGACATAGAAAGACTCTGGATTTTGCTTTCTTTTCATCCCTTAAGTGCACCAAGACCAACGTGCTGCCTGACATGCAACAAAATAAAATCATATCGACAAGCGCACTGTGGCTTGTGCTGTCATCGTCACCATCATTGCCAGATGACAAACCCGCTCCGACGACATAAATTATATTTCTTGCAAAAACACTGCTCACCTTCATCACCTCCATCATTCCCCTTTAACTCCCATCATGCAATGCTCCGTGCTGCTATCAATCACGCGCTGGGCCTGTCCACCGCTGACTGCCCATGGCTGCCCCTGACTGGCCTGAGCTGTGGGATTTCAGTGTGTGTTGTAGATGTGGCCGCTGATAGGATGTGACATCTTTATTAGGCACAAATCAGCAGCCTTGCTCTCATTCTCCCGCGGACGGGCGGAACCGTGTTCACTGTGAGCAGTGCCTTTTCTCAGGCAGCTCGCGCTCTATATCCCCCCTCTTTTTTATCTCTCGCCTCACTGTCTCTCTCTCCCTCTCTCTCTCTCTCTCTCTCTCTTTCTCTGTTCTCTCTCTCTCCCCCACATATCTAACCCATTATCTACATCCCCCTTTACCATCCATTATCCTGTGATGAAGTCGCAAGGTCTCTGTCACCAGGAAATAAAGACGCGGCCAACCCAGCCCCCACTACAGCAGCCTGCCATCGCCACAGGCAAGGCAATCGGCCACCTAATAGGCATTTGATCATGTGTCCTTAAATGAACAACAAAGGACGTTTTAACAGTGTGACTGGGCTTTTTAAAGTGTGTCTTTGTGCCAACCGAATGACTTCAGTCACCTCCAGAAGTTATCCACAAAAAACGTTTACTTCTGATGTGCCCCAGACGGTCGGCTTTTTGCAGAGGCAGCAGAAACCCCCTTGTCAATATGTCACAGCGACAGAGCAAAGACTGTGGAGATTAGTGCAGTCTCTAGTTTCTCTGGAGTTTCCCATATATGAAAATCACTGTTTTGGGCTGAAAGTTTTGGCAAATGGAGGGGGTTAGCAGCAAAGACAGTCTGGGAGAAAAAAGGATTAGGAAAACAAATATTTTTGCTCACCTCAGCACCATTCCTCTTGCATATGTTAAAACTGCTCAGGAATGAGGAGGAGAGGCGGATTTTGCATTGGTTTGGATAAGAAAGTTTTCTTCCCAACGCTCACTCTGTCAAAGTAAACTTTAAAATAGTCATGCTCTTTATACATGTCACCGTTGTTTGCCTGCCCTCCTCATGTTTGCTTTGCTTAAGGATGTTGTTGCCAAGCTAAGATTAATCTGGGCTTGAAATCTCCAGTCTCCTCCCTGCACATTCATTAATCAATGCAGACATGCAAATCCAATTTTCCTTTCCTGAAGTGCTACTTGGGCGATTGAGCAGAAAGCCATTCTGGCGACGTGCCCCCCCCCCCTCCCCATAGTAAATGCGTGGGAACATTATTAGATCTATTTATCTTTCTCTCTCACTCTCAGTTTGGCCTTTAGTCGTCGTCCTCAGGTCATGATGATCTTCAATAAGCTTGTGAGTGCTCCTGCTAGCACCAAGCTTTGCTACTCTTCCACAAGCAGCCTCCGATTTGGCTCATTGCTATTGCTCTCTCTCTCTCTCTCTCTCTCCCCACCCTCCACACACTCACCATGTTAGACTTGAGAACTGCTCGGAGTGCTGCTCGGCAAAATCGATGCACCTTATCCTCCAGGGAAGGTGAACTTCTCTTTTTGGGAATCAGAGACTTATTGAAAGTGAGAGGGGCCTGACAACACAATAGATGAGGCCTGACTCTTGACTTACAGGAGTCTTCAGGAGACTGATAGGAAAGACTCCAGTCCAGACTTCTCAGCTGGACTGTTTATCTTGTATCGTGTTTTTCTTTTGTCTTTCATCTTTTTTTGGTGAACCACTGGAGGCAATATGTGCTGGCAGGCTTTCTGGCACCACAGCACAGAAGCTCTGTTTTAAATCTATGGGCAGAGGTTCACCACGGGCCTCAATGCCAACCAAGAGTATCTGCCAGAAACCTCCATCTTTTCATACAAAAATTTACGTGGCTAGAGAATCGAATTTCTTTTGGCTAAATGAAGTCTCGGTCACACAAGGTGACCCTTCTCCCTGATAGATAAATGGTGGCATTGTTTTTCCGCTGACTCAACAGAGCTTTATCAATTCATAATGCAAGACACCATGACGGCACATGAGAGATAAGGATAATTATCATAAGATAAGAGACATTTAGAAGCAGAAAAGGGAAAGGATGAAAAATCAAAAGAGCACTGAAGTCTTTTTCAACTTGGCACTGACTTAAAGTGAAGCTAATGGAGCATTGCATATTCTACGAACATTTATTAACGCGGTGCAGGTGTGTGCATTGTGTGTGTGTACAGAGAAGACACGATGGTCATTAAGGTTTGTATGCATATGCATGTGCATAATTGCAGCATCTACGTATGAAAGCCCCCTGTAAGCAAAATGTGTAAATATGTGTCAGTAGAGGGGATGTATAGTACATGACCTGTATATGTATATCAACCCATATCGGTGTGTATGTATTCGTGAGTATGTGTATACGTATGTGCGTGTGTGTGTGGTGTGTGTGTATATGTATGTGCGTGTGTGTGTGGTGTGTGTGTGTATGTATGTGTGCCCGCCTACGCCTGCCCGAGCCTCTCCTGTCGGGTTAATGGTGCCACAGCTGTGGGCGTCGCTCTGACAGACGGAAGCAGAGCTCCGTGCAGGGGGCTACGCTGAAATTAAATTAACGGCGACGAGCTCATTAGGTCTAATTCACTCGCTCGGTCCGAGAGCGCGGGAACGGGCTGGACTGGCGAGTCCCGGGGACTGCACAATCACCCCCCCCCCCCCCCCCACACACACACACACTCCTCCTCCCCCATTCCCCCATCTAAGGGAAGGGCTTCGCTAAAGGGGTCTGTCACCCCCTGCTGTACACAGTACCGAGTTGTTTGATCGCAGATAAGAGTCCCCATTTCACTTGTCGTGTACACATCATTGACATGGGAGGGTTAAAGTCCCACTTGGAGAGCTTTGGTTATTATTCTTTGGAAATTAAACTCAGCTGGAGTCTTTGTTGAGAGTTTCTGTGCCTGGGAGGAGCTCTCTCTTTGCTGGCTCCTCCACGCTGGTGGTGTCATGCAGCTTGTTACACGGTGGACTGAAAACATCATGTTCCACCACCCAGCTGTGGGCCACACTCACAAGGCATTGTTCCACCTGCCTCCACACAGACCCAATCCGTCTTCCACTCCTCTCTTCTCTTCTCTGCACCTGTTGTCCTCACATGTTTTGTTTTCATTGTTTACATTCTTTGTTTTAATTGTTGTTTATTTTGGACGACTGAATCTTGGCAAAACACATTTCTGCCTTCACTTCTTTGATGAAATCTTTCAACACCAGCACACTGGCTGCAGTGAAATAGAAAATTTGGGTGTATGAATGAGTCAGCATGGGTAGGGACAACAGCTATATGTGAAGATGAGTGTGTGTGTGTGTGTGTGTGTGTGCGTGTGTGTGTGTGTGCGTGCGTGCAGGGATGGGCAGTGTTTATGATACATGTATTTAAAATACGTATTTCAAATACAAAATAGTATTTTGCAATTTGTATTTTATTGGGTTGAAGAAAATGGCTTCATATTTTGTATTAAAATACTTTAAAGGTGTGTATTTTTATAGTTTAAAAATATTGCCAAATAGGCCAATAGAATTATGGCCATTTTAGTTGGTTTTCAACTACATGGGGATCGTGTAAGCGCTAAATGGGGTTATACTTGACAAGTTCAGTTGTGACTTCTTGAGTACATTTCTGATACAGTGAGTTATGAGATGTTACAGGCAGGTCAGCATAGTTGATCTGCTGACTGCTTGCAGATTGATGGCATGTCTCGTAGGCAGAGAAAAGCGGTTGCTCTCCAACACTGAGTCAGTGCTGATGAAGGAATGGATTACACAGACAGATGTAGACAGTTTGCAAAGTGATTTCATGCTCCCTTTATAGAGTATTTTTGTTATTTTCAAAATTCAAAACTACAGTATTTTATTTTGATAAATGGCGTGGCTACTGTATTTTGTAGTTTATTTTGAAGCATTTCAAATTAGGGTATTTGATATTTAAATTGAAATTACATTATGATGTATTTTTGCCCATCCCTGTGTGTGTGTGTGTGTGTGTGTGTGTGTGTGTGTGTGTGTGTGTGTATGTATGTGTGTGTGCTCCAGCTCCCTCTTCTGGCCCAGTTCATTTGCATGATTATGATTACCTGTGCGAGTCTGCACTCTCCTCCTGCCTCAGGTGAGTGATGTGATGAGGTTGGAGTTCCTCGCACTCGGCACGGAATGACTCAAATTGGTCTGTGTAATCCACCCTGAAATTCAAGGAGGCAACATCTTTACCGCACCTCTTGCTGCAATTTGCTGAGTCTTGCAGGGAGAGTGAGGGTTAGAGGAAGAACAGTAATTAAGGATGATTTTGAAGCCCTTTTGCTTGCAGTGTTTTTTCCTTTTTTCTTGCATTTTTCTCCCAGGTGGTCTGAGGTTGATTACCTTCGTCATCACATACTCTTGGTCACCCATGTCACAAAACACTGTGTCTGTGGATTTGCTGGAGAAGATCATGAGAGATAGCGTTGTGTTATGTCTAAATGGTGGTGGCTTTCAACCTTGTTTTTTAATTTGTATCAAATGTCTGACTGATTTTCTGTCAGTGAGCCCATGGTTGTTTCTCTCTTTTTATTTTTTATTTTATTTTTTATTGTGCACATATCATTCCTCACCTGTTTCCCTCTGATTAGTGAAAAGTACAAACTCTGAGGCTAGTATAACATTTCATCCATCTTCATTTATACGGCAGAATGCCGTGCATGGAAGAATCACAGCCCTTTCATTTAGTTCTCTCACTGTGCACTAGATAAGCCGTTTTCAGTAGATATATTGGATTTATCAATGCAGCACTCCTGTCAGCGTAGTGCACTTCACTTTTTTGAATGCCAAGCAGAGATTTTTCATTTGTAATCTCTGAAGGAGCCTGGCAACACTGAGGTATCATAGAGCAGTGAGAGTCTCATCAGTGAGAGTTGTGGGAGTACAGGAGATTTACTGTAGAAGAATAGTATCGTATATTCAATACTATCGTTTATGTTAAGCCAAGCTCATTCTCCTGCCAGTTGTGGAGCTGCACTGGCCAGATGAATAGCAGTCACATTGCACGGATGTTTGCACCATAAGAAATGGGAAGGGGGATACCCAGAAATAAAGCATTGGTCTTTGGTTGGACCACAGGTGCTGCTGAACCACACTAACGGTAATAAGGTTGCCTAGAGTATCAACAGTGCAGATTGATTTGGTCCCCTTCCCCCCACCATGCTAATCTAATTCTGAGGCAAATCAATAGAGGGAGATGACAACCGAAATGGATGGTGGTGTTGGAATTGATTTGTGGGATCAAATCTAACACAGGCTTTCACTCTGGTGTCATACGTGAGAGCTCCCCTGCTGCTGGCTTTGACACACCGAGTTGTTTCGTTCCCCCTCACTGATGAGACAGCGAGGGGTCCTCTGTGGCATTGAGGTGCGTGAGGTGCGATGTGTGGAGGCATGGCAGTTTTTCCGCTGGAGTCCGTCAACACTGCTGGTTCTCGGCGTGGTGGGGCCGTTTGGCTATATTTAGCTGTCCAGGTCCATATCTCCCCCCTTTTGCATATGCCTCTCTATAGGGCCACGGCTTGCCTTTCTCTTTCTCGCTCTGGCAATCAATATTAAATAACATCTACAGAGACTACCAGTGCAGCCAAGCGCAATGGCCCTCGGCAAGACCAGTCCCTGCCCACCTACTTTTCTATATATAACACCTGTCTGGGACGTAATGAACATTGTTACCAGCCAATGCATTCAACTCCACAGAGCCGGTGGAAAGTAACTGGACGAAGTCTGAGATGCATTACTTCCTACATTAAAATTGTGGTGCATTTAAATGTGTTACATCTGCATAATGTGATTTCGCTGATGTCGATACTCAGAATGACTCATCAAACCAATAAATAAATAAAATAATATTGAAGGGAAAATTGTCTATGAAGAATGGCCAGGCAGAGGAGGACATGGAGCAGAAGATGGCAATAGTGTAATAATTGAATCCAGCGGAGTGATGTGGAATGACTCAAAGGGAGTTGTGAGACTGACGAGAAGGAAACTGGGCTGATTTTCTCCCTCAGGGAAACAAGGGGTCAGAGCAGTTCTCTATATGCGTTATCACAGCGCTGCTTGACATACATCTCACATATGCACATGTTTGCAAGCGCACACACACACACACACACACACACACTCTGATATGCAGACAAATGCAAACATGCGTAAACACTGTCTCTCACACACTCACTCACACATGCAAACGTAGATGCACATACGTACTCATATGCACATGCACCTTGAACCTATCAACGCCTTTCTATCAGCTGAAGTCCCCTCAGAGCCACACATCCCACCCTCCTAAACCCATTCTCTCATTCTCTCATCTGTGCCCTGCATGACTCAATCTGGCATCATAGAGGAGCATCAACAAGCCTAAACAGGTCCAAACTGTAAAATAAATAATCCAAGATATATATAAAAATCCTATACTTTAGTAGAATGTCCACCAGCGAGAAGCATGACCTTTCGCAATATCCTGAATGCATACACATGTTCTGGGTCTAGGAAATCCATCTAAAGATGAGACTTCATAGAAATAAACTCTCTGCCATGGCTCCACATATAATTTAACTATAAGTAATACAGATAGATAGATAGATACTTTATTGATCCCCAGGGGAAATTCAAGATATAATAATATATAAATGTAAATAAAAGTTAACACCTGTTATGAGAACTGAATCATGAGTCAGCCTGGAAATGAAGACAGGTGAGTTAAGGGGTAAACAAAAACAGGAAACTGCTGCCACATTCTGAAATTAAAGTAAGAGGCGTCAGTACGGAAGCACAGTAATAATGGACCTCTTCTTAAAAAATCATTACCTTCCCCAAATGGATGAATCCCATCAAATGCAAGGAAATGACAGTAATTAGGTGAGATGAGCCATTTACACACGACACATCTCATCCATGTAGATGGGGCCCAGGCATCGGACAAACAGAGCGAGATTGTGTGGCTTGGGATGCATTTACCCATTAACTCTTTTTTCCCCTCACCCACATTTCTCAATTTTTTGCCTCTCTCTGATCAATGGCACTGATTACTCTGAAAAGGTAGTGCTGCTTCATTGTGTGGAATGAGATATGAGACAGATACCATTTTGTGTGTGTGTTTGTGTGTGTGTGCCGTCTCCTCTGTGGCTACACAGTTATCTCAATCACATGATGTGGATAAATTAGTCTATAAATCTCCTGTGCTTATTTAAAAGCTTCTCTCCCCTACCCATAATGGAGTTTCCGGAAAGTGGCAGTTCTATTGTGGTGAGTGAAGTGAGTCAAGGCAGTTTCCCCTTGTAGTATAACTCATAGTCAGGTACAAAAATAAGTAGCTTTAAATAATCCGCAAAGGGCGGGGTTTAATGACGCCTGTCTCTTTCCCCAGGAAATGATTGATAGTGATACGCCCACTTGTGTCCATCATCTCCGTCTCTCAGTTGGGAGTTTCGGAGTGAGCATTCGACTTAACTCACCTTACTTCTTGGCTCTGCCCTTGTTTGCACGGTAATGTTACAGCAAGCTGAGGTTGAAGCATTGCCCTCAAACAGTGCTCATTAACGGGTGAATGATTGGGCCCTCTTCAGCATAGGCTCTCCATTGCCAGATTTCAGGGTAAGTGGAGCACCCTGGTAGATGGATTGGTTCTACTTCTCCATCTCTCTCTCTCTCTGGCTCTCTGTACATACATACAGTATCTCCATCTCTCTATCTATGTAATCTCTCCAACTCTCTCTACTGTCTCTCTCTTCTTCCCTGCCCCGGCTCATTCCCCATCTCTCACCCTCATGCTCTCTATCTCTTATCTCTATGTGTCTCCCTAATGAATGGATGTGCCATGTCGCTGGGTGCAGAAAAATGAGCACTTCAGTCAGCTCTGGGGGAGGGGGGTGGTGGAGGATCCAATCCTCCATGGGCCCTGTGGGGTTGATTGATTAAACCCCAAATAGTGCACCAGGCTCCCTCACACGCTCATCTGGTCCATGCTGTTGCTTGGGTTTTTGCCCGATACCGACAAGCACACAGAGCTGTGTGTGTGTCTATCTCTCTCTCTCTCTGTGTGTGTGTGTGTGTGTGTGTGTGCTGTGACTGTCAGACAACCATGGTCGATCTAACTGAGCAGCGATGAACAGGGCCCATCAATCGTGAACTATGATCTATGGGTAAGTGTCTGATGGCAGGGCAGGGCTGCTGTGCGAATACACCCAGGCAAGCTACTTATGTCTCACTTTTAGGTGCCTCATTTGTCACCACTTTTAGGGTGATTCTGGGGTACAGCTAATCAAGCAGAGCAATTGTTAAGACATAAGCAATTTAATAAAATGATGTTTGCTTCTAACAGTGATGAAAACACCTGTGTGAAAGAAAACAAAGTGAGACCGTAAAAAAATGGCGGACGAGGTCACAGATATGAGGTCTGTAACACTCATATTCATACAAAAGAAAAGGTCTTCAGTATTCAGTGGAAAGGTCTCACACACAGATATGTGCCTGCAATAGACACTAGCACATTTGTACGTACACACACCACGCATGCACGCACGCACGCACGCACGCACACACACACACACACACACACACACACACACACACACACACACTCCCCTGTTACTCTCCCTCTTGTGCCTTAGGTATGTCTCCAGGTGGAGACGTCAGCACTCGGACAGAAATGCCAAGGCCAAAACAGCCTTGAAGCTGTCAGTGTAGCCTGCAGTGATACGATTCCATAAACAAGCTGCTTTTCTGCAAAATATGAATACAAAATGGCCTGAAGCAGTATGAAAATTGTCACTGTTGTTCAGAGTTCTATCTTTTTTGCTTCCCTTATTTTTAAACAACCATCATCCCCAATCCTTTTGAGTAAAGGGAGGCTTTGGAAAAGACATTGAGCATATCAAATATGGCAGGTCACAGAGCACACACCAATGTCAGTTTGATAAATATTAAAAATTTTCAAAATATGAAAAGTATATTAAATCAACACAGATTCTATGTGAGCTGCAGTATTAAAAAGACATGATCTTTGCCCTGCAAGCATACATTTAGATTGGTCTTCTTTTTTGGTGCAATAAAACTGGAATGAAACTCTGCAGCTATGATCATGCAAATCCTGCCCCAACTTTATCTTTTCAAAGTACCTCCAGTCACTTTATTGCACACACCAATTTTTAATAATCCATAAGCTTTGCACTGCAGCATCATCCTCAGACTTCTCTCATAGAAGAAAAAACATCTGTCTTTCTCTTGTTGCATGCAGAGTTCCCATAAGATCTTTCCAATGGACATGCCACTCAACATTGCAATTGACTCTAATTAGATTGAGAAGGAAATGCCATTGTTTTAATTATTCACCAAGCCTGGCACTGTACCCTAAGACATTCTGACCAGCAGGACACAGAAAACAGCATCTCAGTTCAGATCACACAAAAATCCCTAAAAAGGCTTCTGCCATTCCCTGGCAGAAGAGGTTGAAGCTTCTTTTGCATTTGTGCCCAGCCACTTCATGCATTTTCTTGTTGATTGCTTTATCGATTGGAATGGAAGTCTTTGCATTAATAAGCTGCCCTTTACTGATGATGCATGATATGAAGCCAGGGCCTGGGGAAGACACAAACTCCTGGCATTCTCTTTTTGTCGCAGATGTGTCACACTTCTTTAAAATATAACAGGAGTAGCT
Source organism: Alosa alosa (assembly GCF_017589495.1). Lineage (NCBI taxonomy): Eukaryota > Metazoa > Chordata > Actinopteri > Clupeiformes > Clupeidae > Alosa > Alosa alosa. The sequence goes on from NC_063205.1 coordinate 9,252,603, forward strand.
TAAAAAAATCAGCAGTAAACATTGATCATAGGAATTCTGATATATGCAGCATGCAGTCTGATTGTGCCGTTATGCCTAAATCTGAATTAAGAAACTGAGTGATCAGTTACATGGAGCTTGGAAATCAGCACCCTTTTAACGAGCCTGAGAGAAATTGTGCCTGTATTTTTTTATATAGGCTAATATGTAGCCTAGTCTTTTCATCTTACTTTCCCAAGGTGTAGTATTATACAGTCTGACTGACTCTTAAAGTATGTGTAGGCCTACTGTTTTAACTTGACCCTCGCCAGATGAATTTCGTTCCGCTTAGCTCCGCCTAGCTTCACTCACATCCATCTGGGACCTCTTCCATTGAGAGTGATTTCTGCAACCGACTTAATCGTTCAGCCAATCAGGACGCAGGGCGGGAGTTTCATAGATGTGACGTTGTGGAGAAGCGACCGTGAGACTGTTATCAGCGTCACGGGTTGGCTTCGGTGTGAGTGGTTGAAGTAGCACGTCAATAGATGACGGACAAGTGGCTTATTCAATCATATGCAAGCATTTTTTGATTAGGCCCAGCCTTCTGAAACACCATTCCAATGGATCGGTTCCAGATGGATGAGTGGAGCTAGGCGGAGCGAAATTCATCTGGCGAGGGTCAGGTTACTACTGTTTAGGATTAGGAATAGAATGGCCAGTCCAAGGAGGGCAACATTTGTAGGATATGGCTACGATGACCAGCCCTGAAGTTGAGGAAAGCAGATATGTTCAACCTGTTTATTTGCTCCTATTTTGGAGTTACCCAGAATGCTCTAGGTCTAGGAAGATTAAAGTGATTGGCTGGAATGTAGCCTAATTGCAAAACCTAATCTACTTTTGTTGGTAGGCTGTTTGATTATTATTTATCAAGCAAAGTTAAGACGTTTAGACTAAAAAAAAGCTTAATTCATATTCATCGTAGGCTATTTATTTTCTAAAAACTCAAAGTTTTTAGGTGGCTAGTTGTTTAGCCTACATAACATTAGCTAGGTGCTAATATGATAGTTTTCTTTCACCCTCAAAGACATCAGATTCACCCAGACTTCTTCACCCACAAAGACATCGAAAACTCACATGAGTTGTTTGTGTGACCAGTGCAACAACGTTGGAAAGACCATGAGAGATGAAGGGTGCATTTTTGTTTGTTTCCTACACAGAGCTTCAGATGGGAGGCAGGCTGATGGAAGGTAGGCTATCCATTTTGCTGTTAAACTGAAAATTAGGCTACAATCTGCGCCTTGTTTTTGTCAGACCACAAGCACACAACGTCGACTAGCCGACATGTCTGGAGGGGTGTTGGGGGACGTTTTGGTGTGATCTTAACAGAAAAGTTAGACAGTAATCTGAGAAATACATAGGCCTATGCACCTGAGTTGTGGGAGTAGAGTTGCCTTTACCAAACCTACAGGTTGTTAAATAAAAATAATGTGGTTCTTTTTATCTTAAAAATTACCTTAAAACTAATGTTGATGCTACTGACTTGGCTACATGAGGAGAATGGCATCTTGCTTTCAACACATTGTCAAAGCTAGGCTTAGGCTACTGCACAGTAGCCTATATGCTCCTACTGCTGCTATGGGCTAAGCGCAGGATAAAAACTAAAGACAACAATTCAATTTTTAACCCATTGTATTACATTGGATAATAAACTGTATTAAAATGACAAATACATTCTAAATACATTAGTTGTAAATGAATGACATAATCTACAACTTGATTCTTTCCTTGATTTTTTAATTGATTGATTTTATATAAAATACTCCCTCCTGCATGCATTCATGAACTAGGTTAAATAAAACTTAAGTAAAGTAAAACATATAGGGCTCTATTTTGCACACCAGCGCAATTGACTTTGTATACTCGCGCTTTTGTCCTATTTTGCCACAGGCCTGCAGAAATGAATGCTATCTACAGACACCCCGTGCACAGATGGGAACATTCAAAGCCTTGATAATATTTGTCCGTTTCCCGGCTTTGTTCAACTAAAAATTTAGTAGCCTATATAGTACATCTACATGCAATATCTTTACAACAACAACGCCTAATTACGACCTATTAATTTGGACAACTTTATACAGCCCTATAAAGGCTAAAATTACCTTTAGTTTTGTTCCAATTTACCGTTGTGGCTTTAAACATCGTGTGCGCTTTAACATCAGCCTATAAGCATTATTCCAGCTGTGCTAAGGTTTTGATAAGCACCACAAATGTGCCTACCTTGTTGTAGCCCATCTGAAATAACTCCAAAACTTTGCTATGTTCCCTCCATCCTTTCGTTGTTTTCAAAAACGTTTTATATCCATGATGGCCTTGAAGTCTTGAGTTTGTGAATTCGCTTAAATAAGCTTATGTGCTGTTAACCAGCAACCAGTAAAAGAAAGCAGCAAGTAGCCTTCGCTACAATTTCTGTAGTTGCTGCGTCCATTCAATGTTATTCTCTCTCCTCATGCTCAAACAAAAGTTGTGCGTGCATTAAGTTGATGATAACGTGTTTACAAACTCTACTTTACATAAAATAAATATTGTAAATATCCCACTGTCATGCAGTTAATGGGATACTGTGCAGAGTTGGAAAGTTAGGTCAACTTGGAAAGTGTTTCTCGTTGCCTGTTGGTAAGGTACAGCCGTAGCTTACACCTGCAGGAGCGCTTGCTTGGGCGCCTGTGTTGCGAACACATTTCCACGAATCACGGATGTGTTGATGACATAAATTAGGAAATATTAGAGGACTTAATGAGACGAACTGCATGCCGATTCCATTGAACCCAAATGCCCCAGCAGCAGCAGCACGGGAGAGGAGAGCTTATCTAACAGATCTGCGTTGTCTACAGTGAGGTAATGTTAGATTACATTGCAAAAATATCACCATGCATTCATAAGGTCGTGATTCAGTGAGAGTGATCCCAAAACATTGGAAAGTGACATTTCTGTATTACATTTTGTCAAGAGGAAAAATCAATAGCAAACTGTTCACAACTGACTAGCACTGTGAACTGTTCCTGGTTGCGCCTGGCAAATCTGCAATCATAGCAATCCGCTATGGAACAAGCGTGCCTGTTGTTAAAGGGAATGTGAGATGACGCTCGGATTGGTTTATTGCACTTTACGCCCAAACCGCACCCATGAATAATGTAGCTGCTACAGACCACCCTATTTTAGATTTGCGTCTGGCGCAATAGTCAATTTTCCGCCGGTAAAATAGAAACAGCGCCCAAGATCCGCCCACAAAGCGATTTGCGCGAAGTCAATTGCGTTAAAGTGCAAGATATAGCCCATATTGTGTTCAGCCTCATACCTCTACCTGCCTTTGTTCCAGTTTAGCCTACTCTAATCAATGCTGGTGGCATGGATGACACAATTACAAAAACGGAGCCAGCCGCGACCATAACAGCTTATAGCCTACCTAAAAAAAGAAATGGTGTGTCATTTGTTATTTACAGTACCTTTTCAGAGAAATAAGAAGGCACTTAAAAAATCATTCATTTATCATAATCAAAGTTAGACATAATCATGATAATTATTTGCCAAGCCTTATTGTGAAGGGGGGTGGTGGTCGTCAGATTCATTCGTTGGGTAAAGGCTTAAATCTGGCCTGAGGAGGAGTGCTCATCCAGCTGCGTGTTGTGCTGTTTTTTTTCCCTCTGCAGGCAGCCATGGGTGGGACTATTGATTCAAATTTGATATAGCCTACCCCAGAAACTTTGTTTAACATATTTGTTGAACACACCACAAGTGAACTAGCTACAGTAACACTGCTGTCGACTCACACATTTGTTTTTTGCTGAAGCTCCACTGGTGGATCAATGTATTTCTGGAATATCATGGAATTTTGATGAAGGCTGGTCCAGACATGGAAAGTCAATGCATTTTATCCTATTTGGGGGCGAAGTCATATCAGTTGCAATAGCAGTTTATAATTTAGCCTATTTACAAAAATACAAATATATTTCCATGCAGAATTGGTGTACCTGTATCTGGTTATTAGTTGTACTGCTTGCTTGAGTGGTTGTGATTAGTCTAACTTTGTTTATTCTTTCAATGCTCATGTATTCATCTTCTGCTCTAAAAAAAGTCAATTGTTTAATGCTATGTGGCTGCCCTGAGATCTTTGGTCAGTAGCCTGTATTAAACCATTGATTGTAGGTCATGGGAATTCAGTTTTTTTTGTCAAGGAAAAGTCATGGAATCTTACATTTGTCTTTGTTAGAGGCTTTACATCTGCCACATTTAGATGTAGTATAAACTGCTCCATACGTTCCCACTGGACTTCCCAGCTGAGTATCTTTACAACATCAACTCTCATGCTCTTGAGGAACTGGCCCAAGGTCCCGATCAAGAGAGAGTATGTTCTTATAGTCGACAAACTGCTGAAACTCCCAACTCAGTAAGCCATTGACCTCTGTAGCTCAGTTTAGTGAAAGTCAGGTTGTATTTGTAGAACCTGAAAATAGGTATAGATGGAAAATGGACCACAAAAAACACCACAAGCTCCTGACCATGCTGACTCAAAAGAGGTTGATAATTTCCGCACATACACATTGGGCACATAATGTTTCTAAAGTTGAGTTTAAAATAAAATGATTAATATGGATATATTAGATTTGTATCCATTATGACATTATGAGGTAGCTGAATAACTAAAAAACTGGTTGCCACAGCTAATTTGGTCTGAGGGTTTCATAGTTTAGCAAACTGACATTCTCATATTGTTTCTAAAACCTTAAAACTTTTAATGGACAGGAAAATCTGCACATCCTCAATAACATGTCACTCTGAAATTAAATCCATTACTGTCAAGATGTAAAACTGGCTGTAATGTTAGATTTGAAAAGGGTGGAAGAATGGATAGGGAATTAATAGCCTACTTTATTGGGTGAACTTGACAAATCAAGCAAATCATAATGCGTAGGCCGTTTTGATAGACTAAGTGTAGTGAGTGATGTACAGGCACATGCATGTGCGAACACACACACACACCCAGTCACACACACAAATAAACAGACAGAAAAACAAACACACAACTAAAAAATAATAATGTATGTAGAATAAGGGCAGGTGGCTGTCGAGGGAGACTGACATCAGAAACACCGCCCACTGTAGACTGCCCCCCATCCAGTCATGTTATGTTTGGCTCATTCATTTTTAAAAGGTCCTTGTCCCTCACCTCATGTATAATGCACCGATGTGCCAGTGTGTGTTTGTGTGTGGTGGAGGGTCGGAGGGCTTTGGGGAGAGCACAAGGAGGGGCTGGCCAGTGAAAGAAAACCACAGTGCTGCTTATCAGGGCTCAGGCAGCACAGAGGAGGGCAGCCAGCCCGGCAGACTCTCTGCAACAACAATACTATTAAAGAAAAAAGACAGAATGGCTTTGGACAAAACAAATTACTTTGCCTCACAAACGAGATAAGAGAATGGGGGCCATGCATAAAACAGACAAAGAGAGAAAAGAACACAAAAGAAAGATGCACACAGACAGAGTCAGGAGAAAGTTGAATGAAGTCCCCAGAATGGATTGTACAAGTAAAGGTCATGGTCACAAATCGAGTCATTGTGGGCAAGAAGGCGTTTTGCCAGAATGTATACAGATTGCCCTGGAAAGTCAGGCACACTGTCTCAGAGAGGATTTGGCAGTCTCCTCAGAAAAGCCATTATACAACAATGTTGTTGTGTCGGGCAGTTGATGCCTCAAAAGGAAATGTGTTTGATAAGATTAGTAGTGGTCTCCTTTTGACCTGTAATTAGTGCTCGATGCTGGGTTCGAGTCACAAGGTATATCCAATTATACCTGCTTGAATCTCTTTTCGCTTGTAGGTCTTGTTTCTTGAATAGTCAGATATCAGAGGGTTTCCTGGGCTCTAAGATCACAGAGATGCATTTCTTCACACTGGGCAAAAGGGAAAGTAGCATGCACCTGCTTTGAGTACCAATGCTTTGCTTTCATGACTGACTTCCCTCCTTCTCTTCCTCCTCATTGTCTGGTGGTTCTTCTGTGAGAGGAATGTGGATCATTTCCTCCACACCTAGACTGATGAGGTGGGCTCGTGCCTGCGGGTCCTGTTCGAGGGAAGCATTGCGGGAAGCAAAGTGGTGATTTCCAATCACCACCTGTGAAGGCAGGGCCATTTTTCACCCCGACGGCAAGGCGCCCGAGCCGAGTTGCTGATTAAGGGATGGCGGCGCGTGTCAGCCCACACGGCACTGCAGCCAGAGTGGGCTTGGCGAAAGGAGGCGCACAATGGTTGTTCAAATGCACTGCACCCCATCCTCCAGAGCCAAGGCTGGTCTAGGCTTGTTCTCTGTTCCTCTTCATGAAGCGTCTGTGTCTCCTCCGACTCGCTCAGACTCATCTCTGCTGCTCTCCTTCGTCTCCTCCTCATCCAGACAGCCAGACTCTCTCTCTCTCTCTCTGGACATGCTCTTTGCTCCTCTCATTACAGTGGAACTTGGTGCGCGGTTTCTCTTTTCTCCGCTACCTTCCTCTCGATACTTAAACTTTATTTGTCAGTCCTCCCCTCACAGGCCTTATGCCCTAGTTTCTCCAACTTTCTGTTGCTGTTCATATTGTTGCCCTCTCGACTCGGCTCCAAGAATTTTCCTCTCTTCTTTTAGTCTCACTCCATGCCTGTTCTTCCTCTACTCTCGGCTGTGCCGTCCACAGACAGACTGACGTGCTGTCTACCTGGTCCCTAAAATATTAATAGTTGAGATTTTTGTGGACTCTAAAAAATTAGACCTGACATACAACACAAATGCATTATATCTCCTCTCTGCATCTAAACTACATATCCAGTGCATTCTAGATTGGCAACAAAGTGTTCACAACAAAGAAGCAAACATTCCACTAAATTAGATTACTGCAAACCATTCCAGCTATTCCCCTGCCTCTGCTCTCATTTTGCCAAACATCATTACTGTTCTCTTAATTAAAGGATCTTCTCAATGGGAGTTATTTCCCATTTCCTCCCCATGCACAGAAGGATGAAGGAAAGGAATGTTGCATGAATCAATGAGAGAGATGAATCTGTTTCCCCAGGCAAGTTCATGTTGAAACTAAAACAGTGTGAGTCTCAGACATCATAAATCAGTCAGGCAGTAAGGCCAAGTACCAACCGCATATAGTCCACGCCATAATTAAAGCAACCCCTTGCCTCTTCACAAGGCTTTCCTCTTGTTTTAACTGTGATGCCTCACTCTGAAGCTAATTACGCTAAACTGGGGAAAGTGCAAATGTTAGAATCGATAAACACTAGAAATGACATGTCGCGCTTCTGTGATTGTATGTTGATAAATGGCAGCACTAGTGTTTTGTTTTTGCTCACCATGAATAATGAGAGAGGAATTAAATAAATTCATATCGGGTGGATTTCCAAAGGCTCCATTAGCTTAGCAAGTGGGTTTTTAATACAAGATTATCAGTGAAAAATGAAAAATTACTCAAATTAAAAGACCATTGTTCTTGGTGTGACAGTGAAGTGGAGTTCTCTGGTTTTGAGTGAGAAATTAGAATTCATTTGGTGCCTGCGAGACTGTGGTACACCTTAAGTGATGTGCCAGACATTTTAACAATGGCTTCACCACTAATGACTTGTAAAAGCAGTCATAGGGGGGTTAAGGAGGATTTCATAGTGTGTGCTGGATAATTCAACTGTACCGCAAAAAGTAAACCGACAGGAGTGGTCAAGAGTGCCACTCAAAATCATGCTGACCACCCCTGCTGAAAACCTATTTTGTGCATAGGCTGTTTGAATTGCAATCGATGCCAGATAACTCCAGCTAGTTAATAGCAGGCGCATTGCCATAAATCTGCGAGTGGAAATGCTCTGACCTGAGATGTGTGTTCTACCTAATGCCACTAATTATGAACATCGTTGACTACCGCACAGATGAAGTCAGAGAATTACAATCCTCACTAATGAGTTCAGCTAATTAGGCCATTAATTACCCCCCACAACAGCTAACTTGTGAGAGGCAAACTCATCTGCCTCATCTGCCATGTGAGGCAGAGAGTGAAAGCCGTGGTAAGTTTAGCACTGGGGAGGAAAACTAAAACATCAGACATTCACGTCCCTTCTCCAGCCAGCGTCCACATCTGTTTGTTACCATTAAATAAAAAAGCCAAATTGGGGGATACAAGGATACAAGGAAGTTTATTGTCACATGCATATAGTTACTGGAAGTAAGAAATGCAGTGAAATTATGTCTGGTGTCAGCCTATTTATGCATTTATGGGGGTAAAAAGTGCAGTAGAAGGGGTTTTATGGGGGGGGGGCAAGTAAAAAAAAAAGAAGAATATTTCACTGATGATGTGTCATTTATCCCTAACCCCAACTGCACTGCCAATTACGCATTCAATTTCCTTTTAAATTGAAGCGCATGTAAACAATGCACCAGGAGGTGGACGGTGTGGCCTCCTCCACTCCTCAATTTGAAAGTCTGTGATTGGCCTGACCCGACGTGGAGCCATCCATAATGCATGCGAGCTGAATGCCAAGGCGATGAGCGGCGGTCCAGGCCATGAAGGAGACACACACACACCCCTACCGCCCACCCTGCCTGGTTCGTGCGTCTGAGGCTGAAGGTGATGAGCATAATGAACGGCTTCAGCACTAACAGAACAGAAGGCAGAGCTTTGAAGTGTCTGGGATAATCAGACTCGACAATACGGCGCTTCTTGAAGTCGATCTAGGTGGCATTGGGCCCTGCATTTCGAATCAAATTATGATAAATTATGATACTATCTGAAACGCTCTGTACAAACCGCACAACATATTTTATAATGACATTTATTTTAATTTTATTGTTTGAAGTTCTGTTGCAATATAAGAGGCAAAGGACACCTTTGTGAAAGTTCAGAAAGAAATAGTAACTGCCAGTGGAGATACTTCCCACACCTCATTCCGTTTAACAAGTTCTGGTAACATAACAACAACAACAACAACAAAACAGCAGCTTAACTTTTGTGACATTGAAAATGGTTTGAAGATAGAAACTTGGGGCACTTATTTCACCGGGTAAAGGAATAACACTTTAAATCCTTGTTATTCCAGACAGTCTGTTGTAATTCTCGCAGGACAAGCTAGATAAGCATTCAGGAACGGTGCTCTGGACGGGACTTCATCTCTGAGGCAGGGTTATTATTTAGCTCATATTTATTTGAGAGGTCAAAGCAACAGTGGTGGGTATCTAGAAGACTGATGCCAGGAGAGTTATTGAAGAGATGGGGGGAAAAAAAGCCTGAAGACATTTTCTCTTTCGGCGGTGAATAGAGCATTTTATCCATCTGCCAGAGTCAGATTACAAACCCACAGCCTCGCTCAATCAGTTAGCCCCGAAGTGTAAGAAATGAGTGTTTGTGCGGCGGCATTGAGGGATTTTTTTCTGATGTGACTGAAATACTTGAGTTACTCAATGAAACTTCAGGCAAGTACCGTTGTTATATAGTGATCCACAAGCTATAAATACAATGTGTATTCAGTGTGTTCATTAGATTCACGTAAACGTCTTGTTATGGTGAAATACTTATAACTAGCCGTTTACACTGCATATTAATATGACAGAGATGATTTTTTCTATTTTGAGGCTGAAATTCTGTTCGTGTTAGGTGCCTGTTCTGAATCTGAAATGCTGGTCTTTCCTTATGTGCAACACGTAGCCTGTCTGTCAAAGGATCCCCCCTTCCTCTGGAGGTCAATGCTGTTGTGTGCATTGAATGGCATCTCATGTTTTAATTGAAGTGCAGGAGGGAGGGAGCCTAATGAAAAGATAAGCAGGAATGGTAAGTGCTCTGGGGAGCACAGAGGAATGGAGTATTCCATTTCTCTGATGGTGGACAGTGTACTAAGTGATCCCCTGACTCACCCCAGTCTCTCTTTCTCTCTCTCTCTCTCTCTCTCTCTCCCCCTCTCTTATTCTCTCTCTGACTCATTCTCTCACACACACACTTGCAGATGTCTCCTAAGGGAATGTCGCATGGATTAGTATCGACTCTGGGTACCACTGGTTATATTTTTAACTAACATCTCTGAACAGTAGAGGGCAGCACTTAAACCTAACATGGATGGTCATGCTGTGAATGAGTTGTATTATACTGATAAACATAAATATCTGGAGCATAATGGTGTGTGACCATACAGAGGGGAATTTACGAAGCCCATGGCACAAGCCAAGGTGTTTAAAATGCACGGCTGTTTACAATGCTACGGTGAAGGGGAGGAGGAGCAGCACAAAGACATCATCCAGAGGAGCTGTTCTTCAACTCGGTGTCAAAAGATGCTCATGCAGCCAGCTGGAAACACAGACCAGGGAGCACAGTATGGTGTCCTTGCCCGGGATGTCAGAAGCAGAGATGATGGCCAGATGGACTGACTCTCTCTCTCTCTCTCTCTCTCTCTACCTCCGTCTCCTCATGACAAAGTATGCCCGGAGACGTCCTGTTTTACCTGGCCGCTACACAGATTCATGACAGGAAAATGCGGAAGAAGGTGTAGAGAGAGAGATAGAGGGGCCTGGGCAGAGAGATGGGATCGCAGAGTGGCCTGCTGCCAAGAAATTACATCTGTATTCCCTGCCACAACGGGAGGAAGAGGTGGACGTGTGCATGGGGGGTAGAGATGCGCCCTGCCTGTGAGTGCCGGATAGAGGGCAAGAACAGTCTCTGGATATGAGCTGCTATCTCATAAAAAAGGATTCTATATGGGGAAAACAGTGGAGGGCTGAGGAGGTGCCATTTGCAGTTATGGGGTAAAGGGAGATGACAATGATCGTATCCCTACAATTTTGGAGGCCCTGCGGAGAGTAATATCGATTTGGTCCTGCGGCATTGTATTTTGGGCCCATAACTTAACATAGCCAGGTAATAAAACACAGAAAAGCACCTTTATTTTTTTCTAGTGTACGAGATCATGAGAGATACAACCAATGTATCCTTGGAAATTCCTTATTGCTTTTTCTATAATGCTGTTATGGGGGTGACGCTTTCTGTCAAAAGGAACACACTCACAAAACATTTTTGATATTATAAAAACTATATAAGGGGTTACCAAGTACTAATAGATTTCAACATGGAGGCCCAATCGGAAGAAATATGTATACTGTATATTCAACTTTTCTGAACATTCCATTAAAGCAAGCCAGATTTAGTGAGGTCTTCTGTCTTATTATGTAAGGTAATCTTGCTTTGTTCCATTTTGGTCTCTCCATTTCAAACAGGCATTCCTCATGCGTAGGCGTTCCCACTCTGTTCGCCTCTCGCCCTCCGTCTCCGTCTCCCTCGGCTGATCGTGACGGATAAGATTTACACTCTCTCTGACGGTAATTTCATAAATGATATACGTGTCTTAAGTAAATTATATTTCTCATGCTGTCGTCAGACACTCTTGCTGGAGGTGGAAGCTTGGTCCACTGCGATTGTGGTTGTGACGGTACCGGCACTGAGAGTGATTGACACCTCATGACTTAGCAGCCATTGCCGTCATGTAATCATTTATGCTTTGTCACATGTCTAATTAATCAACCCCATTTTGCCTAGTCCAGACCTGTGCTGATAATGAAGTCCCTCGCGTCCTTTCAGTTTATTTATCTATTTGCTTTGTTTCTTGCTCACTTAAGCAATATAGCACGAGTGAGAGTGGGATTGGTCATGGATATTCCCACGGGTGTTGTTCGGCCGTAGCCACGAGGCCGGAGGCCGAGTGGCGCAGGCAACAACAGCCGTGGGAATACCCATGACCAATCCCACTCTCACTGTGCTATATTGCTTTTATACAACAATTCTACCACAAACGAAATAATCTGAAAACACCCCATTATTGTTTAAAAATGTTAATTTTGACATCGTTCTTACGCATCAAGAAATAGTTCCCTTTTCAATACATGGATTTCTATGCAACGTCACGAAAACATGCGTGCGCAACCAAGAGGCAGAAAGCACCATAGAACAGCATAGAGCAATGCAAAAGAGCAAAAGAATAAAATGAGTTTTTGTGCTGAAAACTGCACCAATTTGAAATCACGATGGTTAGAGAATGTTAAATATGTTCAATATCCCTAACGGAATGCATGTCTTCGCCAAAAATGACAAAATACGATGTTACAGTATATTAATAATGCAAATGAACGGCAAACTTTGAAATATAGTCTGAAGTGAGATGTTATTATCATTGAGACAACAGGGGTATACAATAAAATCCGACTGTAGCTTACAGCAGCCGACTATTTAGGTTAAGTTTATAACGTTGTGGACGGCCACCAAGCATCTTCTGCCCAACGGCTGCGCGCATCTAGTTTTGTTGGGAAACGTAAACCCGTGTATAGACAGCGTCTTGGTTGCTAGGTAACCAACATTCCAGATCCCTCTTTACGGGTATTTGTGGTTTACGTGTCTTCTTGAAAGAAATGTTGAAAGTCGGGCTGAAATCACATTCATATCTAGCTTTGCTGCATGTGTAACGGAGGCAGACTGAGCTAGCGGGCTAGTTGCCCGTGTAAATCCTCACAGCCCTAACCTTAAGAATGCTTCTAACCGCTGAGTCGGAAGCCTGGGCTTTTAGCTCAGTGGTTAGAGCGTTCGTCTCCCATGCCGGTGTGTGTGTCAAGGTGGCGGGGTCGAGGCCCGTGAGCGGTGAACGAACCGACCTTGTGACATTGGTGCCGTGACCCGGATGGGAGTGAGGCTTTAGGGAGGTGAGTGTAACGGAGGCAGACTGAGCTAGCGTGCAAGTTGCCCGTGTAAATCCTCACAGCCCTAACCTTAAGAATGCTTCTAACCGCTGAGTCGGAAGCCTGGGCTTTTAGCTCATTGGTTAGAGCGTTCGTCTCCCATGCCGGTGTGTGTGTTAAGGTGGCAGGTTCGAGGCCCGTGAGCGGCGAACGAACCGACCTTGTGACACATGCATGTTACAAGGACACTGGGCCATGTCATGTAAGGGACATGGTACTGCAAAAAAACGGAATCATAGCCTACATTGCAGAACCACTTAACTCAACTTAATTAATTTATGGTGAACTAGATGTACCGCAGAGCGGTACAAAATATGACCGCCGCCCAGTCCAGCACATTTTTTCCACAAAAATAAATCACGCTGAAAGGCCTATATGATTCTAACTGTCTCACTAAATTGCATTATCCACATTCAATTCTCACTGGTATCTGCTAGACAACAAGTACCAAAACATGATTAGTTCATAGATTTCACATGTAAAATTAATTTTATACAACCCCACCCCCATGGATGGCCCCTTGAGATCAACATACAAAAAAAATGGTCCTTCCTAAACCCTACGGTTCTCGAGTTATTCACAGAAAACTGTGTCTGCCCTACCCTCCTTTTGGGGGGTCCAGTCCAGTGGGGGGGCCACAGATCAAAACGAAAAACATTTTGCGCGGCGGTCATAACAAATGTTACACTACTGTGCACAGCCTGACGTGACTATGCTAGCATGTTAGCAGCGGTTAGCTAACTATGCTAACGTTAGTTATCTACAAGTCTCCTACAAGTGACAATCATATTATACACAATGCTGGCAATGCTGAGAACAATTAGCATCCTCGTTTATCTTACTTACATTGAGTTGACTGTGTGGCTTAATCCACAGATGTGGTGAAGCACTGTTTCGTTATACAGTAGTTTGCTAAGGAGTAACCCATTGCTTAAAATAGTGGAGAGCTGGGATGAGAACATTGTCAAATCTTCGCATTGTATCGCGGAGTGATTTATTATTAGCTGTGCAAAGTCTGACTTGAAATGTCCAGGGATATTCCAACTCATGGAACGTCTCTCGGCCAATCAGAAACAAATAAATATTTCCATAGAACCCATTTGTTGTATAATCTCTTTTATCTCTTCTGTGTTTTCATTTGTGTCCCTTTATTTTCCCTAGATCGTCCTAGTGAATTGGAGTTAAAAAGAGCTTCTCTAGCAAATGGGTTGACGGGGAACACTAAAATACAGTTTGTCAGGAGCATTAAATGCCTATGGTTTGGGAGTAATAAATCCACATGAGTTTCAGTGAGATTTCAGCACCTTACACTGATTGATTTGAAGATAATGAGGCTTTCTATGACTGAGGATAAATATAAAATTTAGCAAAGCAGCTGTCAGGTAGGCCTACCTCTCTACACCTCCTTTCTAATCGGGACCGAACAAGCCCATTCAGACATTTTGAACAATTCCATAAAAAAGGAATTTGACTTTAATTCAGTTAGAAAAAGCTCTACAGATTTAAATGAAACAATCTAATTAAACAGAGGAGTGCTGCTTACACAGATGTAATGGCACATTCAAACTTTTAATTGTGAATGGAGCAGTTTGATCAATAGCCACATAAAGTGTGAGATTACTCAATTGTGGATTGATTTCAAAAATCTAATACTCCAACCCTTCTACAGAAGCATTTCCTGAAGGCTTGAAATAACAAATCACCATCATTGATGTAGACAAAATAAATGTTGACATTGTGTTTTTCTCATGGTTAATTTTAAACCTAACCTCAGACTGGAAAATGAAGTGCAAACAAACCTGATTATTGTACATAGTGCAGATTGGTACAGATGGCTTCTTTCAAGAGATGTATCTTTCAAGGTCATGTATCGTCCCCGATGATAAGCATTTCCATCGCCATATCATCAGAACAATTGCAAAGGCAGCAGCTGAAGTTTCTTGACAAAGCTTTTGGTTTACTTTGAAAATGCCAATCAATACTGCCATCTGTTTCCTTTCTTTCCCTCTCTATTTATTTCAGTGAAAAAAAATATGTCAGGTCTTGAAATTGCCTTTGTCTGATAGGAAGTGATAACCATCCCCCCTCCCCCATCTGCATTAGTGTATAAGATAGTGAAGAGCATGATGTGCGAAACAACTAGTAGAGGTGTCGTCTTTAATGAAGTTGAATAAATGTGTTTGGGTTGGGGTGGGGTAGGGTGGGGTGGGAGGTAGTTTGCGCTAGAAAGCGGGTGTGTCTGCAAGATCAAAAACGGGCCGACGCGTGTTGGTAGTAAATGGCACTCGGCTTTGAGAGCATGACACAAATTGCTGTTTTAACCCAAATTAGCCCCATGCCTCAGATCTGCCTCGTGTCTAATTAATGGCAGGGGAGTCTGACGCCTTTCATGTGCACCCGTCCTTCTACCCCTCCCCCCAACCCCTGATGGGTGCGGGGAGAACCGTTAGAGCTCCCCTCTCCGTGCTCAATCCCACTGAACGGCAAGGAAGAGTGCAGTAGCGTTAGGGTGGCCTGTCATGAAGGAACTCAGGTACCCTCCCTCTCTCCCTGGCATTTGTGTCTTATGGCAATGTGTTTACATCATTCCAGGAGGCTTTGCATTTGCATCTGCATACAGTGGG
This sequence comes from Alosa alosa, assembly GCF_017589495.1. Taxonomy (NCBI): domain Eukaryota; kingdom Metazoa; phylum Chordata; class Actinopteri; order Clupeiformes; family Clupeidae; genus Alosa; species Alosa alosa. Next base: position 9,267,965 of record NC_063205.1, read on the forward strand.
CATCGCTTTCAAATGACCACTTCATTCGCGCATTACGCGGCGTGAAGCTGCGTGAAGCTTTAGTACCACTTTCAGCCACTGTGCGTCGCTCTGCCACTGTACATCGCTCTGCCTGCCGTCCCTTACATAATTGTTGCCGAGAGTAATCCCAGCCTACGAATTCAATAACAAAATAAATCATGCATAATTAAACATTACCTCGATTTAGGCTACTTGGGTATGGCTTAAGGCTTGACTACACGAAAATCGAAATCGAAATTTGCTGTCTACATTATTGTCAGTGTTGGGGTTAACGAACTACGCGAAATCAAAACAGTGGTGTGATAATTGAGCCAGTAGAGAAATAACTGTTCAGAATTAATCTGTAGCCTTGGGTAGGCTTCTGCAGAAAACAATGTTGTTGCCGATTTAATACTATCTGGCAACGTTTTTAACAGGCTACTTAATAGAGGCTTAGACAACTATGACCCACGCTTTTGGTTTCGTAAATTAATTTGCCCTACTTCTTGACTGCAATGTAGTCAATTGACTGCTTGACATGTCATTTTATTTTTCTGTACAATAAACAATTACATCTGCTTTATGCCGCAGAATTACATTCATATTTGGCTGACTGCAGACGCGCCACTTCCCTCCCCATATTCCAAGATTAAGATAGTATGAAGTGCTTTTTGTATAGGCTACTATCATAAAAAAAATAGTTAAAACGAATAGCTATTTGCAATTTGACAAAACACTGGTCCTCATTTTGCGAATCACGAGGACGATATGAGCCTGTTGCATTTAGTTAGATGTCCGAGTCACGATAATGTTTGAAAACCACTGGCTCGTAATCACAATAATTTAACACACGACAGTTGGATAACCTACTTCATCATGTCCCCATGCCTACATTTTTGTGAGTAGCATAGAGATCGTTAAAAACAATAAAGTATGGCCTTCAGAACACAGAATCTGTTGCAATATTCTGATGATCGGCGATGATGTCGGCAAATGTTTGTTTTCCAAAGTAAGAATTTCACTTCACCATGCACCTTCGACAATACCTGGCCTACCTGGTATCATTACAAACATTATTCTGTGTCCTAAAACTGGCATATTTTATGGCATTGTGTCATGTAAGTTCGTTGCAAAATCTAGAGAAATGTGTGAGGTGGTCAGCGGGGGACAATTGAGACACACATTGGATTGTGTTATTACTTGAACATTCCACACTATCCACAGCTGTGGTAGGCCTATCAGGGGCAGGAGGATTACTGTCAGCGCAGGCTTTATATAAAATTCTTCAACAGAAGGCCTAGAATGTTGTCTTGTTTGTGGAGCGCTTTGCTTTGCTCCTGTAATTTCGGCTTCATTGAAAATGAGGGCTTCCCTCAATGACCCTCCGAGAATAAATAAAGGTTGAATGAATGAATGCAGGCTTGCCCAAAATAAAGGCATGTGGTTTGCGCAGCCTACAGTAAATAACAGACCTGCCAGAATGTGCGTTATGATGCTTTTTTACGAGCAAGATGTTTTTGGTACCCTACGCACACTGCATGTTCTTAAATAACAATGATCATCAGTAATATTCGACCATTAATTTGGGTAAATGGGCAAGCGTGACCACCTTGATTGGCTGATGATTGTAATGCGGGCATGATTCCAAACACCTCCCTTACGATGATGAGTGACAGGTCTCAGAATGCATGCGCTACACAAGGACGGAAGATGATGAATAACTGGGGCCGTAGGCTATTCACAAAGGCTTTTATCTTACTACTAGGAGTAGGCTACTCCTAAATCGCACTTAAAGATTTTAGATTGGAGTTTTCTCTTAAAAGTTATTCACAAAGCCTTTCAGACAACTCCTAAACTAGGAGTGAGTCTTCGTGGCTATGGATGACGTCATTACTCATGCACGAGCTTGACTGAAGTGACCACCTTGATTGGCTGACGATTGTAATGCGGGAATTCCAAACACCTCTCTTCCGATGATGACTGACAGGTCGGAGAATGCGTGCGCTACACAAGTAGTGCAAAGGACGGAAGATGATTAATAACTGAATAAAAAGGCCTAGCCTAAATGAATAAAGAGTAAGGCCAAACAAATAGCTTAGTAGCCTAATGAAACATAGGCCTATGGATTGATGCAGTAGCCTACCTTTGCAACATTATTAAATTAATCTGTCACCATATCCCTAGGCTACGTTTGCAAAGAGGAGAACATTTCATTGACATGTTAACAATGAGTAGTTTTGGTTGTTGTTGGTGGCGTTATTGCATCCCTTTTATGAATGCAAAATTGTTCCCTCACATTGAAAGCTCCTGTTGTGCATAGGCTATTTCAAAACATCATAACGTAAAATGCCACAAAAAGCTGTTTATGAATAGGTCTTAGTGAGTTAGGAGTCCTCTCGACTTAAGCTGTCCCAGACTTAGGTGCTACTTTTAGGTCTAAAATGCTTCGTGAATTACTTTTTGTGAAAAAAATGAGGAGTCCTAAAGTTAGGAGTGACACGCCCATTATTTTTAAGAGTTGCTCCTAAATTAAGCCAGTTAGGAGCTACTTTTAGCCTTAAAATTCTTTGTGAATCTGACCCCTGAATAAAAAGGCCTAGCCTAAATGAATCAAGGCAAAACAAATAGCCTAGTAGCCCAATGAAACATACAGATTGATTTAGTATCTTTGTAACATTATTAAATTATTCTGTTACTATGCCTACGTTTGCAAAAGAGAACATTTGATTCACAATAATGTTACATTTAATTTACATGTTGACAATGATTAGCCTAGTTTTGGTTGTTGTTGGCTGCGTTATTGCATGTTAGTTATGCCTACAATGCAAAATTGCTTCCTCGCGATTGGAAGCTCCTGTAGATGCATTGGATTTCAAAACCGCAGGTTTGTGAATAGGTCTGTGAGTAAGGAGTCCTCTTGACTTCTTTTAAGCTGTCAGAGGTGGGAAGGTGTGATTTTTTGGGGGAAGGGCCGGATTAACTGGGCACAATTGTCTGATGGCCCCTTCCCCCAGCCAAGCGGAATCGGGTGGTTAGTTAATAGGCCTATCGTTGAAGATTTTTCCTGCCATCTAAGGCACGAAGCATCTGTGAGGCCAAGCCTCACCAAGTAGCTCGTTTGTTTACAACTAACATTCCATTTAATTAAACTGCTTTATAGGCTATGCCGAAATAGTTTTCAACGTTTGAATATTAGTGTCGGGTGAATTGAAATGTTCTCAAAGTAGCCCCCCCGTCAAGCAATATAACCATACAAACGCGCTTCCTGCACTCATTGTTTCAAAAGGAGTAATTTTGGCTTTGTCAGAACTGAAGAGCTGTGGACGGCACGGCACGGTATGCCCAATGAAAATAAATTAACGCAACGCAACACACACAACACAGACCCCGATTCTCTGCTGCAGTCACTGACATGAACGAAACACAGAACCCGCTTCTCTCCACGGCAGTCACTGACAGTAACCTAGAATAAATGCATGGGGAAAAACACTTCCCCATGACAAAGACATCGTAAAACACTGAAAGTTAATATTTTGTCACTAGCAACATTCATCTGTCCTTTGTCAAATGTATTATGTTCCAAGTACCCTATCGTAATTCTGCTTCATAAAGTTGAACAAATACATTTGCTTATTTCACAGAAAAATATAAATAGCCAGTCTACAGTGCAGAGTTGGTAAGTTATGGTAGGCCAACCTGCAGTGAACATACAAACAGGGGAAATTATTTCTCTTGCAGCCGGAGTAGCCTCAGGTGCGCGCACGTAGACATAAGGCCGAACATGCAAGCCAATGAATCGTGCTTTCTCTCACGACAATCAGCGCCGTTAAACTTAAATAGGTTAACATCACTCTAAGTTAAGCCTTCAAGCAAAGGAAAACGATGATTTGAAGACATCTGTTTTAGTTGGAAGTGCAAGGGGTAGCAACAGGGCAACACAGAGACAGGCCCGATGGCAGGGCTGTTATGAGAGTATTCAAATATGGGATATTCTACGGGAAAAACATTAAAACGGCAAGACAGCGGGGAAAGTTAAAATACGTGATAAACACGGAAAAAGTTGGCATGCATTGTTTTAGGTCCCGTGCACAGGGATTATTTGTCATACTATTAATCACATATGATTATTTGTGAAATTGTGCAAACAGAAGCAACACATTTGAAAAGGAAGGACTGGTAGCATGCAAGCTCACGGGAAAGATTGATTTAAGAACGTTATCACAAAGTGTGTGGCTGTGGCGCTGGCGGAAGACAATTGGCAGGGGAGGGTCATGTCTTTTTTTAACAATTCTGTCGGAGGGTCATTGAACAATTTCTAGCAGGCAAGAGAGGGTCATGCAACTTCCAACTGAAGCACTCAAAATTCCTCCGGTGGCCCCTTCAATAAATAACAATCAGTCCCTAGATTGCTGCTGGGCTATATGTCTTGGTTCTGTTAACAACTCATTGTCAAACGCATAGCCTATCTCGCAGTTGCATCCATTACAAACAAACATGCAATGTGAACGTCTGGGATTGGGGAGAGCACTAAATGCTCTACTGAATAAGCACGAAGTCAAACCTTGAAAAACACTCTTTAATAATCCAAAAAAATTAAAAGTAAACTAGTGACCATCAAAAACCGTTTATCGCTTGTAACTCCGTGATACCAGGACGGAACAGGAAGGCATTTGGCTGAGCAACGGAGGTTAATATGCTCCATGCTTTGTCCAAATGATGACTGTCTATCATCGTTGCACTCGGAGAAAACCGAATGTTTCATTAAGTCCCGTTTCAATCGTCCCGGTTGTACCTACTCAAAACGCAGATAGAACCTTATTATTCGTAGCGAAATAGCTGTTCAGCATGATTCATGCCCAATTAATTCCCCTGTTAAAGTGTTAGCCTTTGTAGTTTGGTTTAAGTGATAGGCTATGATAAACGGCGATGGCCAAATATGTGAAAACGTTAAAATACAGTAGGCGATAAACCCGGAAAAAGTTGACAGTGATTTTTTCATAATCACTTTGGAGGGTCATAGAAAAATGTATTGCTGGCGAGGGAGGGTCACGTCTTTTTGGACTAATGCTCCCAAAACTCCTCCGGTAGCCCCTTAAATAAATAACGAACAGTCCCTAATGAAGTAAACTTGTGACCATCAAAAATCGTTTATCGCATGTAACTCCGTGATAACAGGACGTAACAGGAAGGCATTTGGCTGAGCAACGGAGGTTAATACTCTATATTTTGTCCAAATGATGTCTGTCTATCATCGTTGCACTCGGAGAAAACCAGAATGTTTAATTTGTCCTGCGTCTCTACGGCTGCAAACGGGATTCACTCGCAGTTAACCAAATATTTCTTTATTGGGCAGGGCAGGCATATTTCTGGCTATTACATTATTTCTAAACCAGTCTGCTAAAGTCTGTAGTGAAGTCTGTGTAGGGTTTGCCAGGCTCCATTTCTTTTTACGAGACACCCTGCTCACTTGAGCCATCTACCGGTTGTTTGGGTTGTTGCAGCATCTCACTGGAAAAATACAAATTAAAGTCGCGTGATACCGCGTGATCCCACGCGCGGACCGCGAGTGAAGCTGGCCAAGTCGAAGCACTGCCCACTGTATAAGTAGGCATATGCTATTTGTAGGCATATGCAAAAGTATTACATTTTTTTCTGTGTTCCATGTAAGTGGGCAATGTGTTGGCAGTGAGCATGTATAGGCAGTATTTCTGTTGCACATTGGTCTATATTGGCAGCTTAGCAAACACCTCTCAAGCAGTCTGCCTCTTCGAGGAAAAAAGACACTTAAAAATAACAGGGTAGAGTAGGTGCCCTGCTGAACGGGAGGCTTTGATGCAAGTTTCTCTGCTCTTCACTTTCTTATGCATTCACCGCCCTCCTGCCTGTTCAACTTCACTGTCTGATGTTTTTACAAAACTGGCTTTTACTGAGGACCAAAAGCCTTCTACTCCATCTGAGAGCAAAAGAGCTCACTGCTAGGTGTCTTCAGTGAAGGGAGGCGAAAATGTGAGTGAAGGATAGATAGAAAGAAATAAAGAAAGCAAGGAGAAAAAGACAGGGATGAAAGGATAAGGGCATAAAGCTCTTGGACAGCCCCCAAAACTAACAATGGGCTAAGAGAGGGTGAGAGAGAGAGAGAGGAACCTCAGGATCAGTTTAAATTAGGGCTGTCAATCGATTAAAAAAATTAATCTAATTAATTACATACTCTGTGATTAATTAATCTAAATTAATCGCATATATAATTTTTGCTGTGAAAATATTTTAAATATTTAAATTCAAATGAATCATTGAATAATCAGCATTTGTGACATTAACTTCAAAAATTCTTTTATTATTATTTTCACTCTTCAAATAATTGCCATAATAATCTATGATATGACATAATATGCTGAGGAAATAAATTCAAAAGTGCTTCAGTAAGAAGTTTTTTTTTTCACATACAAGGCATTTCAGGCCACATATACGACCTAGGGGACACAATGAAAATAAATTAACACTCCCCTCAATGTCAACACTTATTTCTTTGCATTGATGTATATATAGAGCACATTCCTTGCTGCAGACATGACAGAGGACTTTATTTTCAACACTCTATTTTTATCAACACCATCAGGCCGTTTTTAAAAAGTAAATGTTCCAATCAATGATCCAGGCAGCACGTTTTCTTCTCACTCCTTCATTTTACAGTCTAATTTTTACTGACTAGAACTCGGGGTCAAAGGTCATACAGAATCGATTAATCTGCACTAATTTTTTTAATCAGTTATTTTTTCTCAAATTAATTAATCGAAATTAATCAGTTATTTTGACAGCCCTAGTTCACTGGGCTAGGGTATTTTCTTTTTTCTGTTTTTGAAAACGTCAAAGGGATGAACAGTATTTCATCTAGGAGCATTTTCAGGCTAACTCGTTTTTGCCCTGTGATGACCCAAGCTTGAAGGGACAAAACAATATAGAGGAGAAGATATGTGGTCGAGTCCAGCTCGGGGGAGAAGACCAAAACCCACGAGTAATATTTAATTACATTTCAAACCGATGGGCCACCCCTGTTTTTGTGATTCATTGATTCAATTAAAAGAACTTTAATTAAAATCCGTGTCAAATTAGCAGCCACTGGATACTGTCAGCCTGCCCTGTTGCAGAAGTGCAGCATCAGTGAAGTAGAAGCGCGGGGGAAAAACACTCAGGCAGAGCGAGGATCTCATTTCGCTCTGAGACGAATACTCGGACGCCACAGTGTCACAGTGTCGTAGCGCCTGCTGCCTCCACTCCTGCAAAATGTGACATGCTACCGTCATGGACCCCAGGAGTGATGCTGTCCCTTCCTGCTATCGTTCCCTATGTCCCTGGCCCTTGTCACCCAAAACCTTATATTTTTCCCAGGACAGAAAATGAATCCAGATGTGCTGCAGTGAGCTGGCAATGCCATTTTCTGCTGTCAGCATCGTTTTATTCCCCAGTTAATATTTCCCTTCGCTCTCCCGGCTCACGTCACCACACGGGCTCGGAGAGCATAATTTTCCTCCCAGCTCCTGCTCCCGTCACACCGACTGACATTTCATCCACAGCGTGGCCAGGCAGGGCCCGTAATTGAAATTCTGAACCCTGTGTGTGTGTATGTGTGTATGTGTGTGTGTGTGTGTGTGTGTGTGTGTGTAGGAGAATGTGTGTGTGTGATAGAGCAGAATATGCGGGTGACAGAGTCCAGCGTGTGACTGCATGTGTGTTTAGAGTGGCAGTGTTTGTAAGCAGGTGAGGTGTTGTGGTACTCTTCAGTTCCGCTGCTAAGTGTACACTTATGACAACTTGCATCAACTGCAAGATGATAAGTGCACCCAGCAGACGCCAAGTAGAGAAAAGCAGGGCCATCTACAGTAACTGAAGTGCAGAGAGCCAAGAACATAGCAAAGATTACGTGTTTTTATACCGTTTGTATTTAGACGTGTGTGTGTGTGCGTGGGTCTGTGCGTGTGTGTGTGTGTGTGTGTGTGTGTGTGAGTGTACGTGTGCATGTGTGTGTGGGTCTGTGCATGTGATAGAAAAGTGGACTTGACACAACCTAGATAATAACATAAATGCATAATCATTGTTCCACTAGTTGGACTAACACACTTCTGTGGCACTATCTGAAATGCAGTGTAAACGAAACACTTCGTCGTGTCCTTTCGCTTCTTTTTCTTGAACGACTTCAGCTGATACTTGTGCAACCACAAATGCCACAAGTCCCATCACAGCTGACTATTTGCATCAAGAATAGCTCTCCTGTGGCTTTCTAAAAGCTCTCGCCTTACAGGAGATCAAGTCTGCGAGTGGTAAAAGAGAAGCCTGGCACCGAAAAACGCTGACCTTGAAGCCATTAACGCTCTAATTTGACTGATAAAGCCACAGGTTTAATCTCCAATATTCTTTTATCAGCCGTATTATTTTACGGCGTCCGACACACCGGAGTGGTTTTCAAAGAGGTGCGAGGAGAGGGGATACAGAGGAGACTCTTTAAATAGAATCATCCATCCATCCCATTTATGGAAGGCCAGTCACCTCCTAAAGCTCACGTCCACTCGTAGGGAGCCCGTCGAGGTTTCTGAGGAGAGTTGACGACCTATTTCTGGAGCATGTCCATCTAGCCGAAAGACACAGCAGCAGTCAGTCATAATGCTATCACATGGTCCGCTGTGCTAACAATGGGAGAAGGCCAGTGGAAGATGTAGTTACAGATGGAAGAGCTATCATTGAGAGTGGAAATCATGTCACTTGTCATTGTGATACAATGAGGTGAAGGAATTCTCTCTTCACGGTAACCAAGTCCTTTGAACTGGCTGAAAGGCTGAATGCTGTTTCCAACAACTGTGGCTTTGAACAAATCAATGTTGCACAGACTGCTGATTGTCTTGAAGAGAATGTTATGTTTTTGTATCAGTAGTTTGTTTACATGTCTAAAACCACTCAGGTCAGTGATTTAAGCACCTGATAATTTGCTGATTGGTAGCTTTCTGGCAGAACAACCTCCAGCAGCTAGGACACACCGTGGGTGAAAAAACGGCATTTTGTAAACGTAAGCTGGATTTACACTCCGATCTGCCCTGACTTCATCCAAGACCTTTGGAAGGTCACTAAACCTTAAGACTGAAAATATAATAGAAATGCCTCTATGTATTAACCCTGAGCCAAACCTTAACCTTGACACCATTCCAAACCTACACTCGGGTCAAAACACACATTCAACCATCAATTGCAGTAAGCAGAAATGCTTCCTTTCTTCAGCATTAACTTGAACAAGGAATGCAGCTGTTTATATATTTACAGCTTTGCTCTTATTTATGATTGTCTCTGGAGATATGCAGTAGATTCAACATGACGATTGTAGTGGACACAGAAGCAATTAGAACATGCATAATGTGTCTCTCGTATTATAGCGATAATACAATCAGTCAAAGGCTGCACGTTCACATTGCGACAGTGTATATTCTGTGTCTCTACTTTGCAGCCTTCGCTTGCGCTTGCCCAAGTGTCAGTGTAAAGCTACAGGACCGTTTTGAGGTTTTATTGTAAAGAACACAGCAATACATTACAAACCTGCCGCTGGGCAGTGTTTTCTCTTGGCCCTTCAAGTGCCTCTGGTGTTGGCTCGCGTTCTGGGGAGAGTGGGAATGTATGATGGATCATGTGAATGTGTGAGGACATCAAATTCAGCACTCACCCTCCTGGTGATGTTTATGTTTTGATTGTTCCAAAAGGACACAGTGCAGAGTGGAAAGAGAGAGAGCGAGAGAAAGAAAGAGAGAGAGAGAGATATGGGGGAGTGGTGGTTGTAAAGGAATAGCCTTACCCTGTGAGTCACAGCCTTCTGAGGACTCTAGAGAGTAGCCATTGATCAAAGAGGCCCATTTGAAAGGCTAGTCACTGCTCTTAAGATGTGTAATCTCTGTAGCCACCTCAGTATCCTAATCATCACCATGAAATACCCAGCAACAACATCCCAGAGGACAGTGCTAATGGTTCTGGACATTCCCACTAAAGCGAGAGGTCATTCTGCCCGCAAGGCCCATACATGCACACAACTACACACAACCACACACACACAGCATGCTCATACACAAACATGTGAAAACATTCTAGCACAAACACAAACCAATGCAATACCAATAAAAATTTAGACATACTGTATAACCTTTTACCAATATGGTTGTTCTCATTTGCACACTCACAGCACAATCATTCAACCCCCACTCAAAATGAATCTAAAAGAAGAGAGACAGAGAGAAAAGCACGCCTACCACCACTTCCCTCTCTCAAGAAAGTACAGAAAGGCACTTTTTAGTGATTGAAAGGGTTTCTTTGAAGCCTGCGATTGTCAGCAGTTTCTTTGCGGCAGCTGCTCCCGTCAGAGAGAGAAGGCGAAGCTATTAGTGTAGCTTAGCGCACATAACATATGAAATCCCCACTAACATGCGAATAAAGGTAACGCTATAGCTACAGGGCTCACGCCCACGGCTGCCTCCTGAGAGACCAGGGGCTTCCAGGGCTGCCTCACCGAACATGAACATCGAAGGGGAGAGTGTGACTAATCCAGCTTTGTTTGTCTGCTCTCCCCCTGTGGGATAGTCATGGAGAATGGCACAACAGGAGGTCATCTATGTAGGCTTCCCGAGAGGAGTTCCCCACTCATTACTGGGTGAAAAGGCTCTGAATCAGGGGATATACTTACCGGATATTTTTTTATGACATGCAGCATATCAGGAGCATCTTTGATCATATCCTGAGTTTTTAAGAATCAGTGAAAATATTGATTTATTTTGACTCCTGATTTGCCAATGAGATATCAGGGGTATGTATACCCAAATCACAAGTCACACACACCATTTCTGGATATCTTTGGGTAGGTCTCCACCCTTGGATAGACTATCATATTAGATATCAGCCTAGGCCCAAGATCTGCCTAATTAACAGTCACGCATGCCCTACCCCCAAAACGTTCCATAAAACATCACTGATAGGCTATTTGCCGTTTGATTTCTATCTAATTTCGGGACATTCAAAAATAGACAAATAGACAAAAATATTTAAAGACTACTTTGTTCAGGCCAAGGCAAGCCTAGGCCTACTTCTAATTATTTTGGTTATGGTTCAATTTCAATGATATCTTTGAGATTTTATAGTTGCTGTACTCTGTAGATCTAGCCTAATATACTTTTTATGTATAATATGCATGAGATCTGTTGAAGGAATAAAGTCCACATTTTAAATTATCTGCTTTCCCGTAGTCCCCAATGCTGCCTGCCAAAACGAATTTGGTTTAGCTGGAGTTGCCACATAACAACAATACAAAGTTAAATTTAACAGTAGCCTAAACAATTTAAAAAGTTGGTAAGAGTAGGCCTACATTAAGAAGAATAGCAATAATAAACAATAATTCAATCAAACGTGGGTCAATGTAATGACTGATAAACCAATGTTGATTTAAGAAACAAGGCTTCAAATGAAATTGATGTCAAACTATATGAGAACCAATAATGTTAATAATCAGAATAGTAGTAATAGCCCACTTGACTACTATGTTTTGACACTTCTACTAAATTAGTTTGGTAGTCATTTTAATGTAGGCCTAAAATATGCCAACAGGCTTAATAATTTCCACGATTTCTCATGTTGCCTCTTGATAAGTGCATGCGCACACACAGCCAACTGACTTTTCAACCAACTCCTGCCACTGGTGGTGACTTCAACTGTCACTTTTCTGTCATGCATCTGACTGCAAGCTGTACAAACTTTGCTGTCATCATATCCAAGGTAAGAACTACAGTACTTTTGTATGCCAATTGAAAACTGGAATTAATTAGGAAAATACTGTTTTTATATGCATTAATGTTAACCAAAACCGTTTGTTAACCGAGAATTAGCTAACGTTTGCTAGCTAGTGAGCTAACATCGCTAACGTTAGCTGTTAATGTTAACTTTTCTAATAACTAACTTTACCATTGTGTGGAATATCTGGAATGGTAGTAATGTCATATCCAACAATAAGTCTGTCTGTCAGATTTCGTTATGGAGGTAAAGTTTTAGTTTGAATGAAATGGCCAAGGCTATGGAGCTGGTAAGTCCCACCCTTTCCGCTATCCCCGCTGGACCTCTAGATTGAAAAATCGTTAATGCAAGTGAATGTGAGAAAATAATTATTTTCTGGTCCCGTTTGAATTTTGCCATGAATGTGAACATATGTTGTCTGTGAATTTTTAATATTAATTTTCGTGTAAAGATTGCTACAATTGAACGGGTAGAAGTTTGATGCAGTTAAACTTTGTGAGAGCACTTTGTGGACTACAACTTTCCGCTAGACGACAGCTAACTAGTTTCCCATAACAACCATCAGTTGGTCGAGATGTAGAGGGTTATTAAGATCGACTTTGAACACAGTGAACCATACAACTTTACAATCACACTGTATCATAGTGTTAATGTATTGAGTGAAGCTAGACATGTTTCGAATATTTTTGTTACCATGTGTGTTTATTCCTGCCGTTACAAAAACTAGCATTTCAGTTAATGTTAGCGATTAGAGCTAGCTCACGTCACAGGCGACATGTAGTCTTTCTCGTTATGTCTTTTCCACAACTGATAGCCGAAGAATCATATAATATACTGTCAAACTCGTAACATGAAAAATTATATTAAAAATTCACAGACAACATATGTTCACATTCATGGCACAATTTAAACGGGACCAGAAAATAATTATTTTCTCACATTCACTTGCATTGACGATTTTTCAATCTAGAGGTCCACTGGGGGTTTAGCGGATGGGCGGGACTTACCAGCTCTATCAAGTACGAGTATGTTAGCAGAGCCCGTCTACGGAGAGCCTTGCCACTCCGTATTAAGTCCCATTGTACCGAATTTTGGATGCAGTTCCACCAGAGTTCCACTGGGGGGTGATCGCCATGAGTGCAGAATGAATGGGAGTCAATGGAGCTAGACGGCTAAATTTGTCTCTTTCACCTGATTGTCGTTGACAAATCTCAGATTTGATTGTAGTTTGTATAGCTTCAACATGGGTTATAGGTCAAAAGTTGAATGAACGAGTACTTATGTCCTTTTGATTTCTTACAGGTTGGGTCGTTGTTGCACATAACACGCTAGCATTGTGCTAATGAATGATGTCATTGACACATTTGAAAGGCTTTTTAGAACAATTAAGTGACTTTAAAAAATATAATACTCAACCAAGTGTATTTTCTTTGCCTCCCCTTTCAAATACACTACTCAAATTACTTTAAAAATATATATATCCCTAGAAAAGTGGATTTTGAGGGGTACAGCTCCATAGACCTCCATGCATTCTGCACTTTCGGACGAAATTTCATGTGGAACCACAGAAGGAACTGCAACCAGTTCAGAAACCGGAAGTTTTCCGAGAGTGGCAGTTCTCCCCTTATTAGACATTCTCTGATGTTAGCTAACCTAGCTATAACTTAGCCTACATTTATAGTGGCTGCTAATGACCATGCAGGCTAACGTGAACAGGGGGTTGACCTACCTCAATATGATGCCGACAAGTCAAGGGATCTTTAGTTTGTGAAGGGTGATGTATAGTGTTACATTAAGCCATCCTTACACCAAAAGACTTGACCAGATGTGGGTAAGATTATTGACAGATTGTAGTCTTTTGAGTAAAGCTTGAATGGGGGGCATTAGTTAAAAAACTCCAATCTTTCCCAAATCTTGTCAAAGTATTCTGGTGTATGGGTAGCATTGGGCAAAATATTCTTCATTTCATAGCCCTTATTTGGTTGTACCTGGCTTGTGCCAAGACATGTGTATATTTAAGATGCATGTGAGGCCAGTAGTGCTTCAGTGATGGTCTTTTCATGTTATGTGTATTTTGCAATTTATTAATCTTAATTTCCCTCTGTTCCCTGTTTCCAGGCAGTGAGTTGTGAGGACTGCTACCCTGAGAACACTGAGTGCATTCTGGAATATTCCAAATGTGTGTCACTTCCATACAAAAGAAGTTCCAATCCTGCAAGAGAGTTCACTCACCAGGTAGAGACAGACAGACAGACAGACACACACACACACACACGTAGAACAGCAAATAACATTATAATAGGTGTGCATGTATTTGTGTCTGTTACTGTGTTTAGTTTATCCCCTTTTTTTCATGTGTCTGTTTGTTGTTATGACTGTAGTGGGCTCCATCAACAGACCAGGGCAAAGTCGGTCTGTCCTGCTACTACTACATGCTACTTGACTATGTCTGGAAGCCATGGCTGCCGCCCTCAACATGCTGTAAGTGTTTGTTTGTGTGTTTTGAATAAGGGCTATGGGGTATGTCACTGTGCACACTCTAATTTGTTTGACAAATGTGCAATGTACAGTGGGCATTGCTTTTAAATGGCCACTTCAGTCGCGCATTACGAGGCGTGAAGCTTTAGTACCACTTTCAGCCACTGTGCGTCGCTCTGCCACTGTACATCGCTCTGTCAGTAGCCTGACTGCCGCCCCTTCTGAAAAAGCAGGAGGCTAGGCTACCTTTAAACGTAATTGTTACCGAGAGGAATCCCAGCCTAGGAATTCAATAAAAAAATAAATCGTAATTAAACATTACCTCGATTAAGGCTACTTGGGTATGGCTTAAGCCTTGACTACACGGTGGTAGCGAAAATCGAAATCTGCTTTTGATAGCCTACCGGTGCCGCTCCACAAAACGAAAAAATATCTTAATTTGCTGTCTATGTTATTGTCAGTGTTGGGGGTAACGCAACTACGCAAATCAAAACAGTGTCTTAATTTGCCCTACTTCTTGACTGCAATGTAGTCAATTGACTGCTTGACATGTCTTTTTTTTCTGTACAATAAACAAACATCTGCTTTATGCCGCAGAATTACATTCATATTTGGCTGACTGCAGACGCGCCACTTCCCTCCCCATATTCCAAGATTAAGATAGTAGCCTATACAAAAAGCACTACATACATGCAATTTGACAAAACACTGATCCTCATTTTGCGAATGCGAGGACGATATGAGCATGTTGCATTTAGTTAGATGTCCGAGTCACGCATAATGTTTGAAAACCACTGGCTCGTAATCACAATAATTTAACACACGACAGTTGGATAGCCTACTTCATCATGTCCCCATGCCTACATTTTTGTGAGTAGCATAGAGATCGTTAAAAACAATAAAGTATGGCTCTCCGTTTGGGACATCGAAAACGTATATTTTTAATAGACTACCGTCGAAGATGCTGACTTGCAAAAGCCTCGGGATAACACGTTATCTCCACTATCATCAGTCATGCCCCTTGATCAAAGTGGGGAATGAAATAAAAGTTTGAG
The DNA here is from genome assembly GCF_017589495.1 of Alosa alosa. Lineage (NCBI taxonomy): Eukaryota > Metazoa > Chordata > Actinopteri > Clupeiformes > Clupeidae > Alosa > Alosa alosa. The sequence continues at coordinate 9,283,303 of NC_063205.1, forward strand.
AACCACTGGCTTAACAAGTTACATGCAGTCCAGAACATAGAATCTGTTGCAATATTCTGATGATCGGCGATGATATCGGCAAATGTTTGTTTTCCAAAGTAAGAATTTCACTTCACCATGCACCTTCGACAATGAATAGCTCATTACACTTGTTACTGTTAAACGTAGGCCTAACTGGTATCATTACAAACATTATTCTGTGTCCTAAAACTAGCATATTTTATGGCATTGTGTCATGTAAATTCGTTGCAAAATCTAGAGAAATGTGTGAGGTGGTCAGCGGGGGACAATTGAGACACACATTGGATTGTGTTATTACTTGAACATTCCACACTATCCACAGCTGTGGTAGGCCTATCAGGGGCAGGATGATTACTGTTAGCGCAGGCTTTATAAAAAATTCTTCAACAGAAGGCCTTGAATGTTGTCTTGTTTGTGGAGCGCTTTGCTTCGCTTCTGTAATCTCGGCTTCATTGAAAATGAGGGCTTCCCTCAATGACCCTCCGAGAATAAATAAATGTTGAATGAATGAATGAATGAATGAATGCAGGCTTGCCCAAAATAAAGGCCTGTGGTTTGCGCAGCCTACAGTAAATAACAGACCCGCCAGAATGTGCGTTATGATGCTTTACGAGCAAGATGTTTTTGGTACCCTACGCACACTGCATGTTCTTAAATAACAATGATCATCAGTAATATTCGACCATTAATTTGGGTAAATGGGCAAGCGTGACCACCTTGATTGGCTTATGATTGTAACGCGGGCATGATTCCAAACACCTCCCTTACGATGATGAGTGACAGGTGACAGGTCTCAGAATGCGTGCGCTACACAAGGACGGAAGATGATGAATAACTGGGGCCGTAGGCTATTCACAAAGGCTTTTATCTTACTACTAGGAGTAGGCTACTCCTAAATCGCACTTAAAGATTTTAGCTTTGAGTTTTCTCTTAAAAGTTATTCACAAAGCCTTTCAGACAACTCCTAAACTAGGAGTGAGTCTTCGTGGCTATGGATGACGTCATTACTCATGCACGAGCTTGACTGAAGTGACCACCTTGATTGGCTGACGATTGTAACGCGGGAATTCCAAACACCTCTCTTCCGATGATGACTGACAGGTGACAGGTCGGAGAATGCGTGCGCTACACAAGTAGTGCTAAGGACGGAAGATGATTAATAACTGAATAAAAAGGCCTAGCCTAAATGAATAAAGAGTAAGGCAAAACAAATAACCTAGTAGCCTAATGAAACATAGGCCTATGGATTGATGCAGTAGCCTACCTTTGCAACATTATTAAATTAATCTGTCACCATATGCCTAGGCTACGTTTGCAAAGAGGAGAACATTTTAATTGGATTTACAATGAAACGTTACATTTCATTTACATGTTAACAATGAGTAGTTTTGGTTGTTGTTGGTGGCGTTATTGCATCCCTTTTATGAATGCAAAATTGTTCCATCGCAATTGGAAGCTCCTGTTGCGCATAGGCAACACATTTCAAAACATTGCAACGTAAAATGCCACAAAAAAGCTGTTTATGAATAGGTCTTAGTGAGTTAGGAGTCCTCTCGACTTAAGCTGTCCCAGACTTAGGTGCTACTTTTAGGTGTAAAATGCTTCGTGAATTACTTTTTGTGAAAAAATTAGGAGTCCTAAAGTTAGGAGTGACACACCCATTATTTTTAGGAGTTGCTCCTAAATTCGCCAGTTAGGAGCTACTTTTAGCCTTAAAATTCTTTGTGAATACGGCCCCTGAATAAAAAGGCCTAGCCTAAATTAATCAAGGCAAAACAAATAGCCTATAGCCTAATGAAACATATGGATTGATGTAGTATCTTTGTAACATTATTAAATTATTCTGTTACTATGCCTACGTTTGCTAAAGAGAACATTTTAATTTGATTCACAATAATGTTACATTTAATTTACATGTTGACAATAATTAGCCTAGTTTTGGTTGTTGTTGGCGGCGTTATTGCATGTTATTTATGCCTACAATGCAAAATTGCTTCCTCACGATTGGAAGCTCCTGTAGCTGCATAGGATTTCAAAACACGGCAAAATGCCGCAGGTTTGTGAATAGGTCTGTGAGTAAGGAGTCCTCTTGACTTCTTTTAAGCTGTCAGAGATGGGAAGGTGTGATTTGTTGGGGGCAGGGCCGGATTAACTGGGCACAAATGTCTGATGGCCCCCCTTCCCCCCAGCCAACGTGAATCGGGTGGTTAGTTAATAGGCCTATCGTGAAGATTTTTCCTGCCATCTAGGTCACGAGCGCATCTGTGAGGCCAAGCCTCACCAAGTAGCTTGTTTGTTTACAACTAACATTGCATTTAATTAAACTGCTTTATAGGCTATGCCAAAATAGTTTTCAACATTTTGAATATTAGTGTCGGGTGAATTGAAATGTTCTCAAAGTAGCCTTATGGCTGAAAGCTGCTTGGGATCCCCCCCGTCAAGCAATATAACCATACAAACGCGCTTCCTGCACTCATTGTTTCAAAAGGAGTAATTTTGGCTTTGTCAGAACTGAAGAGCTGTGGACGGCACGGCACGATATGCCCAATGAAAATAAATTAACGCAACACAACACAGACCCCGCTTCTCTCGCGTCAGTCACTGACATGAACGAAACACAGAACCCGCTTCTCTCACGGCAGTCACTGACAGTAACCTAGAATAAATGCATGGGGAAAAACACTTCCCCATGACAAAGACATCGTAAAACACTGAAAGTTAATATTTTGTCACTAGCAACATACATCTGTCCTTTGTCAAATGTATTATGTTCCAAGTAGCCTATGCGTAATTCTGCGTCATAAAGTTGAACAAATACATTTGCTTATTTCACAGAAAAATATAAATAGCCAGTTAGGGTCTACAGTGCAGAGTTGGTAAGTTATGGTAGGCCAACTTGCAGTGAACATACAAACAGGGGAAATTCTTTCTCTTGTAGCCGAGTAGCCTCAGGTGCGCACGTAGACATAAGGCCGAACATGCAAGCGCCAATGAATCGTGCTCTCACGACAATCACGCAGTTAAACTGAAATAGGTTAACATCACTCTAAGTTCGCCTTCAAGCAAGGAAAACGATGATTTGAAGACATCTGTTTTGTTGGAAGGGCAAGGGGTAGCAACAGGGCAACACAGAGACAGGCCCTATGGCAGGGCTGTTATGAGAGTATTAAAATATGGGATATTCTACGGGAAAACATTAAAACGGCAAGACAGCGGGGAAAGTTAAAATACGTGATAAACACGGAAAAGTTGGCATGCATTGTTTCGGTCCCCGCGTGCACAGGGATTATTTGTCATATTATTAATCACATATGATTATTTGTGAAATTGTGCAAACAGGCGCAACACATTTGAAAAGGAAGGACTGGTAGCATGCAAGCTCACGGGAAAGATTGATTTAAGAACGTTATCACAGTGTGTGGCTGTGGCGCTACGGAAGACGGCGACAATTGGCAGGGAGGGTCATGTCTTTTTAACAATTCTGTCGGAGGGTCATTGAACAATTTCTAGCAGGCAAGAGAGGGTCATGCAACTTGCAACTGAAGCACTCAAAATTCCTCCAGTGGCCCCTTCAATAAATAACGAAGATTGCTGCTGGGCTATATGTCTTGGTTCATGTCTGTTAACAACTCATTGCCGTCAAATGCATAGCCTATCTCGCGGTTGCATCCATTACAAACAAACATACAATGTGAACGTCTGGGATTGGGGAGAGCACTAAATGCTCTACTGAATAAGCACAAAGTCAAACCTTTAAATGAAAAACACTCTTTAATAATAAAAAAAAATAACCGCTAATGAAGTAAACTTGTGACCATCAAAAATCGTTTATCGCCTGTAACTCAGTGATAACAGGATGTAACAGGAAGGCATTTGGCTGAGCAACGGAGGTTAATATGCTTTATATTTTGTCCAAATGATGTCTGTCTATCATCATTGCACTCGGAGAAAACCAGAATGTTTAATTTGTCCTGCGTTTCTTCTATGGCTGCAAACGGGATTCACTCGCAGTTAACCAAATATTTCTTTATTAGGGCAGGGCAGGCATATATCTGGCTATTAAATTATTTCTAAACCAGTCTGCTAAAGTCTGTAGTGAAGTCTGTGTAGGGTTTTCCAGGCTCCATTTCTTTTTACGAGACTACCGGTTGTTTGGGTTGTTGCAGCGTCTCACTGGAAAAATACAAATTAAAGTCGCGTGATACCGCGTGATCCCACGCGCGGACCGCGAGTGAAGCTGGCCAAGTCGAAGCACTGCCCACTGTAATGCATTAATACAGACACTAATCATCATTATTGTAGCTTTTTATAATAGTCTTGAATTTTGAAGTTTAGCCATGTTTACCGTTATGTTGGTGGTAATGTAAATAATGTGTTTTTTGCCAAACTGATCATAATCATAATTTTGTTAAATCTTATTTTCTATTGACAGAAACTGAAACCCTCACAAATAAAGTCACAAATCAAGAATTAACATTGATGGTGATGGTGGCAAGGGTGCCTTCATAAGGTAATTGTCATTTTTGTTTGTACACCTGATTGACTTACCAACTTATTCTTTAATGCTTTGATTTTTATCTTAATCAACAATAACATAATGTATAGCAATTGCTGTTTTATTTTTTTAGGTTCCATCCAGCAAGTCCCAGCCTGGAGCCAGAGGCTGGCACTGCACGTCAGATGGGGGAGGATCTATGTTAGGCATCAGAAAGGTGGTTTAAGCAAGAAAGCAAGAGCTTCTGCAGACAGTGTTGCAATTAGGTATGATACTTTTGGAAATTGATCTTAATGCCTTATTTAAAAAAAAAAATGAGGAAAAATCCAGCTTTTAAGGACAACAATTTTTTTTGTGAATGAATGATGTATCGCAAATAAATAAGTGTTCCTTAAAGGTTGGATTTTTCCTCATTTTGTTTTTTTTAATTAAGGCATTAAGATCAAATGATTTTTAAATATATGTGTATGCTAAGGTTATGTAAACTTATGAGCACAATTGTAATACATATCTCTATTACTTCTAACTATTGCACCTGACTTCTAGGCTGCTTTTGTGGGTTTGCTTTTATTTGTCACATAAGCTGAGTTAATTATATTCATGGACAGGGTCAATTGTAACAAATGCTTTCTTTCTTTTTTTAGACACCTGATTTTTACTGCCAAAGGGACCATCAGAGCACCACTACCTACCCTGCCAGACATCTATACCAGAAGAGTACGGACAAGGGCCCAAAATGTTTTAAAGGACATTTCACGCCCAGACCACGGACTGTTTAAACCATTGAGGTCAAGCAGAAGTCTCTGTTCTCACTTGAGGCAGGTTATAGAGAGGGGTGAGTGTCACTGCGTAAGCCCCCTACTGCAGGCGAGAAAGCCATGTTGATTTGAATATTGATTGATAAATACAATAAAGGCCATGTAACACATTTTATTGCCTGTCGCATATGAATTTTCATGGTAAAGTAAAATAAGTCATTGGGATTTAGCAGGTGTAATTCAAAGTAAATAATGTAATTAAGTGTATGTAAAATTAATATGAAATATTATTTAAGTTAAAGTTGCACAATAAGCTCAGTGTTGGTTATGTAGGACTATCTCACGTTTAAAACCATTACATAAATCACATGATTAATTTAAAAAATTAAAAACATTAAATATATGATATAAGTAATAAAGGCATAAAGCCTATGGAAAAGCAAATAAAGGCATACACATAAATGCCTGTGAAATTAGCTGTGCCTGGCAGTATATGCGTAGTTCCATGTTTGACATATCAGGGGGTATATGGGAACAAGAACAAGAGGTGTCCGGGGTCAAATAAGTAGCTAATACTTGAAACATGGATCATATCAGGTGAGAATATGAAGTCTGGATATCTTGCATGTCGTCGCAGTCCCATTCAGGACTTTTGATATGCTCCTGATATGAGAATTGGCACTAAAATATCAGGAGCATATCAACCAATTACCCAACCATTACACATATCAGGAAATATATCACTATGAATATTCCCTGATTCAGAGCCTTTTCACCCAGGCAGTTCATTTGAATTCTGTTGGGATTTTAATCCAATTCAGCTTTTGATTTATACTGATAATCTTGATTGAATGAAAAGTAATCTTTTCAACACTGTTTAATCAACTCTGGCATAACGCAAAGACTTAAAAATTGGTCAATGGTGGTGACACAGTATGAGATTATGATAGCTGCAAAACATTAATCACCCCCTCACTGTGATCATTGATTCTGTGTGGTCGTTGCTGATCTAAAGTGTTAGATGAAGGAAGCGCATTGATCGCCCTAATCCCTCCAGGCAAACAGATCAGGGAGCTTTGGGCAGTGTTAAGTCTTAATAAATTTATATTGTAATGCCAGAGTGGTTTTAGGGTCCACTAATGATCCCCTGTGATAGATTTATTCATCAATAATTTATTCTGGGCAATTTGCGACAGTGAAACAGTTTTTGCTTCCATTTCTAGGAATCCATTTAGTTTTGATTCATTTGTGGATAAAATTTTGTGTGTGTGTTTTTGCGGAGGCAATACAGAGGGCCCAAGTAAGGACACTGGAAGAGAGACTGGATAGGAGAGAGGGAAAAATTGAGAGATGCTGCTGGCTAGCAGTCTGACTGACTCCTGCCGTGCCAGGGAGACATTTGCAAGTGCATATGGGGTAACATTTGGTGCTTGTTTTTCTCCCACCTCCCAGTCCTAGCTAAACAGCGAACCTCCTCATGCCGATACCCGTTCTTGCTGATGCCCGCTGCGGACAGCCAGCCGGAGGGCACAGAGGGAAGGCGAGAGGAGCAGGGAGGCAGGCCATGTGGCAACGATCTTCACCCGCGGTGACAGGGTGTGTGATGCGTGTTAGTAACTGTCCTGTGGTACCTGGCAGACAGACTCATGGGGAGATGTCAGCTCTTGTCTGAAACGCTCCGGAGTGTTAGTGCTAATGAAACAACCCAAGGAGCCTGTGGACACATGGGTAACACATCTGCTCTCCCTCTCTTTTCATCCCCCTCTCTGTCTTTTCAGACAGTCTTTCTTGGCATATTTACAAAATGTTTTTTGTTTGGATATCCAATACATAATGGATAGGATCTTTCTTCATGAGGCAGCCTGCCTGTGTGGGTCATTTTCCATGTCACTGGTGTGGTCCTGTTTGATTGGCTGAGTTAGACATATCTAACTACAGATATTTTACCGTGGTGTATTGTTTGTTCCCCCTCTGTGCCTTTCTTTCTTGTAAATGTAAGTATGTGTGTCTGGATGTGGTACCAGTACCAAGGTACCAGTGCAGTGTAATAGTGGGGCTCTGCCTTTGCAGAAATATAATGTATCTCTTATATGAATTGAAATCTGAGAAATAGCAAACATTCGCAAAATCAATTTATAATGGCTGCCAAAAACAGACATGTCAAATTTCCTCAAGTGTTCTGGATTTTGGGTATGGTTTAGGTTCTGGCTGGCTGGCTGGCTGGCTGTGAAGCCAACATACCAGCTTGGCTGGCAAATAACCTAGGTGAAGCTGAGATTGCTGTGATGCTTGTGTCCATACTTGTGGCATGGGACCCTGGTGCACAGGCTCACACTGGTGTCCTGTCTGGTAAAGCTCCAGACGGACACCCCTCTTCTGCCAAGTGACAGCCTGGCCCTGAGATGCCAAGTCAGAATAGTCCATTCCCATACCTAACAGAATAGCTCTCTATTGGTAGGAGTTGGGGTACATCATACACATGACCAGAGGTGGAAAAAGTACGAAAATATTGTACTCAAGTTTTGGGGGCTACCAGAACAACCAGTTTTACCAAAGACTTTCTAATGAGGAGATACAGCACTCAAAAAATCCTCCATAGTAATGCATGGGGTTAGTTTGTAACGGCAATATGGCAGTTGTCTACATATCATATGTCTACACATATCACAACCCTTCCGCGGCAAAACGTTGACATGTGAATACATTGAGCCAATCATGTGGTGTGTTGTAAAATCAGGTAATCCACACATAAAAAATCCAAACAACTCCATAAGTAGAGTCATGTAATGAAGTGGAATAACACAGGGGAAAAGTATTAAACACGCTAAGAAAAAGCACTAAGGCAAGGAAAGGGAAGGAACAAGCTGGAATCTGTATAGAGAGTAGTTATCCTTTCTATCTGTGCAAATTAATATAAGCTTGGTTAGTAGCCTACATATTGATGGGCTATAAAAAGGTTTTTCATTACCAAGGTGTCACACAAGAAACATTTCATGATGGATAAAAGCAAAAAGCTCTCCCAAGACCTTTGCAACCTTATTGTTGCAAAACATATCAATTAAACTGGTTACAGATGCATTTCAAAACATCAGAATCTTCCAGTAAGCAGCATGGGAGCCATTATCTGCAAGTGGAAGAAACATCACTTCATCATCAACCAGCCATGCACAGGATCTCCTCGTAATATTTCTGACCAGGGAGTCAGAAGGATAGTCAATTCCAAGAGCCAAGGACCACTCGGAGAAAGCTCCAGAAAGACTTGAAGGCAGCCAATTCAATTAAATAGTTCTGGAAGTAACTAAAGATCAGGATTCACAAGAGGGACCCCTGGAATCTGTTTAGAACAATGGGCCAAAATCAGACCTGATACTGCGACCAATACGTTTTGTCATACAGGAAATGTCTTGAAGCTGTCTTTACAAACAAAGGCTTTTCGACAAAGTATTGAACAAATTTCAGTAGGCACGTTCAATACTTTTTTCCTGTGTCATTCCACTTTAATACACAAAACTCTTATGTTTGGATTTTTTATATATGTGTTAATATAATGTGTGGTGAAAATTTTGAATAGACTCACTGGAAGTTTAATTACTGGGAAAAAAGATAAGCGTTCAATACTTATTTCCACCATATATTTATTTTACCTGAATATTTTAACTTCCAAATTAAATGTCAAAATGAATGTCAGACGAAATTTAAAGGTTGACTGACTGGATTTTGTATACAAAACATAGTGAAAACTGTGTAAGGTCACTCTCACTCTCCCTTGCTAAAGAGCTAAATGGTTTAGTCCGCCTGCACGATTCATAAGGTAGTCTATCTTTTGTTTATTTAGTTGAGCATCGCTAGTAATGGACCGCTAATTGTTTTGCTGCTGGTGCAATGTCTTTCTCCAAGAAAGCCAAGTCAGGTTACTAAAAACAAAGGCCAAAACAGGAAAAAGAGAGACATCAAAATGAAGGGAAACAACTGCTAATAAACTTCTTTCCAAAGAAAGGTGAGCACAAACGTCAAAACACGAAATCCCATGGTGTTTGCTTAAATATCTCCGCAATCATTAGTGCTAAAACGAACTGAGACAACCGATTGGAATAGCGGAAAATACACTTTCATAGGTTAGGCTAATCTGATGCATTTCGGCTAGTGGTCTTTTTTTTTTACTCAAGTAATGGATGGGATTTTTGATGTAGCGAAGTAGGCCTACAATACTTACAATACTAAGTAAAATTTAAAATACCGATTTTATAAACTACTTAAAAAATACAAAATACACAGAAAAACTACTCAATACAGTAACGTGAGTAGGCCTAAATGTATTTCGTTACTTTCCACCTCTGCACTTGACTGACAGAAAGTGATGCAAATGTGATTTTTTCTAGTAGTCCTGATACTACTATATTGCAGTGTAGAGCACATTAGCTTATCTCCTTAGAGACTTTATTTCACTTCAACTTACTTTTGAAAACAATTAAATGATGAATTCTCAAACTAAAAAAAAAAACATTATAGAGCCCTACACCTGGGAATATTGTGAAGGCAATGTGTGTCTTCCAGTGAGTCACACAAACATGAATTTATGGAATTCTTGAAACATTTGACATTTTACTTGCTCCAGGTGTCCTTTAAATGTGGGCTATTTCCTTTTTTGTAACAAATGAATTGGTTTCAAAATGCTTGCCATGCTGCTTATCAGCAAATTACACAGATGCAGGGAAGATATGTGTATTTATTGTACCGCTGTGTAGAGGTGAGAAAGTCAAGTGCATGTGATTTTTCACCCCCTTGTAATGGCCTGTTGCAGTCCCAGCTATCTGCAAGTGTTTATAAACATAATTTATTACATTATTTGCCCATGCAGTCAAATAGAAAACATAGATCTCTAGATCCAATGGAACAGAAGTCATTTCTCCCATAATGCACTGTCAAGTTTGACCAAGATTTAGTGTCGTATAGAAAAGATTTGAGGAGAGTGATCTACTGACAAATATAGCAAGCCAAGTGATCATCAAATTGGTTGGGGGTGAATTGTAACAGTCATTAATTTTCTGAAATGGCAAAACATTCTGAGGGACCATTTGCAAGTGTGTTTGTGCTGAATATGTGTGTGAGGTGTTCAGATCAAGAGATTGTAGTGATTGTAGGCAAAGGATGGCAGCAAAGTTGATTGCTATGGTCGGTTAGGTTGTTTTGACTCATTGTGTGACCTTGTTTTGACAACTTTATCATAGAACAAGACGGAAGGAAAGGTACTTTGCTCTCACAATAGATCTGTGCCACTACTCGCAATGGTCTTTCCATTGTAAAGCAGATGTCTGTGTGGATTCTGTGAAAATGAGGAAGACTCGAAATGTAAGTGGAAAGTAACTAGGCAGAGAAAACCTCATGGCATGACTTTGCATAGCATGGCAAAGAAAGAGTGTGAAGAGTACTCCATTGCTAATGACTCTAGTCATTTACTGCCCCAGTGGACAACAAGGGGGGTGGGGTAGCCTTTATTAGTCACTGAAAAAGGAGAGAAGATATGGAATTTCCCAGGAGTCTGCCCTGGACCAGATATGGCTCCTAAAAGCTGTGAAAAACAGGAGAGCTACAATGCAATGGGAGACGTCAGCAATGAACTTCAGGGACCACCGAAGTCACTGGGGATTGATAGGACGTGTAGCACATATTTCTCAAAGGACAGCTTTTGTAAGAGATGGGACACGTGGTTCAGTGTACAGTATCTGACGCTTTAGCACAGCACAAGTTTGCGTAAGCTTGAAGTCCATTAAAATGGGCTGAGAAACACTTGTGCACCGTCTCACACTGGAATATAAATAAACTCAATAAATCTTTGAGGGCTGGTTCTCTGGTGGCTGATGTGGACTGTGTGGATGGCGTGTGGGCACAGGTGATGGAGGCAAGGCCAAAGTGGGACATCCATCTATGAAGCAGAGATGAAAGCTGCAGAACTCCCCCCATCACACCCCACCCCCCTCCTGGTGGAAAGATCCCTCTCTCCGCTCCTCTCTCCTCTCCTTTCAACACGCCTGCCTCCAAGCCAGTGATGCATCAGACGCCGACTTCACTCTGCAGAAAGACGATCTTAGCGTCAATAGCCCACTCAGCACAGCTACAGAAGGATGAGAGAGAGAGAGAGATAGAGAGACAGAGAAAGATGGAAAAAGAGAGAGAGGGAGAGATGGGGAGGGGTTATCGCAGTGCATTCAAGACAGAATTTAGAGCAAGAGCAAAATTATGGAGAAAGATAAAAAGGAGAGAAAGTGCAAGCTAGTAAGAAGACAGAGGATGAAGAAAGATGGAAAACGTGGAACTACAACAGAACTGTTTGTGCTGGGAAAATTCAAAGTGACTGCTATAGCCATTAACTATTGAATTGTGCTAATGCGATGACTGGGTACAGCGATTTCGTATGCCATATTTCCTGTTTTATTTTGCTCTCTCTAAAAATGTTCGTCAGTGTGAAGCCCCTCGCTGTCTTCTTATCTGCGGGAGGTTAATAGAAGTGTTTTCTGCCAGTCGAGATGCTGTGGGGCCTGATGTTGCCTGAGCGCAATAATATTCATACATTTGCATACTCAATTCCATTGTCTGTAATAATCCAATACAGAATGAGTGATGGAAGCATCACGGCTCTTGTCTTGCGTTAAGATGAATGTAAGGTGCTTATGCATTTGCATCTGTAATTAACTTTAGGGATCACTGTGAGCTAAAAGTTCTCAGTGTGAGGGGAGCATTTGAACTCCTCTTTTGCCTCTGTCGTCATGTCCCTAAGCCCTGATAAAATATTTGAAATGTGTTCTGTGATCATCCATCTAACTTAACCAATGGCTATTATACTACATGTTCTTTGAATTTCCCCTTGGGAATCAATAAAGTATCTATCTATCTATCTATCTATCTATCTATCTATCTATCTAATCATCTTCCTTCTTGTGTTATTACCAGGGATGAATATATGCTTCCCCCCAGAACCCTAGTTCCCATTTCCATTCCAACATGAGGTGATTTAAACTCTTATAGAACAGAGGTCAAGCTCAGCTTTTTGGCTTTCAGCTTTTTGGACACTCTTTAAAATCTTCTGCCCCAAAGATCACACTATTAGGAAGGTGAACACTGACAGTCCAGTACCTAGCCTCCCTAAGAAATGCAGCCTCCAGAGATGAATGGGGGCATTCGAGGAGATTTAGTGAGTAAGATTAAAATCTCAGCAGCACAGGAGAGTGCAGGGCATGGCGAGAAAGTGACTCCTTCAGCTTTCAGTGGAAGTAAACTCTATGATTATTATTTGTGTTTTTATTTACAGCTGCGGTGACATTTTTATCCCCCCTCCCCTCTCTCGCGGTGGCCCGGCACAGCTTGTCCGACATGATGACCTTGCCAGCAGCAAGATCTCTCTCTTTTTTTTCCTCCCAACATGTCTGCTTGCAAACACTTCACTATGATGAATAGTCTGCTCTCAAAATGGATATCATGTCTGCTGTATCCAGTGACTAAACAGCCATCATGTATGCACGTTATGATGGCTAAGTGACATGAATGGGTTTCTTGATTGGTTTTGGAAGGTGAGGGGAAAGGAGCTGAGGACAGAGATGAGTATTGCTGATTTTCGGGCCACCTAGTGAAAAGCTCTGACAAAGCAGAACTAATTGCTGAATCAGGTGAAGCTGAGTGGTAATATGCAGATTCTATTTGAGTCCAAAAGTCCAAAAGAGCTACATATTGTAAAACTAAGCTATACGTTTTTCATTTTTAGTTTTGGAGCCTTGAGATTAATGGCTTAACAGCATATTGAAGAATGAGTTCTTCAAGCTGGTTTAAGGCTGCATCATCACTGTCATTACACTTAACATCTGTTTTTAAGTTGAGAAAGGTTGTTGGAATAAGATATCCCAGCTATCGGAGTGCACCAAAAGAGGAAGTGGACGAGAGGGAAGAGGAACTGTGCTGCCTTTGAACTGACAGGGGAAGATCTGTCCGTTTGACAAGGACAAAGGTTCTTATCGCCAGCTCGCCCTGCACCACACAAAACAGAGTTTTGAACTTATGTTGAAGCCATGAAAAACAGTCACTGGCCCAGCAGCCAATTTCTGGCCACCTCTGAGGGTTCCACTTTTCATTTGGACATAATGAAATGCTGTTAGCCTTTGTGGGCCAGTTCACACTGGAGTCCAATTTCACTCTGTCCCCAACAGTTCTGGTGATTTGCCCCTTCCAATGAGTTCAGGCCTCATACATGTCTGGAGAGTATCCAAGCAAGGATGATGTCCACTGGCTTTCCTAATTAATTTCCTTCTGTTTTACCCCAAGACCATTTGGAACTAAAATGAATCCCCAGTGATAGCAGGATAATTGTAATGGCATGCTAATATTGTTGCTAAATTTGTGTTTATTTTATCAGTCTGTTGCGCTCATCGGATATGACCTCAGTATGCCATACTGAATTCCAACCAGCAATGGAATTTTGTATTTGAGCCCCCCTAACCTGCTACAAATGCATGCTGCTATTGAGAAAGCATCTGAAGCATTTATCCAACTGCCTTGTGCTCCCAGCTAAATCAGTCTCCCTCTTGACTCTCAGTATACTTGGATGATGTCAAGCCTCCCCTCATATCCCAGCCCCCAAACACACACAGGTTTATGGTCACAGTACACAGATTCATGGTCAGATACAGCCATTACTCAAGGAATTGAGTGAAATGCTGAATCATGCCTGTAGGCTTTAGCAAAGTGATGATATTGCAGGGTGCTGGAGAGGGGGTGATGCCAGTGGCTGTAGCATGATCAGCCCATCAAATAATAATGTCCCCAGATGTCTTTTGAGGCCCCTCTGAGCTTGTGATAGATCAAATTACAGAGGGCACATATGACACATGGAGCCCATTCAGAACAATAACAGTCTCGACCCAAGGATGGCCCAACCTCACGGTGCCCCCAGCTTCATGGACAGGTTTTTCCCCCATTCACTCTATTTTGAAAGAGTGGCACAGCATGCCCTGAAGTGGGTGTCCTTGAAATGAGTTCAGAGCACTTGGGTGAATATGAGCAGTTATATTTTTTTCTCCACCTCTCCATAAATGATTTTTTCCTGACTTGGCTAAAATTGTGAGTGGGTTAACTTCATTTCACAGTAGGCCTGGGATAAAAATCACCTCTGTCGAGGGAGAGTGTGAGAACTGAAATACAGTCAGCTCCCATAAAAAGGCGTTCTGTTTCTTCTGTTTCCGATACATCCGCCCCTCTTGCCTAAGAGTCATACGTAGCTTAATCAGCCATAAAACCACTCTCGGTCTCACTGCACCAAAACAAGGCAGGGCACAAGAGGACATTATGCATCAGAAGCTCCCTCATACAGCACACAGTGAGCGGTCCACAGCATCAATACACAGCCACTGGCTTTATATAAAGGCCATGCCTATCATTTTGCCAAAGAGGCATAATATCACTCTTTTTTTATTTCTTCAATCATGTTGAGAATGTTTAAAAAGGAAGGCTGTGATGGATGACTTGGAGGGTAGTCGGTGCCAAAGCACGAACAGTGGCTGAGCTTAGAGGACATGCTGAAGGGCGTGCCACTTCAGAAGGTCTTTACCACTGTGCAGTTCAGTCAGGGCCAGAGCCCAGCGAGGAAGAGAAGACCGGGGTGGAGACACCATTGAAATGGTCTTTGCTTAGGGGTTAGGGGCACATCAAATGAAGCCCACAGTATATTTTCGTGTATTTTTCTGGACACTTGTGATTGACAAACAATGTAAATTTCAAATGTGTCATGGATCATAATATGATTACAATTGTTTTCTAGTGCATTACTAGCTTTTACACGGCTTGTGTAATGTATCAAAAGCACAAGGGCTAGGGCTGATGACCTTGTGTAGGAGAGTTCTGTCAACATATGCAGCTTTAGTATTATAGCCTTTGTGGTTTGGGTGTGTAAAGGTGTCTTGTGACTGACCTGTGATTAACCAAACAGTTGATTACAATCTTGTCCTTCAAACATTTTCATTTTCTTTCACAGTAAACCTTTCAGTTTTCTAAATAAAATAGTTCCAAAATGAAAATGATAAACACAATGTTCACTGTCAGTGTTCCCTGATAATTGTAATATGAATGAGTGCACTTGATTCAAATTCAAAAGTTATTGAACATACAGTGCCCTTTGCATTTTTTGGTACCCAAAGATGAGTAAAAGAGTTTTTTTTTTCAATCCGAAAATCCAATCTTGAAGGGAGGCAAATTTATCCTGAGAAGAAAAGAACAATCCTCATAAAAGAATAGACATTTGCCACAATATTAGCACCTATTTGAGAGCATTCCTCTTTTCAGAACATTTCGTCAAGATCACAGCTGTCAACTTTGAGGATTGAAAAAAGAGATATCTCGGAGTTCTCACCCAAAATACGGCAACATTTTAACATTGTCTTTCTGTTGCTAACCGCACTTCTAAATGAGGTTTGCAGCAGGTCTAACGTGACTGCTTACTGATTGGCATCAAATTGTGCTCTAACAACAACCACGGCGTTATCGTAAACAGGCTAACATCACTCTAAGGTTTTCTTCAAGCAAGGAAAACGATGCTTTGAAAACATCTGTTTCGCTGGAAGGGCAAGGGGGTAGCAACAGCACAACAGTACAGAGACTGACGGGTCTGGTGGTAGGGCTAATGATATAAGAGTATTAAAATATGGGATATTTTATGGGAAAATATTAAAACGGGATGGCAGCGGGGGAAAAAGCTAAAATACTTGTGAAACCCGGAAAAAACAGGAGGGTTGACAGCTATGGTCAAGATTCCTAGGTCCTCTCTTGTGCATTCCCCTCTTGCACTCACCCTACTGGTTTTCTACAGAGTGCAGATCAGGAAACTGAGATAACCATGGCAACTTTATGTTCATTAGCAAGTTTCTCCAACAGCAAGCAAAGCTAAAACTGAAGGCAGTGTTGATGAATGCCGGTGGGGAAGTAGAAGTTCTACAATCCTATTAGGCTGCCCTGACTTTCATAATTTGTTGATACTGTTAGCTTTCTACAACATCTACAACATTTAAAGATACTATTTCCAGCCTTTAGATAAACTAGATTTTCCAGTTATCTGCCCTGTTGCAAATTGGAAATTACCTGCCCACTGTTCACACTTGGTGGCAAGCTTTGTGAGGGTCAGGACAAGGAAAAAATCTTGAAACCTTTAATGGTATATTTTCTGTTCAAACATGTCACTGTGCACCTCAGGGAAGTATGCACAGTAATAATAAGCATGTTTAGAACCAAGGCCGGGTTAATATCCCCATCATATTCAAATTGAGCAGAAAGCTGAGAAGAGATTCAATGACTATGGGAGAAGGTGAGAGAAGGAGAGAGAGAGAGGGAGAAGGAGGGAGAGAGAGAGAGAGAGGTCAGGGCAGAGAAAAAGCAACTGAGGGAAAGCTGGAGGAATATGGTGACTGGTGGAAGACAACCATGGCTTCTGGTAGAAAAAAAGGATTTCCACATGAAAGGGTGTGGAATGTCATGCTGCATTACGATAGAGAGAGAGACAGCTTGAAAGAGTGAGTGTGCGATGTAAACAGTCAGAGTCAGAGCCCGAGAGAGAGAGAGACAGACAGACAAAGAGAGAACAGATATACTGGACAACTATAGGAGCAGCAGAGACCCCTGAAGGAGCACACCTGTCTCTGTGGACACAGACAATGGCATCCAGCCCGGCAGGCAGACGGGTAAATGAGTTCGGCAGCCTGCCCTCGCACACTCTGCAAGGGGATATCAAAAGCAATTTCCATCGTTGGCACACAGAGAACAATCACTCTTATTTTGGGTAACAAGGAAAATTGAGCCTGATTACCATCGGCCCCTCCCTTTTTTCCAAAAATAACACGCAGGCAACACACCAGAGTGACTTCACGGTAATCAAAGACTGGGGGGGTTAGAGACCGAGGGAGACAAGAGGGGGAGGAGGGAGAAAACAGCCAGAGGCAGGCTAGAGAGAAATGCTAATCTAGCCATTCTCCGTCCAACACACACACATGCACCCTTACTCACATAACACACACACTCTCTCACTGTAGGCATGGTGACGACAAGGCTGACACTCGCTCCGGGTTATCATTCTTTCACCTCCATGTAGCACACATGCTCCACATTTAGAAAGACTCGTGCTCTGAGGTTCTCCCTTTATTTCCCTATTCCTTTCTGTCCTACGGCTTCCTCCCTTCTCTCCAGAGTGGCTAATTAGTGTTAGCAGTCCCCGGAGAACCAAGCTTAGCCTGTGCCACGCGTGTTCTCATTAATCCTCTGCCCCTCGCGCTGCCCACCATCAAGCCCACGCAGGGTCAGAGGCCGCTTGTCTGTGGCAGACAGTCACAGGCATCATCTGTTCAAAGCACTCTTGGAGAAAAAAAAGACAGCGAGAGAGCAAGAGGGAAACTGAGATAGACAGAGAGAATGAAAGAAAAGACACCCACACTGTTTACACATTCTCCCCTCAGCTCATCTGGATTCTACTGGCAGACTATGGCAGGCTGGCTGCCTCAAAGACCAAAGCCCCATGGGCGGCACAGAACAAGACCGAGGCTCAGAACTTTGCCATCTAGACAGCCCCAGAGCTTTACTGTCTGTTTACCCCCTCTATCCTCTGACTAAACTCACACACTACTGACCTTGTGCTGTGCGGCCACCCTTCGCCACTTATTATCATAGCCGATATACAGTGTACATGCCCCTGGCAGGAGACATCCGCAGTAATGCCACGGGTGTGCGGAGGTTAACATTTATGGCCAGACACATTGATTTCTCTCATGACGACGCCTCGTCCACGATAGTGGCAGCTGGTTACTGAGGCCTCTCATAATCCAGCAAGCAATATGTGCCAATCATGTTGTGTGTCCACTGGAGCAACGAGGCAAGCGGAATAAAGCAAAAAAAAGTGAGAACTAGGCAAAGAGAAAGAGTGAGAAGATGAACCATGAAAGTGAGAGGAACTGAGAGAGAGAAAGAAGAAAGTCTGTCTTTCAGCAGAATGACAGGCCATCTCCTTAGCTGGGGAAGTGCGGCAGTTGGCCCTATGCCCAGGCTTGTCCTGTAGTCACTCTCCAATAGCCTGGCAGAGGAAAAGAGGCCAGTGATAAAGGAGTGAAGTGGTGGAGAACAGAAAGCATGGGAATTCTACCACATTTTACTCGCTCTTCTGTAAGTAACATATGTTCCCTATGTTGAGCTTTATAGGTTGAAATTAGGGATGCACGATATATCGGCGGCCGATATATTATTGGCCGATAAGTGAAAAAATGAAAATAATATTATTGGTCCGATAACAGAATTCTGGCCGATAATTTGCGCTGATATTTTTATTTTTAGGCCTACGTAAGATCCGTCTGGCTACACTGAGCTACTTGAGCTTGGTTATACTTTTTCCTCAATATAATGTCAGCGGTGTGAGTGTATTTCACCACTCTAACAAAATCTGTGGATATGTGTTCATTTGGGAATCTGTGCATCTCAAAATCGTCTCGTGAATGATCCGCCATTTAACCTTACCAGAGCGGAGCTCAGCCCTATCTAGAGCCGTCTTGTGCTGGTGTGTTTGCACTTTACCGCGCTGATCGGGGAAACAAATAAGCAAACTTGTTGTGGGACGAGTACATAAGTAGGCCTAGTTCTAAGTTGTGTTTTAGTATTATATTTGCATTACGTTAGCTTGGGTTTTGTATTACTACCTAGAAATATGCTAACCATTCCTGCTTCAGTTCCAGACAGGTCATCATAATAAGTTATTACCTTCGGGGCTAACCTCTTTCATTTCTGCTGCAGCAGGTTGTGTGCAATAGAGTAGATGGACATAATATACAGTCTGAGGAGTTGCAGCTTTATTCAGTTGAAACTACACATAAGTTTCCCTCACAAACTCTGATTTGGTCACTATACTGTAGCTTATTTCCAGCTGAGCCGTTTATGAGCGTTTAGTCCTAAATTAAAACGATTCATACTCTCTAGCCACTCACTCGCAATTCACTGACGTCAGGTTCACTTAAAGGAGCCACACATACTGTAGGGCTAGGCTACTGTTATGTTGTTGACTGCTACACTATTGAGGACTATTATGAGTTCTGTCTATCATTTGGTGGTAGGTAAAATTACTGCAATAAAATTATGCTTATTAAATGCTTTCCCCAAATCACTTTTCACAATTTTTTTTCAAGAGTAATATTATCGGCTATCGTATCGGTATCGGCCACAACAAACCAATAAATATCGGTCATCATTATCGGCCCTAAAATTCCATATCAGTGCATCTGTAGTTGAAATCTAAAGTAAAGCAACTTAAAGGATCAGATACTTGGTAGTTTCATAATTATAGGCACAATAACAATATACACAGTGAAGAGAATTAACAAATATTGATAGACACCAATAACACTACAGTGATATCTATTGTTGATATCTTCTACTCAATGGTTTATGTTATATTTTTGTGATTCATCAATCATGTTACTCATTTCCTGGACCCTGTGTATTTAGACAAGAGCCATGTTCCCCACCATAACTTGGACAGGAACAGAAACTCGAATTGTATTGAACGTGCCATTGCATTAGTGACGGCACTCTTCCGTTGACTTTCATTGTATTCCACTGTAGATACAAAGTGGTATTACAAGAGAGACGGCCCTGTGCTGGCAAGTTGGCATGCTAACTTTAGTGGATATCTGGGCACAGTGGCATTGTGTCAAAAGTGTTATTTCTTCATATTATGTGGCTATCCCTATTTCATATATTATGGTTCTTCTGAGCCTGGTTTGGTTTAGACCTGAAAATAAATTCAACTTTGCCTCTGCTCCTGTCTTTAATATTACTGACTCTGGTCCGATATTAGGATATTCCATGTCATTTAATGTACTCAAAATAAATGTATTGTTTTCATTAAATAACTTTCTGTCACTTACAGATCCATACATTTCCCTGTCCCCTTCTAGCCTCCACTAGGGCCTATGAGATCTTTTGTTGGAAAGTGGAGCAGCCCCCACCCTCCCCCCATTAGCACCAGTAAGGCTCAAATCCCCACAACACTCCATCACCCTCCCCCTGTGACATAGTATATATAAATATATATGTTACAAACAGCCAAACATATCTAAAGAATCCTCCTTCAGCCATACCGGGACTGGATAGTGCCTCTGATCTACTCTCTCTCTCTCTCTCTCTCTCTCTGTGTCTCTCTCTGTGTCTCTCTCTCTCTCTCTCTCTCATAATTCTCTATACCTATCTTTGCTATGACATGGATATAAAAGGATGCAGATACAATCCTCTAGTATGCTCCCCCCAACTCCAGCTCCACACACAGGCACGCACAGGCACACACACTCACACACGCACAGGCACACACACTCACACACACACACTCACACACACACACACACACACACGTGCACATACCACCAAACATACATAAAACAGGGAGCTTATGCGTCACTCATCTCCCCCCAACACCTGGCTTCTGGAAAGCAGCTCAAAGCTGCAGAGACAACACATCCACACCGGGTTGTAAAAATAGGCTGGTGCCACAGGCTTTACGAGCGCAGCCCACCTGCTCTCTTCCTGTTGTGCAGGTCCACACACTGAGCACACGAGCTGCAGAAACAGTTTGTTAAGCCAAGAGCAAAGTCATGAAAGACTCTCGCTTGACTTTTACCCTTCAGTGAGAACCGCTCGCAGAACAGCTTCATCCAGCTCACCTCATCTACCACCACCACAACAGAGAGGCAATTAATGATCATACTTGACATCAACTGGAGAGAAATAGTGTGCTATGTTTTCGCTTTCTGTCAAGGGAGTGTTATTTCTTATACAGTTGGGTGGTATAGTACATATCACGCTCCAGCCCACAATCTCATTAAGGAAACTTTCCTGGATGTAATGTTTAATACACGCACACTCTCTCTCTTTCTCACTCTCTCTCTAGCTGTCTTTCTTTCTCTCGCACACACAAGCACAGGCGTGCACGCACACACACACTCATTTGGACACATTTCACAGTATATCACAGTAAATGTACTCTTTGAACTATCAGACATTCTTTGTTATTGGGATGGCAAATATCTTGTGAAATAATTAAAATGGCCTACCACCCTAGCCTGGCTAGCGCCACCACTTCTCAATGAGACGTGGTCTGGGAACCAAACGTTCATTTTCTCGTATTTGAAAAAAATGCCCAGATCCGTTTATTGGGTGCCACGGATGTCTATCAAATGCGTCTGTGCATAGCTCATCATCGTCTTGCTTTCCCACCTATTCTGTGATTGGTTCCCTATCTCAGGCGAAAATTTGCTCCATGGTCTCCAGGCTGCCTTAGCAGCGTGAATCAAATCGCGCGCAAGGCAGCATGGGAACACCCAGGCTACTACCACCCATAGTTGGAAAATAAGATGAATATCATCTTTAGCCCTTAAAGGAGTACCGTCACACCGGTGTGACGGGAATGTTGGGAAATTAACATTCTAAAGAATATCTGGGTTCATTGAATTCAACATAGAATTTTAGAACCTTCAATTGTTGCGGAACTTAGAATGTTCAAAAACCTACGCCTTTAAGGGTTAATAGACGTTCAGCTACCCTCTTTATTGTTTCTTTATTTTGTCATAGATTCAACTGGAAGTAAAATATTTTTTGTGTTTCTTGCTCTCTTTTCATTAGCAAGATTGAAAGGGGAAAAAAAATAATGATTCAAAACCTCATTAAAGGGACTGGGAGCGCAAACGAGATATCCAGAATCGAATTGAAACAACAGTGGGATGAATTAAAAGTCCACTTCAGATGTGGCTATAAGAGAGGTGCCCGTGTGGAGCTGCTTTTGAAGCCACACGCACGTTTTCTGTGTTATCACTCTCCTGTCTGGGAGGAAATAAAGTTTCTCTCCTGCTTCTTTGAACTGTGAAAGTTTGGCTGCTGTTTTTTCAAGTGCAATTTGTATAGTTAGTTTGTGAAGTTTTTGGTGGCGTAGACACATGGCAGTTCTGATTTGCAGTCCTTGTGTTTTATTCTCTGCTGTGGTTCTATGTTCACTTAAGTGCACTTCATCACAGCAGTGATCACAGCAGTTACGAGACCCATTGGAATAAAATCACATATCAGGTCATCAGTGGCGGCTGGTCCTCTGCAGGTAATGCAAAAGAAAAAAGCTCTAATTGTCTGTGTCCTGGTTTGTTCGACATTTTCTTTTTCGCGTGGCCTTTGAAGCAAAAAAGAGAGTGTTCACAGACAGTGGTCCAGTGAGAGATGACAGTCAGTCCTCTAGTTTTTGGTTCACAGGAACACCTTGCCTTAGGCACTGACCAATAGAGCAGCATGTATCAGGCCACGGGGAATTTAACACCGTCACCCACACTCACAGTGCAACAAGCCAGACCTGTAGATCTGTGGTCATATTGAACCTGTAGTGTTCAGTGGTGCATGTCAGGGTGTTTGCCTTATAGGGAATTCACTGCAGTTGCCATTGGTTATTATCAGACATCGACTTTCTAGTGTATTTAATTACAGTAGAAAAGACGAGAACAGGTATGTGTAGCTTAGGCGTGCCCTAAATGTGTTTACTCACTGTTTAGGGCTGCCAGTGCATATGGTTAAGAGTGACCTTTTTTGCTCTCACCTGTGCTGATGTGAGGTTTGTGTGTGTGTGCGTATGGATGTGTGTGTGTGTGTGTGTGTGTGTGTGTGTAAGGATGTGTGTGTATGTGTGTGTGCTTTTGTTTTATTTTTCCGAGAGTCTGATACATTTGTGTGCATGGCCAGCCATACACATCAGTGGTCGATTCCCTTGTTTGCATGTGATGTATCACTCAGTGGTTCCACACGGAGGTGAGGCGTGTGGTGGGGGATTATAAAGTGCAGTGTACACAGTGCACTCTCCCTGGCCCCTGGCTCATTTGCTGTGCTTCAGCCTGACTGGTCCTGTGGGTATGGATGCCCTACTCACTGCAAGGTGAGCTAGAGCACAGTGAGGATCTGAGGCTGCTGGCTCTGTCCTTCGTCCACCTTTTATTGTTAGCATTTTACATTAAGTGTATCTAAAGGGACGTCATGATACATTCATTAATACGGAATAACATATTTATAAACCAGTGTTTGGGGATTTATGAAGATTTTATTTATGTCAGTGTTTGCGAGATGACAAATTAAATTGAATATTGGCCAATGCTGTTTTGACATGAGGGAATTCATAACATTTATAGACGCATTGATTTATGTTGGAAAGACGGTGCTTGAGCGTTCATTGACAGCTCATGTCAGTATAAAGCATCTTGTATATGATGATGCAGCCCAAGATCCTTAAAGAGATGAGGGCACCAAAGGCAGAAAGAGAAGTCAAGCAGACACCCTCCCTATTTTTAAGTCTAGACTTAAAACATACCTCTTTACTGCCTCCCATAGTTAGGTATGGTGCGGTGTGGAACTTCACCCACCTCAGGGATTTTTGGAATGGACCACCCTGCTGAGTCCTCATGTGACTGGCACCCCAGTCGCCCGTGCGATGGTGGTCACTGACCATACCTGCGCTGGTGCCGACTACCCCTCACCATGCCTTAGTTATGCTGCTATATAGTGCTGTCATGGACTTTTCATGTGTCCGCGCCATACAACCCCCTCCCTCTCTCCCTTCTCTCTCTCTCTCTCAACTCGCCCTCTCTTGCCTATTCTCACTATGATATACTGTAACAATATATAGTACCACTAATTACTTATTGACATTAACCATTTTGATTTTCAGTAATACTAACCCACTCTACATCTCTCTTTCTTTCCCCTTACTGTACCTCACTTGTGAGGTATATCGTCACCAGTCATCAACCATCCATGTGTTGGCCCTCTTCTCACCTATCTCACCTGAAGTCCCATCCTCGACTGCCCTATTACTGTCCCCCTATCTGGATTCCTGGCCCGTACAGCCTTGCGAACCCATCACCTGCCTATGACAATTCTGCCCGGATTCCTGGCCCGTCTGCCGACCCACCACATGCCCCATGACAACTTCCTTCCCCTGGACAAATCCAACGCTGGACTACTTGAACTTTCTGTCACTAAATCAGGAATAATGAATTATCAAACCAGATACGTAATCACCCCACCTCTTGTAACTTTCAGCTCAAGTGCGTTTAACACCATGTCTTATTCTCTACACCTGACTGTCATATGCATTTGTCATGTATACAGACCTTATTGTCCTGTATTGACCCTAGGCAGATCAAGGGTCAGGCCCTTGAGTCGTGGATCTGCTCGAGGTTTCTTTCTATATGTATCTCCAATTCTAGGGAGTTTTTCCTCACCCCTGTTACCCATGGGCCTCTCTCTTTCTTTTCTTGTCTTCCTTTCTTTCCTTTTTCTCTGATTGCCTACATTCTGTAAAGCGCCATGATACATGTGTAATGTTTTGGCGCTCTATAAGCACAATAAATTGAATTGAATTGAAATTGAATTGAATGTCATAGGGCTGAATAGAGCATCAACGTCAATCTGGCATGTAATGTCTTTATTTGAAATAAAGAATGCACTCTATGCACGACTCCATCTTGGATTCACTTATACTGGCATATTAACTTCCTGTTTGAATTAACACATTAGCAGGTATGGCTCTTTTCTATAATCATTGTGTTCAAGACCTCGTCTCATGGTAATGTAGACCGACTTTGTGAAAATGTTGTGTGCCACTCCCTCCAGCAAACAGGTTTTAAAATGTTCTTAACCTTAATCAAGCATACCACTGACCTGGTTAGATAACTTTAGCTATTTTGTTCAACTTGCAATAGCCTACTATATTAAAACTGACAGGCCAGCAATCTGTCATTTTCTGTCATAGCCTACTGTGTACAACATAAACAGGAAGTTGATCGGCCAGTATAAGCGAATCCAAAATGGAGTCATGTATAGAGCCTATATGGAGTCATGCCTATAGTCTAAATTATTCTGCTTTGCAGTTTTATTTTTCAAACGCTTTTGGGTTAGATGACAATATTCTGGAAAAAAAATGTTTTGTATAACTTGCACATGTCATCTGAATGAGTTCTCATTAGGGATGTAATGATATGCGTATCGAAATCGCCTATTGTCTATTGTGTGGTGCGATGCAGGTAAAAGCATAATTAAAACATGATCAGTGATGCATAAAATGAATCAAGTGTCATGTCCATGACATTGATATGGTTGTGGTAGCAATTTGCGTCATTTGACTTCATCATCATGGAAAGCGGGAAAAGTTTCTGATGCCAATTAGGAGAAAAAAGTTTGAAATGTCAATGTCAGTTTTAATGACGAAACAACTAACCCATGTCCACGGTTATTCCTCCCATATACTTAAATATAATCACTGTTATCATCAGGCACATAATCACTCTGATCTTTCAATAAAAAATCATCTGCTAGCTCAGCGAGAGTAAAGTTAACTACCAGATGCGAGGGGACCATGTGCCTTTTTACAGCATGGGTGGGGGGTGTGGTCATGAGCAAAGCATAAAAAATACAGGCTCTAGTGTGCGGGAAAAGAGAGATAAAAATTGCACAAAAAAAATACTGTTTATGCAGATCCAATATTTCTCCTGGAGTATTCCATCGGAGATTGAATCCTTGGGCTGTCTCACTTTCAAACAGTCCTATTACCCTCACTTGTCATACACAGGGTTTCTGGAGAGATTCACGAAGACCGTCTGGTGATGCATAATTCAAACGGCATACTTATTGGAACAGGTCTGGGTGGAATTTACTGAAGTCTGGCTCTGTCCATGCCTTGTCCCCTCTGCCTCTCCCAGCACTCGATGAGGTCATTTTATTTTACTTTCATCACCTCGGCACAGACAAGGTTTAAAAAAAAAATCCCAGATAATTGTTATTGTTCCCGGCGTCTTGCAATTGTGGTGCGCACGTATACTCCTTTGTGACAACGGAGGAGGATGCTGTGTGAAAGTTGTATTCCCCTGTCCTGCTTCGTTTGCTGCTTATTAACACCCCCTTGTTTACAGAGCCTCAATCTAATTAAACGTATGCAGCAGACCTCACCTGATCCGGTTATGTACGCCGAGAGTTTCCTCGTGCTTCCTGTAGATAATGCAATCGCTGCCATGGAGTCAATCAGCTTATCCCATATCTGCATGTCCTTCTAAGACCTGGACCATGGCATGAGGACAGGGATTGACTGTAGGTCTATAACTGAAATGACTTCACAGTAGGGCTTCCTTTTTACACTTTCAGTCTCCTAACCTCACATGCATACACAATGACTTTCTCTCTCTCTCTCTCCCTCTCTCTCTCTCTCTCTCCCTCTCTCTCTCTCTCTCTCTCTCTCTCTCTCTGTCTGTGTTCTTCGTGGTACATCACAGATCTGTGTATTTACCCTACTGCCAGAGCATTTCGCTCCTGGGAGCTCATATACCTCCCCTTGTCATATGTGCACGCACAGTGTTCTCCTTTCCCACCACCGTGGGCAAGCAGTGAGAGTAGATTCGGAGTCAGAGGGCAACCTCGTCTGACCACCCGCTGGGCTGAGACCGCCCTGCTGAGTCAGCTCTCCAGCCCCCGGGCCCCATGCTGCAGATGAATGTCACTGTGTGTGTGTGTGTGTGTGTGTGTGTGTGTGTGTGCGTGCGTGCGTGTGTGTGTGTGTGTGTGTGGGCGTGTGTATGCGCGCGCGGAGTTTGCTTTTAGATGGAACACATTGTCCCCCTACATTCTCACTGCATTTCTCTCACTGTTGCCCTGCCACTCTCCTCCTCCTTGCCCTCCTCTTGTGCTCTATGTCTCTCTCCTATCAATCTCTCAACCTCTTCCTCTCCCACCATCATGGTACAACACTTTATTCTCTTTCCTTTCTGCCTCGCCACCATTGAGAGCTCGCTCACCTCGTAATGGGTGGAAACTCCACAGTTTTGACACACCTGTTAGTCAAACATGCTGTACGGTTAGGACGAACCTGTCAGTCAAGCACGCTGTAACTCACAGTGGGGAGCGCAAAGGCAGGCCTCCGCCTGTCGACTGGTTGCGCTTAAATAGCTCTTAAATAGCTCTGCTCTGTCTTTATTTATGTCCGTTGCTCCCCTCCTGCCAGCCACCGCCACTGCACTCGGCTGGGTGCTATAGCTGCTGCTGCTGCAGCTCCGTACCCCCCCCCCCACCCTCCTGGCCCCCTCGGGGTCCTCCAACCCCCTGCCTCCCCTCCCCCCCTCTCCCTTCCTTTAACCCCACTGGGCTAACAGTGTGGAGCGAAGAGGTGAGCTCACGCACCCCCCAAACATCCGTGCATTATGGTCTCCCATGGAGACGCAGGTGAGTTGCATGGGGGCGTGTTTGTGTGTGGCTGGGGAGGGGCACTGGGAATTGGACACGGTCCACAGGGAGGGGCCCACAGATCCCTCCCTGAAAACCTTTAAATATGAACCACCTAACTCATATAAGGGCGAGAGCAATTTCCATATATTTAATGCCCAGCCCTCGTCTCAGTCCCGTACGGCTTCACCTGAAACGCGGGATGGATTTTTGATCCTTGTGTGAAGAGTTGGGGGGGAGGTGGGGAGAGGGAGGTTTGAGAGCCTCTGGGAAATCGAGAGGACACATTTCCATATCCGCTGCCAAGAAGAACTGAAATTCCTTCAGGCAGCCTGCGGGGAAGGAGGTTTGCTGACTTCAAGCGGCTCCTAATGGGTCTCTGTGAATATGACGGATATTACTATCTCACAGCGGGAGGAGTCTTCAAGTGGGGTCTGGGCTCAGTACAGCCATGGAAAATATTTCAGTAATATTGAGCAACAGGGACGTTGACAAGGACCATTTTTGTTTGCCTTTGTTGATGGATGGTTGTATGGGTCTGAGTGGGTGTGAATGTTAACAACCACGTGCCAACGGCATATTTACAGTGCAGTGTAGAGAGCACATATGAATGCAAAATTCATATCACATACATTCAATGTGTGTGTGTTGACTAGGTGCCCTTGAATATTGTTGTGCCTTATTCATGCATTTGCATCATTGAATAGCAATAGCGGCAAACATTTATGAAGTGTGATGTACGCCTACTTTGCCCTTTGTTTGCATGCAGAAAACAGTGAAGGAAAGTACACACATATACACACTCATACATAGAGAGAGAGAGAGAGAGAGAGAGAAAGAGCGCTCACGCAACACACCTCTCGTCCACTGCGAGACATCTCTCAGTGCACCTATACTGTGTGCACAGACACATTAAACTATGCTGATGTTTGCCCATTTCCCCGTCATTATGGAGGAGGGCTCTGCTGATCCTTATCCAAACGCAGCCCACTGCAGCTCTTTTGTCCCTTATCTGCCATCATTAATCAGTACGACCAGAGCCTGAATGCCTCTTGGCCCCTAACCACACACACACACACACACACACACACACACACAAAGACACAGACAGGACCTCCCAGCTCGATTATCAGAGCTTATGTATATTACCCCCCCAGTGGCTTGGTGATGGAGGAGACTGAAAGGCAGGGACCGAGGCGTGGGGCTGAGGGCCTCTCTAATGGATCTGGGGGAGCTGCAGCAGCAGGTGTGCTGATATAAAGATAATGGGCCCCCGCTTCGGGCTTAATTGCCAGCCTCTCCTGGCTCCTGAGCCGATTAAAGGTGCGGAGTCTTCCTCATCTTCCAACTCTGGCGAGGCCCATGACGAACAGGGCCAAGTTTCTTACTGATTTTCAAAACCCAGCATTGTGCCAACATTCATGTAGGCAGTCAGGGCCGAATGAAAGCATGTTTGGTGTTGGGATGATCTCTTTGCTCTTTTTCATTTTTTTTGTGGGTTTTTCTGTTGTAGTCTCTTTCATCCGTTTCAGCGTTTTGTCCTGTAGTTTCTTTTATCTAAGTATAAGTATATATACTCTTTTGATCCCGTGAGGGAAATTTGGTCTCTGCATTTATCCCAATCCGTGAACTCGCGCTCGGGGAGCAGTGAGGGGTGTGGAGTGAAAATCTGAAACTGATCTCACCTGTACATGCAACATTGCTGCTGTGTGGTGTGCTGGCACAAACAATGAAAAAATAAAATGTCTTGATGAATCATTCATATGTCTTGTGTAAAATGTGCATGTATCAGACACTCTGCAACATCAACAGTAATCCATTATGCAAAAGCTTAGGTGGTGCATGGCATGAAGCATTTCCAAAGCTGTTCATTATGCATAAATAAATTATAATTAATGGGGAAAAAACAAGTATTCACCATCAGAAAGCATTTAGCTCACTTATCATATACTGTATGCAGGCTTTCCCTTACGATTGGTCAGACAGTTGTGGAAATGCCCTCTTCTCTGCCACATCCACTTCTGGCAGGTCTCCAAAGCTTTACCCCCTCTGGCCTCTTCTGGAGCCACAAGAGGGTTCTCCCTTCAACTGGGCTACTTTGACTTGTCTCTACTCTGCGCGGGTGAAACAATAAAACTTCTCCTGAGCTGCAGTGGGGATGGAATAAACGGACTGGAGAATTCACTCCAATCGTCAAACGTATCGCATGTCAGGAAAAGAAAACAAACAGACATCATGCCTCTGTGTTACACATTCCTAGAGGCACAACATATATAAATAGATTCTGTCATATGGAGCCACCTGGCATGAAGATGGAGGTCTTTCAGATGACTTGTATCTCAAAGTAGATGAAATGCTCATCAGGGTTAGCTTGTTGAAAAGTTACCTTCACCCTTAACGTTATGTTATCATTGGCCTCTGAAAAACATTGTTAACATGATAAATATGCACTGTGGTGGTCTGTTGTTCTTCTGACAATGTGGTCTGGCACCAGCAGCTGGTGTGCTTTTACCTCTGCCAAAACGACCATATGGCTGCTGTGAGTCATTCTTACAAATTATGAACACAAGTGTGTCAGTTTCATCTAATGTTATAGCTACTGTGGCACACCTGTTTCTGCCACATGCCATGGCAAAAGGATGTTTTGAGACAAAAAAGGTTCAGAGGGATATTTTCAGTTGAATACTACTGTAGACATGCCTTGCCATCATGAGTCATATAAAAGTGGCAATCCCAACAAGCACTTGGTGATCTTCATTGTTTGTACTTGCCGTGAATCATTTCTCATCTTGTCACTGGGTCTACACGAAGGGCTCAGGTGAGCTTGAACCCTGCATCTCACAGGAGGCATGTCAAATCGTAAAATCGACAAGTAAAAACACACTTTCCCTCACATGAATTTGTTTTCTGACAATGAAAATTGCGAGCTGAATATGAAGTGTGAAATGTTCACATAGAGTACTCTTTTTATTTCCGGTCCATCTTTTATGTCTTTTCATTTAAAGTAAAAACATAATTTCAGTATTTCTAGCAAATTATGCATCCTCTCACTTGTTCATACTCTCTGCATTGTCACTTCATTTTTGCATTTTTTCCACCTATACGTATATCCGTTGCACCACAGAATGCCAGAGTACAAATTCTCGTGTATTCATTCCTTGGCCATTCCTGCTGCTTATCGCACCTTGTGTTTCCACCTTGTTAGCTGTGTGCGAACAATTAAATGTGTTGTTTGCACCATTGGAGTCGGGAGCTAATTGTGATGAGTGTAGATTTGTGTGTGAAGTAACAACATGAACATCCTGAGTGTTTGCACATGCTTTTCCAAATAGCTTTTGTGAAGCCAGTGAAAATGATTGAATAATAATATTCCGTTTCTCAAGTGGATAAGGCTAAGTGATAACAATCCATGGATTAGAAGAACACAATCTACATCCCCCTGTTCTGTGAGTATTTTTTTTTAAGTCGTTGGGGCAAAACAACAGCTGATCTTTGGGTTACTCTGTACAGTGCTACCATGGGAAAAAAATGGAACAATCATTGAGAGAGTTAAGTTAACAGATGGATTACAAGACAAGTACCTCATTCACAAGGGCTTGGTACACAAATGCCCTGATTTGATTCAATTATGATCTACAAGCTAACAATTTGATTCAATTGGATTTGATTATGATTCAGTACTGATTTAACAGGAATGAGATATCAAACACGGCATAGCAGATTTCTATTTGGAGAGATCTTTAAAAAGGTCTAAAGAGAACATAAATCTACAGGTGGTGTGAGAAGAGACCACTGTAGAAAGCAACGAAGGCTAATACTGTAAATAGGAGTGGGTCTCATTCAAATTTTAAAATTATTTTTTAAAAATAGAATTTATCAAACAGATATTTTTTAATTTTGGTTTTCGGTTTTGCTTATCGGTTCCAGTTTTGCTTATCGGTTCTGGTTCTTTCTTATTCTTGATTCTATTCGATTCTAATATGTTGGTTCTCTACCCTAAAAATATATGTATTTGTATATACGTATGTATATATCTATGTGTTTATTTGCCCATCCCTATCTTTCCGACCATGTGGTTGATTAGCATGTCCAGACTGCTTGCTTGCTTTGTTTTTCTTTGCAAAGATGTCTTTCCCGTGCTCACATCATGTTGCTAGGATACAAGAGTCATGGTCTACAGATGAGGAGCTGGTGAAATAAGTGAAGACTGCTGGCAGCGTCTTAAGAGCAGTGTCTGTAAGGTGTGTGTGTGTGTGTGTGTGTGTGTGTGTGTAAATATTGTATGTCTGTTTGTCACTGAGTGTATTTGTCAGTATGTGTGTGAGAGGCAGTGAGAAAGTGGAGAGTTTGACAGAGGGTAACATGACATATGATCATGTGATATTGGAATCCTGAATTAATCCAATTTTACAAACCTAATTAATTGACAATTATTGGTTGACTTCCAAATTACAAAATGCATACTGAAATATAATCCTGGCTCATGAAGGAGCCAAATCTCTTCGATTTTTCATGCCGGAGGAGCTATGACTTCCCTTTCCCGCCTCGCAACTGCAGCTTTTAAACAAATCCCTCCCTTACAGCAATCAACTCGGGATGAATAATTCACTCTCCCAACACAGCTCATGATAACTTCTTATGGGCTCATCTCAGCGCCTCGCAGCAGACACACCACAGTCCGCCCCCCAGTGACGATTTGGCAATTCCTAGAAAGAGGAAACTCAATGACTTTTCTTTTAAGAAAACAGTGAAGCATCAGAGAGCTTAACCAGAGAACCTGTTAACTTGCCTCCTCTGTAACAGCTGGTCTTGCCAAGATCCAAAACACAAACAGCCCTACTCATTAAATGTTGCTATGCTGATAAATTACAGCATGCTGCTGAGTAAATGTAGAGGATGTTGGATGTGATGAACGTTGATTGTTATTTATTAAGCTTGACGGTGGAATGCTGCACAGTGACATACTCATAGATCATGGGATGAAGCTGAGGAACTCACAGTTGATACCTCACCCACTGAATTATAATGTTCTTCTCTCACTGGCTCTGTGGTGCCGGTGGGTTGAGAGGGCAAGAATGTTACTGTAGAGAAGCACATGTTGCACAACAATGCACATGTGTACACACAGACATGCACAGGGACAGACACACACACACACACACATACACAAACACATTTTCACTCATTTATATACACAGAGACAGGCCATCACTCTTTGAAGGGAGCTCACAAAGCAACAAATATTTTTTTCCATGTCATTTGAGCTAATTTTTATGTCCCTGTGGACAAAGAATGGGATATTTCTGTAATATATTGCTTGTCTCTGTGAGGGAAATGTATCAATGATGCAACTAAAGTGTTCACTGTCCCTGGGGCAGAGTATTGGATTAAGAACAGTATCTCTCTTGGCCCCAGCCATGGGGCAGCTGGCTGGGGCACCTGCACCATACGCCGGTGACTCGGGTTCGATTCCTGCCCCGTGGTCCTTTCCGGATCCCACCCCGACTCTCTCTCCCACTCGCTTCCTGTCATTCTCCACTGTCTTATCAAATTAAAGGCATAAAAAGCCCCCATAAATATATATAAATAAAATAAGAACAGTATCTCTCTTATTTGCCCAAGAATCCAGAGCCTAATTGACAGAATAATCTAAATGAAAATGAATGCCTTTATTGGTTTATCACTTTATTTGTTAATATTGGTCCATGAGGCCAACACATATATTCTACTGCCTACTGTATGTATATATGTAATATACAGTATGACAAGAAAACATTGTGGCAAGAAACACACACATTCTCTTTGCAAGCCAAAGAAGACTACATTTATTTTTATCAGTAGCCTATCCTTTTTTTCTAAGATGAACAACAACAACAACACATTACATTTATATAGCGCTTTTCTCGATGCTCAAAGCGCATCACATGGATGGGGGGACCTCACTAGTAACCACCACCAATGTGTAGCACCCACCTGGGTGATGCACGGCAGCCATTATGCACCAGAACGCTCACCACACACCAGCTTGAGGTGGAGAGTGAGGGAGTGAATGAGCCAATTACAGTGGAGGATGATTAGGGGGCCAGATTGGGAATTTAGCCAGGACACCGGGGAACCCCCCACTTTTTGCGATAAGTGCCATGGGATCTTTAATGACCACAGTGAGTCAGGACCTCAGTTTAACGTCTCATCCGAAGGACGGCATCTCCTACAGTGCAGTGTCCCCGTCACAGCACTGGGGCATTGGGATCGATCTTTTTTGGCCAGAGGGAAGAGTGCCACCTACTGGCCACCCACCAACACCACTTCCAGCAGCAACCTAGTTTTCCAAGGAGGTCTCCCATCCTAGTACTAACCAGGCCCACACCTGCTTAGCTTCAGTAATTCAGCTAAGACAAGGTATCCATTGGTCTGGCTGCTGGCTATGAATAACTAATAGCTGCTTAACATGAGAGAAATACAGAAATTGAAGCCATGCACCAGCTATTATTTTACAGTTGGCAACTGTCACCCAGTGCAGTGTCAAATACCAGTTGGGCTAGGTTCCCATAACACATTCTTCCTGAATGCATCTATCAACTACCCCCAAACCCAACACCACCTCACTCTATGCCCTGCCCAGTGGGCTGCCCAGCCTGGGAGCCATTCCTGCTCTCTGAGTAAGATTCACCAAGGGGTGTCTTGTCTACAGCTCATATACTGCATCAGTGCTTTCTAAAGTCATTCCCACTGGCCCATGGGAAAACTCCCAACGCACTTAAAAGAGATGTTTCACACTCCCTGCAGAACAGACGTAGGCCCAAGCTGTTCACTAGCTCTTTACAATTACTAGTCTATGCAACACATGGCTGGTT
The DNA here is from genome assembly GCF_017589495.1 of Alosa alosa. Taxonomy (NCBI): domain Eukaryota; kingdom Metazoa; phylum Chordata; class Actinopteri; order Clupeiformes; family Clupeidae; genus Alosa; species Alosa alosa. The sequence goes on from NC_063205.1 coordinate 9,317,721, forward strand.
TTTTTTTTTAATGTCAGAATGTGTGCAATTACACAAGCTGTCTATTAGGGTGCGTGGTATAGGGAAGAGTGAGGTCAGAACATATTGATAGGGAAACTGGTTGACCTGGCAGTATCTTAAGAAATAGTTTATGATAAGTGTTGTTTTGGTGTCAGTTGGCCCAGTGATAAGAGGCCAGTAATTGAATATGTAAAAGATGAGATTTGCTCATGTTCATGTTCTTGTTCTTTCATAGTTCCCCAAAACACAGATTATGCTAATAAATGTGTTTTATTCAACCAAATGGAGTAATTAGTTACAAATGCAAAGTACTCTAACTCATCCTGAAGCAACAAGTATGTGATTTGGGAGAGAAAGATCTGTCTATTTTTCAGGTTATCAGGGAAATTGTAACTGAAAAGTAACTTAAACATGTAAAATATGATCCCAAGCTGATAAAAAGTGTGCAATTACCACCTTTTTGCTATTCATTTGGTCCCACCCCATTGTTCTAATGCAGTAAAAGCAACATTCTACGCTATCCTCATCTTAAAATCAGCCACTTGTGTTAACATGCTTGCCATGAGTGAAGCAATCGGGTTTCCCCAGAAGAAACTGATTAAATTATCTCTTAATTGCTTGTGTAAAATAAACCCTAATTTAATATAATAGGAGCGACTTTATTTGCCATTTAATTAGTTTGGCTGTGTAAGCATAACTGTGCACAGATGATGTATTGCGCCTTGCTTGGCATCTTTTTCACTCATTTTTCTTGGACAGGAAGCACAGGACAGGCTCTGCCATGAAATTATTGTGCTACTTCAGTTAACCTCAGAGCACAGACTACAGTGATGTATCCACAAAGATATGTTTGATTTGTCAGCTCAAGTGCTGAAAGAAATGACACAAGAAAATAGTGTTTTTCTGCTTCCTTGATGTCCTCAAGATCTCTGTGTGCCTGGCACTATTTCCTACAAATACAACAGGAGGGTAGCTCGTCAAGGGTCGCGGAGATGATCTTTCCATCTGGTATGACAAAGTGGGACACAATAACAATATACAGGCCGCTTCCATCTCCCAGGCTAACTGTGAAATTTGATTGAATCTGAACATCTGGCTGGATTTGAACTCGGTTTCAGTCTGTGAGCAGCCCGTGAGGGTGGCAGTAACACCTGGTATAATGATGAAACTGTGCTCACTCCTAATCCTCCTGAAAAGGCGGGTACCTCAGAATGACGCGAGCACTAGTGAATCATTTGCTGCTCCTAGAATAGATTCAGCCTCCAGTCTACAAAAGTGTTCTCTCTTGTAGGCCACTCTCCTTAGTTTAGTGTAATGTGTTAACAGAATGGAGACGTATGGTTAGGAAATATGGCTACAGGCAGTAATTATAAACAGACAGACACATTTTTGTAAGACATTTTATGAATCTTCGAGCATCACAATGGTCAGCAGATGTGCTTTCACTGGCATTGTTGTAGGCAGATACTGGAAAGCCATTTGGTTTTACAATTATGATGGATATGGACAAAACCCTGACCGAGTGTTTAATTTTGAGACCACAACAACACTCTAATGCATGGTGGGTTCACACAGGATTTTGAAAGGAAGTGGTTACAATCTAATCAACAAAAGGAATATTTTAAAAAAATATTAACAAAACATTCAGTATAATGAGCGAAATAAGCAGTCAATATCATGGCTGAGGAATTCTGCTTAGGATCTATGTTTTCGACCAATCATAGCCCAGGTGGGCCAGTACAGGCATCAGTCCATTAACACATTAACACAATGACCTTTGTATTGTGTGGCATGTGGCAACAATAACCTTTGCCCATTAATAGATATCCAATTAGTACCAGAAAGCTTTAAAACATGACATTCTCTGCATTGAAAAAATGCACATGGCAACAAAAGTAATCTTTTAGACTATTATTTTCTTTATGTTGACTGTTAGACTAACAATGATGTGTGCAAGTGGACTGCAAAGAAAGTTTAAAAATCAAAGATACAGAAAGAACTAGAGCGCATCGACTGAAGTTGCTGTACCATTACTGACTCAAAGAACAAGTTAAAGGTTTGCCAAATGTATTCATGTCTGAGCATTTTTGTTCAGTTGTGCAACACTTTGCATACACAAGCTCAGTGAATAGCCCAGCAATTTGGTCTCACAGTCAAATACAGTATTGTGCAGAACTCACCACTTCTCTAAGTAAGTAGACCCCTTTGACCCACTCTGGCTTAGGGACTGAATTATAATTCTTACAGAAGTCGTTTTTCTTTTTAAATCAGAGCCAAATACCATTTTGCATCATTTGACATTTAAGTGATATTGCAGACGGGTATTGCATTGCTCATGAGGTAAAATACAGTATAGAGAGAGGCTGGTATAGTTTGACAAAAGCTGGACTGGGATCGGGAAATGACCCGGGACTTGAATGTAGTATGCATTGGGCACTGTACCCAGTTGCGCCACAGCGCAGATTTATGGGTGCCCCCATAAATCTGCACATTAAAAAAAATTTGATTGCAGATAACATCAAGATCATGTTCATCTTTTGTTGGCTTCTTGGCATAAAGCTCAGAGCTTCTGTTGTTATAAGTTGTCTTATGAGACTTTTAAGTTGGGCTGATGGATAGTAATATTGTGTTGTAAGTGTATGTGCTTGGAGTATAAATGTGTGCATATCTGTTGTTTGCATATGTTCACACCGGAGTTTGAAATGCGTCTGAGTAAGATAAACACATATCACTCGATATCGGTGTGTATGTATAGCAGAGAGTGCATTCCCCAGCACGCTGATAAACCCAGATGCATCCCTAATTGATCTGGGGAGCCAATAGGGGTTCAGAGCCTCTTGGTAGCATGCAGGGCCTCTCAGCCAGTCGGTTCTCTGAAACGGATGATAGATGCTCTTCTGCAGCTGGAGATAAAAACAGCTCACAGGAGGACAGAAGAATACGAGCCAGACGGAGAGATGAGGGGAGGGAAGAAGAGAACATGAGTTTTACAACAACCGTAGAAAAGGAAATAGCTACACACATTTCTGATGAGCACAAGTTAAGTGTTTTGAGGAACTGTGTGGGGAAATGACCCACGTGAGGTTGAGATGAATGCATGTTGAGTTTCTGTAAGTGTGTTACAGGTGGATCATCAGGTGGTGTGTAGGATTTTGTGAGTCGTACGCAGACTATGCACACACAGACACACATATAGATAGACATGGAAAAGACTGAGGCTGCTACTTAAAAAGGCCTGATAAGATTCCACATGAGGTACTACAGGGCTTGAAGTTTTCAGGCACAGTGCCTGAATTCAGGCTTGGGCCAGGCTGTTTTGATATTTGAAAATGACTTCAGGCACAGAATTATTCCTTGCTTCAAGCTCTGGGTCCTGCCAGGAAAGATCTAAAGATATCAAGCTTGGAAGAGTAATGTTTTAGGTTTATTTTAAAGAGGCAACTTGCTGTTCTTGTTGTGTCTGTGGAGATAATAGGCTGTTGGATTTCAATGGAGCATACTTGCCTCCCCCTTAACACTTTCACTCTTAATTGGACTCACTTTCACACTCTGTCCTTTTGACAAAATAACAAATACCAGATTTACAGAAGAGAGACCTTGAGAATCCCTCCACAACATCATTAAAGGTCAAACAGAGAAATGGGATTCTCTGTGTAGCTGCAGAAATTGTGTTGTGTAAAATGCACTTTTATCTGATGCTAGGAGGCTATGATGAATCCTTGTGTAACGGTGTAGCAGGGGGGAACGCGTTATTTACTCCATCCCTATAGAGGGAGCCAATATAGACTTTAGCCCTTCAGGGACTGGAGTAGGTAAGGGAAGAAGCTAATTGATTCTGTTAATCAGAGTAGTGCAAGGTAGCAAATGGAACCACCTGTATGTGAGTCGCCAGTCTTTTGTCCAAACAGCGTGTACAATTACTGTGTCGAGCTGAGTTCGCAGGAAAGTTTGTTTAACTAACCGCGGAGGCAGGGACGGATCATGGCTTGTACCAAGTGTGCACGTACACAGGGGCCCTCAGCCAATGGGGGCCCTCGGATTTTAAAGAAAATTGCCATGAATTTAGGCTAGATTATGCCCGGTGCTTCTGTCTGTTAATTTGTGGCACAACTGAATGGTGTTTTGGAACCGCGGACCGAAAGAAAAATAAACTAAATGTTTTCCTGATCAATAAATACTTCTTAATTCATAAAATATAGAGGCATGACATTAGGTGGAAGTGGTAGGCTATGAGTGCTCATTCAATGTGTATGCGTGTTTGCGAAAGTGAAACTGACCCACTCGTGGGTAGGTGAATGAAGTGGATTCCTGCAATGTTCACGAAAACAGCATAGCGATTGGATAGCCTAATAAATCGCGACTTGTTGTAGGCCTAACAGTAGCTTATATTGTAGCAAATAGCCTATGGCGATGCCGACGACAGATAGGCCTACACTTATTTCACTCGTCTCGCTGGAGTGAGCGCATAATGTGGAAGAAATTAATTAGGGAGATGATCTGCATCTCCATTTACCAAACGCTATAGTTTTGCTTACATCTCCACTGTTAACGTGAAATATGTCTCCATGCAAGGTAGTGTCAAGCAGCAGTGAAGTGAAAACCTTATCATGCAGGTAGCCAATGTTCACGTCACCTGAGTCAGACAGAAAACGGGCCCTGCTTGCTCTGTTAAAGTTTGTATGCCCCTTCCAAACTGCGTCAAAAGGGTATATTTAACAGCCAGAATTTCGAAAATTTTCCGGGGGAGACACCCTCGAACCCCCCTAATATGATCAGCACCACCTCTCACAAAATACTATCAACGTCCCTGCTACCGGTCCGTCAGATATGACAACTGTGTCCGGTCCGTTTAGTGAAAAATGTTGCTGTAGACTGTTTGGACAGCAAAGGGAGATTACAGCCTAATAATAAGAACAGCTGCTGGAAATCATTTCTGTGTGGGCCTGAGTTATAACATATGACATAATGTACTACATTTTCATTGTGTGAAATTGTGCACCAGCCTGCACAGCGACAGCAAAGAGAGAAGCGCTGACTGCACACGCGATCGCCACTTGCATCGCATAAGCGCGCCGCTCCGCGGTGTCAGGGGAAGGGGGCCTTTTTTATATTGTGCACAGGGGCCCATATTTGTTTATTCCGTCCCTGCGTGGAGGTCTTGATACCTCAGAAGCGAATAAACTAAATAGCCTAACAGGACGGCTGCTGCAAGCGAGTTAAACCGTGTAACATTATCGGCTGCGGCAAGCGGGTAAAACCGTGTTACAACACTTGTCTACTCTCGCCTTGGGTCTTATGAGGGGGCCGTGATCAGCATCGGCGTTACATTGCTGCTACAGACAACCAGTGGGCAAATAATTGCCGCTTTCCCCCCAGTATTACTTAGCATAGTAAGGTCACACCTCCAAGGAACATTTGATGGTTTTCTTTTCTTTTATTATTTTCTTTTGTTTAATTGTGCATTGGGAGACTAGCCTTATTCAGCACTCCTTACAGAACCCAGGATAGGCCAAGCCCTGACTGAGCTCCATATTTTCACTAGTTGCTGTGTTTGCCTTTCTTATAGAAGTGTGTGGTGGCTATTGGTTGCTGTGTATCCCTTTCTTATAGAGTGTGCAATTACCAGTTGCTGTGTCTTGCCTTTATTATGCATGGTGCAGTATTTCCCAGTTGCTGTGCTTGCCTTTCTTATAAAGGGTGTGGTGTATTGTTCTACAGTGTGGTACTGGCTACTGACCTCCTTGGGTCATGTCTCTGGTTGTATGTTGTAATTGACTGGTGCTCAATATTTTAAACTTGCATTCTTTTTGTATAATAAACTGAATTTTGTATTTTTAATAAAATCAGCCTCAGTCTATCCTTAGTAAGCTCTGTGGCAGGGAGATCTTAGAAGGAGACAACATACATCTTGTTACACTTGGAACACATTTTCATTAAAACACCACAACACTTTTGAAAGCCCTCGTCTTTACCAGCTCTTCGAGTAATGACCTTATCTGTATATCAGGACGTGCTAACAGGTATATCTCTAGCATCAATGCTCAAGCTCTCTTTGAAGGACTCTTTGTTCTCAAAATGTTTCTTGCACCCCAGTGTTTTCTGTTAGTTATGAATTATTCAGTATGAGGATTTTTAGTAAGGAAGGGTACATCCCAGAGCATGCCAGACCAAGAAACGACACAAGAACCTATTTTAAAAAGTAAAGCGTGAAGTTGGAATGGATCTGACCAGATCCTTGTCCTGCTGCGCCACTTTGAAGTTAGCGCTAGTCTAAGTTTATGTCTATGCCTGAGGCATATTCGTGTCTTGGGGAGGGGAAATGCCTGGCTTTATACCAATAATACTGCATCCTTATAGCGTAGAAATCTAGACGCACTCTAGCGGCAGCAAATGCAATTTGCAGCCAGGGTAGTCTAGAAACTCCGTTGGCTTGCGAGCTGGAAAAATCAAACTTCGATCAGGCCAATCACATCGTGTATAGAGTCGGTGTGCGGGCTTAACATAATGACGGCAGAGTTGCGAAGGTTCCGTGTGAATTCCCTGCTACTTGAAAACAAAGAAGATGGATGCTGCTGCTGTTGAACAGCGGTCTTTGAATTGCGACTCGAGTTAAGCTTTTTTTAAGTTGGCAAACGTTTGATCAACTAGCCAACTAGCTCATGAGTTGTAGCGCTGTCCTATTGCGTGCAGAGGGAACTTGAAAGACAACCGTTTATCCCGCCCCTCGGATTGGGCACTGCCAATGGTGAGTTCCCAGACCCTACATCTTGATGTGGGTCAGGCTATCATCCTTATAATTACCCTGAAAACTCACATAACCCTCTGTAAGAACTATACATGCCGTAAAAACATCAAATCTCCATAAGAGAAACCTGACTCATATTTGTAAATGGACACCATAAACAGACGAGTAGGTTATCCTGGATATTCTGTCTATCAAAGTTGTGTAGTTAGTTACATTAAAATGATATTCCCCAAAATGTCAAAAATCCCATCAAGAATATCAAAATTCTTTCTGATTACTGGCAGACCAACTACTTCACCCAGGTCCCAAAGCATGACTCAGAGACTAGCCCGAGGAGGACCCTGGCTAATTGAACTGTCAATTCATCCTAATGTGTACTCATGTAGATTCTTCTCTCTGTGGAGCTGCATCCTATATGGCTCCATTACCAGACTAAGTGTCTCTGGCTCCCTTCTTCCCTTTCTAGGCATAGAGACACGGACATCAGGATAGGGGAGATCCGTTTTTCGCCAGAACAAGCATTAAGGGCGAGAGTCACAATGGTTCAGCAAGAGCTCAGTCGTTTCAAGAGGGACATTATCAACCATGTCCTCTGGCACTCCTAGGAAGTAGCCTTTGCAAGTCACCCTGTGGCTTAAAACAGAGAATGTCTGCATTAAGCCCACTATTTAACTTCAGGTGAAACTTTGAATGCATTGGGTTTATTAGGTTGTGCTAAACAACAGGGGTGCTCACACAGGTTAATGCAAAGTTGCCATTTTATGAGCAGCTTACTTAATGAATTGTGTAGTGTAACTGTTCCCCATGGTGTGCTGCTGTTCAAGTGACAATAACTCTAAAGCGCAGTGCATTCCAGCAAGACTCCACTAAGGCCCAAACAGCTAATTTGAAGAAAGGATTGGCTGCCACACTCATGGTATTGGAGAGCTGGACTTTTAGTAACACTCAAGTCTAACCGAATAATGAGAACCTTTGAGAGTGGGCAATAAGAGAGGAAGCGTGTGAAGAATTGGACTGGCAAGACGAAAAGCCATTATTAAGTGCAAAAGACAAAACACTCCAGACTTTGCTTTCCTCCCCAAGTGCCCATGAAGAGGGTAGTGGTTTGGCCCCTAAAGCACACTACCTTCCTCCTATTTCTGCCTAACTCCCTGCTTAATGATGATGTAGCATGATCTGTCCGTTTCCACAACTAGGTACATATTGAGGTCGTGGGAGGGGTGTATGTGTGTGTGTGTGTGATGTGCATGTCAGGGATTTGTAATTACTGAAACAAATACCACTCTTTCCACATCTCTGTTTTTCTCATCACTCACTCAGTGCCCTCCTTATCCGTGTGGTAGAGCAAGTGGCTTTCTGTTGCTGTAGAGGGCCGTTGGTTGTCTAGTCGATCTCTGTGCGACTGTGGCAAGGAGCACTAGGTTCCCTCTGAAAAGGCTGACACAGGCAATTAAACCCTGTTGACTATGTAAGTGGCCTTCGTATCCCTTTCATCTTGCTCTCTTCTCCTCCCCTCGGTTCAGCCGCTGATGGGAGTTTTTGTTTGTCAGCCAATATCTATGAATGTGGTGAATGCGCGCCGGAGTGGTGGTGTCAAGTTAGCTTTCATGACGGTCGCCAAGTCACAGTAGCACCAATTACACTGGGGTGTAGTGGCCCTGCCTTTGTCTGCTTTGCTCTTGTTCTTTTGTCTGCTCCGCTCTCAGTCTCTATCTGATCTGCTCTGGTCTGTTCTGAGATGATTATGTCTTGTCCTCCATGGCAGTGGTTTGTACTTGTACTCATCCAGGAAGAAAAAAAAAATCTTTGAAATTAAATTCCCCCTGTATGCTGCAACATTTCTAAATGTTCTTTTTATGGGAATTCAATCACGGTTATGCACTCCCACCACTCTTCCAATCAATAAGTAGAGCATTTAATGAGATATTCATTAACAATTAATGGCAGATACGTGATAAATAAAGTGCACTGGAAATTACATTCTAATATTGTAGCATTGGCATTGCACCAATAGCCCTTCTGATTAAGACCATATTAGGGGCTTAAAGGGACTCCCTCACAGGACTCATACACGCTAAACTAGTACAGATGCCCATGCAACGTTTTTCTTTTGCTATAAGTAGGCTAATTTGAAAGGGGTGGGTTAAGCGAGGACATAGAAAGTGGTACCGTGGCTGCTTAATCATGAGCGTAATTCCTATTATGAATCAGTTCAATTAGCTGAAGACAGGGACCTGAGGAAAGGCGGTCAATACATATATTACACTGATTAAACATGTCAAGGTGATTAAAAGTAACAGAGCCACAGTAACAAGGCACAGTAACCCCCTGCTGCCCTCCTGCCCCCACCTTCTGCACACAGTAGAGGTTGACACGGGAATCAATTTTCACTCCCGTCCCATCCCGAGGCCGCGCAAATACTCCCGTCATATCCCGATCACGTGAAAGCCCCCCCAAAAAAATTCTGTCCCGCAAAAGACTCCCGAATCCGGTCCCGCTCCCTATGTTGATGTCTAAAGTTATCCGACTGTTAGGCTACCCAGTAGCGTGCGTGCGGTGACCATACATTTTGGTAGGGCAGAAAGCCTTGTCTAACTTTTCTTTAATAGCCGATCATTTTGGGCTACATTAAAATACATATTTTACAGGACTTTGCTGTAGGCTATGCTTAAATCATTTCATAGTCAGAATTGTAGATCTCATCCCATCAGTTAAGTTTGCACCAAAGATTCTATAGTTTTATCAACCGTCTCTGTTTCCACCGTTCTCATCACGTTAAACCAGCGAAGCATGGGTAAACAAAACTATTTTTTGTGTTCCGCCAGGATTATGCGATAAATAGGGGAATGCGATCGTCGAGGTGCCATGCCCCAACATTGCATGACACATTAAACGAGAATCGCTTTCCAGGACAGCTCGTGCAATTGAATAGAGCTGTCCTTTGCTGACACTTTCGCCTGTAACTGTTTCTTTGCATCCATTTTGCTTTAGGGCCTAGTGGCTGAAGCTGATTGATTTTGAACAGGGCAGCTGCTTTGTCTTGCTCTGATAGGCTACCAATCAACAACAAACGTATTGTGGGTTGTAATTGGTTCTCTTTTCTAAAACGAAATGTCTCACGTCTTTGGGCGCACTCACTGCATTGCAGCGTCATTTTTTAAAAAGTTAATCTCTGGCTTCCCGCCAGCTCCCGTTTATTATTTCCTGTCCCGTCCCAATCACGCTACCAACAGTGAAATGTACTCCCGTACTGCGGGAAGCCCCTCTAGCACACAGTATTCACTGATGGTGTAGAAAGTTCACTTGATGCAGAGAAAGGTCACATAAATGGAATGCTACTAATTGGAAAACAATCCCTTGTTATGAGTAATGTCATACTTCATACAAACATTGTCTATGCATACGTATGGGCATAGGTATTTGACAAGCATGGCAGAGCAGGGGGGTATTCCATCAACCTCGCTAAAGGCCAAACCTGGCTTATTTCGATAAGTCTCGCTAATTTTAGTGAGAAGTCCGTTCCATTAATGAGGTTAACGTGAATCCCAGCTTGGTAACCATGGGAATTTATGCCACAGAACTAACCTGCTCCGTAGCAGGTTCACTTTCAAGCTAAATTAAGCTGTGTTGCAAAAAAAACCAATCAGTCGGAAAACGAGTCCAAAAAGATGGTTCCGTCAACCTGTGCTCTCGTCACCCGTAGCCTACAACTTCAAAACTAGAAGTAGGCCTATAGAAATGTTTTTTTTCCGACAGTGCACCAAGCATGGATTTACACATTCACTACCTCCAAAGAATGTATGAAGATTATACGATTAAACATGTTTTAACTTCACATGCGTGTGGTTCTAGGAATCGTGCTACTCTGTGTCACTTACGTTCGGTGGTGGTGTAACGTGCAGCGAGACGGTATAGGAAAGGAATTACATTCTTGCGTGTTCGCAGGTTCGCTTCCCATACGAAGTATTAAGGCTACATTGTTTATCACCTTGATGATGGCATTTTTAGTTATAATCTTTGATGAAAGACATATGTCTACTGCTGATAAAGGGTCATGCACATTTGGTAGGCTGTTCAGTGACATATCTGATGCAAGCCAAAGGATAATTATTCTGTAGCCTAGGCAGCGAATAATTAAAACTGCTTCATGTGTCGACGATTGTTCATGAATGTCAAATCAACTGTGTGCCACACAGATCAAAAACTAGGCATAAATTGAATTGAAAGCCATTGCATTTCAGATAATTTTATTTCAAACACTTTGGGACTTATGAGAGACAATAGGCTATTATGTTGATACTAATTTATTTTATGACCACCTACACCTAGACAATAATTTGGAGTGAACTCTTTTAATATAAGAACGTAGGCTATAGATAGTTTTGAATATATGGCAAAGTTTTGAGTTTATACTATTTATTCATTCACTCGTTTTGTTCAAGCATAGACTGTAGGCTATAGTCTATGTGTTCAAGAGTGAAGCCAATCAAACTCGCAATTGATTTCAAACCATTAGCATTGTTGTTTTAAATGTATGCTTTGATTATTCTCCAATTTCTGTAGGCAATCAGTTTTTTTCTCTCGATGTTAAATTTGATGACTTTCGATGAAAATCCTGTAGATGGCGCTTGCCTATCGAACAGAAATCATCTAGTATTGTCTTAATTTTACGACATATATCGTCTTTTCGTCAATCTACTGTTTTGGTCTACTTTTCTACCTCGTGCACGAGCAGAGATGAAGCTGAACTAAACCTCGCTTGAATAAACGAAGCCAAGTTGCCGCTAACTTGAGTTAATGGAACGGCTTCAGCCCCAAGTGAAAGTCTACGCTAGTTCAAGCCAGGCTATTTCTGTTAAGCGCCGCCTTCATTAGCGAGGTTGATGGAATACCCCCCAGCTGTAGTGTCGACACCTAACGATTGGTCGACCTGGGTTTGAACCCCAAACCTGCCATTGCAAGTCTGTCGCTTTGGATTAAGGTGTCTGCTAAACACCAATCACTTTACTTTAACACTTGCTTTAGTTTCTTATCACTACTGCATCACCACACATATGGTTAATTATACATATTAAATCAGGCATAACTGGCAGTTTGTGATGTGAAAAGCCTAAGATCTGCATGTGGGTTTCACTGTGCTTAAAGATGGCTGAGATCATTTACAGAGCAACCCAGGAATGTTACCTCATGCCTGCTTCATCCTCCCACTGTCAAGGGGCTCACCACAGCACAGCCAGAGGTGCAGTCTGATTGGACGGTCTGCCGAATGTGCGTTTAAACGGCAACACAATTACTTCCTCATCTAATATGCATCAGCACATCTGAGCTGTACTCCCGAGGAGGCCTGTGTCGGGTCAACACCGGTATAATTTGATCGTTCAGCCACCCAGATCTTCCGGATGAACCAGGGCACTCCTGCCAGAGATTACAAGTAACCCCGTGGCAACATTTTCCCCAGGATCGATGGGAGGTGCTTAAGAATTCCCATACATAATTTGCTGGTGAGGTGATCAAATGAAGTGATCCAAGACCTTGTTCTGTTTTTTTCCCGTCTAGCCGAGTGAAATTTGTAATCAATCTTAGCTTTTTTTGTGGGCTGCAGGTACACATGAGTGCACATCTGCACAAATCACAGTGCACACACACACACACACACACACACACAAATAAAGCCAAGCATGTATGCTGACCTCTAATACAGACCATAGATAATTCATGCAGTGCATTTATTCCACTCCATAATAAATAAACCAATAAACATTTAATTGAAAGGGCAGTAAGTGGTCATACATGTAAACCCTAAAACATTACGAGCTACTTTGTCTTACTTAGCCATTTGATGGTTCATTAGAAACATTACACTGAAAGCTCAACAAAAACAAATGCACTTGCACTCTCTCCTCATCTCTCTCCTTCTCTTTGTCTCTCTTGCACTCTCGTTCTTTTTTCTCATTGTTCCTCTCTATTCTGCTTAAAAAGTTATCAGTAATATTACTGTCAGCTGCGTGCTCTTTTGTATTCATTATTCTCTGGTAATGAGACAAGCGCATTCTCCCCAGTTCGCCGGTGTAGAGTACACACCATTAATCAACAACTCGGACGCTCCACCCTCCTCGCAGCGCCGCCGGGCCTTGTGCAGAGCACCGATAGCGGTTGTCACGGCGGCAGGACAATGCCCGCGATTCCGTTCCCACTTCCGTCGGTCAGCTCCGTCCCCAGTCCCTTGCTCTCACCCGTCATCCTCTCATTCCACGCGTGGCCTCGTATGAAATAACAACAGCTGCCACTCACCGGTTGTCAAGACGATGCGTGGCAGCCTTCCTCACCAGCCCAGGGGTTTATTGCCATGGACAGCCTCCTCATTATCGCTTACCCAGTTTTCTCGACAACCTTGTTCTCGTATGAGGGACTGGCGAGCTCGGGTCGTGGGTGGAGAGGTCCCCGGCTGCCGGAGCCTATAGAAGGATGTGTACATTATTCACCAGCGTGGGGGCTCCGCACTGCCCCACTGTGTCACTGTAAGTGAAACACTTATTCGTTATTAATCACTCGTCAACAGCCTGTTGGGCCGGGGCAGTGATCCACCAGGCGAGCGAGCTCATCAGTATGCATGTGGCGTGTGGACATCCTCCTCGCCACGCTTTATTGTCCTTCACAGCACATTGCGAATGGCCTGGTAAAGCAGTGCAGATAAATGCAAAAGTGCATAAATATGCTATTATCCCTCCCCGCCCCAACCCCCGCACCGACATCCAGAGAAAGCATGCGAGAGAGAGACACAAACCTGTTATGACAATATTGCCTGCAGTGCCATGGCTTAGAGTAATTTAATCAGGTTCTACACAGCATGCGGTGGGTTTATTTTCTCATGGCCTTTGGACAAGAAAAAGCTAATGCTGTTAATGGGTTTTGCAGCATCAGGTTAAGGGAGCCGGCGACCCCTGGTTGTTTCTTTGATAAGGTCTTTAAGGAAGCCATTTCGGCATAAAATCTATTAAGAGATTAGCTTTTCTGGGCGGACTTGACTGTTTTTTGAATGGTCTGCCAGCACCCATTAAAGCAGAGGAAGTCCCAAAGAAGTCACCTTCTGTGGAGGGAAGAACTATGACAGGGCGTCAAGTTACAGTACATGAGAATCGCATGACTGCACTTCTGCATCTATATGCAGATTTTAAAGGGTAATAAAACAAGTACTAACTCCATCCATGATCTCATTGCCTGTATGTCCGAGTGAATATTTCCGCAAGCCTTCATGCATGTATTTAAGCTTCTGAAATGAGAAAAATGACAGCAACCTCAGTGTGCATTCCATTAAACGTATGGAAAACAAAGAAATGGCTGCATTTTAATTAGTTGGAGAGCACGTTGGCATTTGCTTGTCATTCAGTCATTCAAAGCTGTTGATGTGAAACTGGTAGGCATCAGCTTTAATTACTTCACACATCCTTATCGAAGTGGACCGAGGCGCGTCGGAGAGACACTTTAAAAACACAGAGACAAAGAAAAGAGACCAGAGAGGAGACTCCTGACAGCCTACATTCCAGTCTTCCCTGTCAATCACCAAGATTGATGGGGGAGCACAGTAAACAACTCATCCCTCTTACCTGGTCCCTGTTACCAGACAAGTGCAACGTTGGGGGTAAGGGAGGTGGGTGCCAGAGCGGGTAGAGTATAATCTGAGTCTGGCGTGATACTGTTCAGTGAGTGGGTTTGCTCATCTCAAATGCAAGACTTCCCTGCGTGCCTGGCTGTCAGGCACGGGACCTCCTCTCTGCACTTAAAAATGCTCCTAAATTGGGACCCAATTTAGATCAGAGTGCAGTGTAGAAAATGGGGGCTTTTGTTTTCATGCTAATGGGGGGCCACTCAACTGATCACAGCAATTTACTCCCAGCATTTGCACCTCAAAACAAATAAAAAAAGAGAGTATTGGCGGGTACACATAGAGATAAAGGGGAAAATGGAGAGTGGGCGAAAAGATGGAGCAGGAGAGATCCGTAGGTTAAGATTAGATAAGGCCCGAGAATTGACTCACGGCGTTCTTCTGCACGACTTATTTTCGGCAGTGAAGTTACATACCCCCTCCATCTCCCACCCTGAGCCAGGCTTCACTGTAAAGACACAGCACTGAGGGATTTCTCTCTCTCTCTCTCTCTTTTTTCTCTTTCTACTCACACCTACAACAATAGCCAACCACCAACAGACTCGATTCTCAAAGTCACAGGTTCAATGATCCGATGCTATTTTTTTGTGTGTGTTAGTAGGAAGACTTTAAGTGACCTGAAGAAATATTGTGTTCTTTAGCTCTGTATTTCTCAGTGCTGTCTAGGCTTGCTTAGCAATTACTTTCTCCTGCGATGCAGCTCCTTGAGCAAACTGCTAACATTATGAAGGTCATTCTCTAGGTTTAAATTCCAGAGCACATGCAAACTGAGGGTGAAAATATTGTATCTTCATTCTCTAGGCCACACTTGAAATTACTGACTGTTTTAAATGTCATGTGCTGTGCTGATGTTAAGTGCCAGTTAGGTTCCTCTTTACTCACCAGGCAGAAATGGAGGCTTAGCATAAGCAATTCAGATCAATATGGATGTGATGCCTTTATTGACGACTCCAGCGGGAGCAATTCCACTTCCATGGCATTTTCCAGTGTTTAGCAATGTGACTAGAACTTGCAGGAGCTATCATTTTCTCTGCTTTGTTTAGTATGGGGAATGGGAACCTAAATTAAGTATTGCATACTGAGGCTAAAGAGATTTTTTGTTTAACTGGGAGATTGAATCTAGCGTCTGTGCAGGCTTCTAATAACTCCACCCTCACTCTGGTGGAAGCACTACTGGGCTAATTGTGCCAGTGTTATTTAAGATGCTTAATCATAAAATGTGTAACAGAGGCATCACCGCATGTCATGTCCAATCTTGAGCCTATAGTTAGCTAGGGAGGGTAGAGAAGCGCCGCACACTGTTTTTATTGAGCAATAACATTTCGGCCTGGGGCCTTAATCAGATCTTGAGTTAGCTAACATACACATAAAAATTGCTAAAGTAGCAGAGGGATGCACTGTGTAGACCGTATTTGGCAGCTTGCGTGACCCCATGCCTAGTACTTAAGAGCAATATCACAGACTTCTTGTCTAGCAAACTACTAGCTACAAAGCCTGCAAACGTCTTTGAAGCAACATCAGCTCCCAAAAAAAGCCAAGTGATAATAAAAAAATAAAGACAAAAGGGCTGAAACAGTACACAAAGCAGAGCTCCCAGCTATAGTAGTTGTGCACATGTCACAGCTGATTTGTATGAAGCAAGCAAAATGGAGGCCACAGAGCAGGCGGTTCAGTGTACAATGTGCAGGAGGCCCATGCCAAGTTAAAAATCAATCACTAAGGAGTTACAAATGAATAGAGAAAATGTGGAATTTGAGCTAGACACTGTTTGCAACATCATGGCTGAGTGTTGAAGTGATTTATACCCTGTGAATCCAAGAGTTCTCGCGGAAGCATTCGCTCAGCAAGAGACTCTGGCAACGAGTAATGATGCACGTAACTTTTGCCCTTTGCATCGCGGGGAACCAATCATATCTGTGTATCTGATATAGGTGGGCCAGAGGCAAGCTAAACAGATGACAATCGTAGTGTTTTCCAATTGCGTCAAAGTCCAGAGTCAGTCAGTTAACATTGGTCGTATAGTGTTATTCAATTGCGTGCAGGGATATTTTCAAATGCCCCTCGAGTTGGGCCATTACATTATTCGTGGCCAGACCCATAATCTTTCAGATTTCGGTCTGGAATCTCCAGGCTAATACATTTATTGTTAAGCTTATTGAATAACTTCCTGATGGAGAAGACAAACCATTTTGTGGAATGATGCATGATTGTATGAAATTTGCAACTATGTGACTCAACAATCTCTGGTAGCCTATAAGTGACATAAACAGACAGACAGACAAACAAACAGAGAGACAGACGTTTCTGTAATTTATAGATAGATATACAAAGCCCATATTGCTAGTAGTAGCAGACGTGAAGGTGAAATGTCAAAAACAACAGAAGACCATTTCTCTTAGTGAGCGGCGCTAGTCTGCTGGGTCTGTTATATAGCATTAAGCTAAACTAGGCAGAAATTCATAGTGTGAGTGTAGCAGGGGAAGGAAAGCTGGCATGTGAGCAGGTGAGGTGCTTGTTTGTCATGAAGATGTATTTAGAGATGAGCTGGGGACCTTAAAGGGAGTTAAAGCCATCAACATCACACTGGGCCCAAGTACTTCCGACCAACCCAGATAGCAAAATTAGATTGGCAGATAGCAGACTGCTGGTGCTATGCCGCCGGTGGCGTGCCACTTGTGGTCCGCCATTGGACCGCCATCTCTTTAAATTTAACTTGTCACAAATATTAAGAAAAGTTAATAAAATGATATATGGAGTATAACTGAACAAATGAAAGATTTTAGACCAATAGTGGAAAAATATTGGCCAATTTGTGTGCAACCCGCCAGAGAACCGATGAGCAAAATGCCAGCGGACTGCCAGCCTTGCTCCCAATGGACCGACAGCGGTCCGCCAGCCTCTTGCTATCTGGGAAGACAGATTCCTTTTGCCATATTCCCTAAGGCAGAAGCGGGGATGCCTGTTAAAGGAGCCGATCATCTCACCAGTTAAACACTCAGACTCGACCTGTCACCTGGTGGTGCCAATCAGACTCGACCTGTCACCTGGTGGTGCCAATCTTAAAACCTGAGAGCTCATTGAAACACACATTTCCAAAATTGTATGCAGCTGTCGCATCACCCCCTAGCAGCAACAGGGTTTTCACCAGCAGAAATGCTGATGAATGGTAAGCTAAGATCTGGTTTTGATCTGGTCTTCTGTATCATTGACTACTACTACCTCAAAAGCGTGTGCATGATGCCAGTTGTATTGTGCTTCAGTCATAGTCTGTTCAGGTCATGGCTACAGTGTTTTAAATGCCCTGGAACAAGCATACCGAGGGGAACAGATCTATGTTTTGTTTTGAGAATTGTTCAGTGACAGTGTAAAAATGGCCAACCTCTCAGGGTTTTTAAAAAGGACTTCAAATGAACGTTATCACAAAAAAATAAGTACACACTAAACACAGCGTAGCACAGCAGTATCAACTATGTCCATGTACACAGGTTCTAGCATATGATTTGTTTTATGATTTTCTATTTACTTTTTCACAGTCACAGTCCTGCTCAATTGTTTCTAAATTGGATGACCTTAACTAAGATCAGGGAATGAATAATCACATGGTCCTAATGGTCTGAAATTAAGCCAGTTGTGAAGAGCACATATGCTATACAGTCACATTACCCGTTTGTCCAGGACTGATTCACCCATAGTTTTTTTGTTCCCATTTTTCAATCAGTAAAATGTCCTCATGAAATATTCAAAGCTCATTAAACTGAATAATGGCTGACAAGGTGTCTATGTAATTACACTGATTTGGGCAAAACTCTCATAAAAAAAGACAAAAAAAAACAATGCAAGAAACCTGTAATGATTTCACTAGAGCACTACATGGTCGTTAGCATTCATCATGACACCACAGGAAACTGTCAAACTTTTTAGGAGTTTCATCAGCAGCTCATTCAGCCCTCTGCGGTTGATTGCTCTGGTTGGAAGATGAGCTGCTGACAAATAAAGTCTGAGGCAGGGGTTTACCACCACCGGTAACTTTTGAAGGGGAAACGGGCTTCCTCATTATTTTTTACAGCCGCAGTATCTGTTTATAATCTGTCGACGCTTTGGGTCCATCTCGGCTGACTTTCCCTCCCTCTCCTCCTTCCTGTCCATCTAGTGGGTGGCTCTGCCTTTCATCCGCCCTGTTGAACTTTATGCCATCATAGTCCAGTTTCACTCAAGCATCAATTATTCGTATAGAGTCGGAAAAAGAATAGGTTATTATGACTGGCCCTCTGCACTTCTCATTGTGTGTTCTCAAGAGCTGTGGGTGGCATCATAAGAAAGGCTGTGCTACTTGTTATATCACAAGCGAGGATAATGTTGCAGCAAATTGTCAACAAAAAGCCTTCTTTGTTGTCTGCTTATCACAAAGCCCAGTGGCTTCTTTTTACCAGACTGTTCACCCAAAACAACATTGTCACTTTACCCTGATAACTGGTGATAATTAATTGTCATAACCCAACATTTCTGTAGTGGTATATGCATGCCAATGGAATTCCCCCACTAGTATTTTGTGATATACTTTAAGCCTATACCAGGTTTCATATCACATGGCATACAACAATGCCATGCAGGCATGGTGGAGCAGCGGTAATGTCAGCGTGTCGACCCGGGTTTGATTCCCGCCGTTGTGAGTCCCTGTCGCTCCGGATAATAGTGTCTGCTAGATATCAGTCAACATTAACATTAACTTTAAAAAAACTCCCAAACGCTTCTCTCCCATGCCAATTCCATTTAGACATCACATAAAGACGTGGGCTAACTCCAGCATATTCAGTATGTGTGCCTCCTCTACATTCTGCTCATACTGTGACTTCAGTTCAGTTCAGTGATGGTTATAGACCCTTTCAACAATAAAAACAAAAACAATGCTTGAACGTTCTATTTGGGCCCCAATCTACTTCCTCTGCATTAAGATAACATATGGAATGTTAAAACGGAAGTCTTGTGGGGCCAACTATGATGCTGATAATGGAACTCTCTTGAAAGGGTCTATACGTCACCACACTGATATCCTGGGGTTCCACACCTCTATGGTGCAGTAATGTGTTTTGATTATTTTTCTGAGTAGCTGTTGTAGCAGCGGATCTTCCTTCTATTTTATTCTGCTATAGGCTAATCCATGATGTGTGCAAACCCATTTCTGTAGAGCTTTTGACCGCCTCTACCAAAATAAATTAATGCAAATGTAGGCCCCTTTTCCCATTTGAATCAAATATATAGGCTACTGTAATTATCGGCTGACACTGTATTCTCCATGATTAAAAGCCCCAGTGGATGGATTCAGGAGCTGTTGGCAGGCTGCTAAGCAACTCTAAATGCCAAGGTTGAGCTTGTGGTTTACTGATTTAGAACAATTTAAACACAGGATTTTTCAGACCAAAGGCAGCCAAGATTACAGTGTCATGTCAACATTGTGCTTTTGTCATTCTTTGCTACTTCCTCCATCAGTTTCCATGATAAAGCCTTGGTGGATGTAACCATAATGCTTGCCTATTGGTGAGCAAAGCCCTGCACAGGTACAGGTGAATCCAACACCTCCCTTGCTTTTTATACCATTTGCCCCTGATGAGAGTAATGATCAGCCATGGCAGCCAATGTGCAATCAGAGCCATTAAAATAGAATAGGGTGCTTGTCTCGCTCTCCGATTCACCATTAATTGCAGTTCATAATTTCCCTTTAGATTAAGCCAAGGACGGTTAATGCCACTGCAGGAATTTACAGCATAATTAACATCAAATAAAAGGGTTTTCCATTCCTCGTCCTCCCCCTGGTGATTTGCTACTGCCCTCATCAAGGATTGAGATTTGGGCTCACGGCTGAGCAGGGATACTTCTCAGCAATTATGTCTCTGAATAGTTTATATGGTGGATGGTGGTATACACTTTTTATGATAAGAATACTGAAAGATTTTGACTGTTTACAATTGATAGATGATTGTAGGGTAGGGAAGGGATATTGTTGTTGTTGGACTGTTAATGTTGGTGTTGTTGTTGTCGATAAGCAGTATTTTTCTTTTCAAACAAGTAGTCATTAAAAGAGTATGTGGTTATAGTTTCATTATTCATTATTCATTTCACATTTTCCTTCAGCCTACCTTCATTTACCATTTCTGAACAAACACAGACTTGATGCATGCTCAGACTTCTTTCCATGTACTGGCATAGTGTTTGGAAGTCAGAGAACTTCTGGTGTCAGGTTTTTTTTTTCTGTCTCCCTTTCCACAGTGTCGGGGTTCGATACACTCCCGCTGAGACCGGAGCTGTGCGCTGATGTCCTCTGTCAGAGAGCGGCTCGTACACGCACCAGGAATAATTTTCAATTTCCTCACGCCTGTCTTGCTCCACTTGATACGATCGATTGCCACTCCCCCCTCTTAGTTTGAGAGAGCAGGAGTACGGTGCAGGTGGGTGCTGAGCTGGTTCGTTCCCTCTTTGTCTCACTCTTCCCCTATATCCAGCCATCTTGTTGACTTCACTTTTCTGTCACACTGCCAATTGCCCTCTGGGATCAGGGGGAAAGTTGTGTAGTTTCATTTTTCGGCCTCTTTCCCCAGCCCTGTCATCCTGTTGTCCTTCATCCTCCATGTCTCACCATACTAGATTTCATCCACATTCAATACTCCTCACTTCTCTGTGCGTACATTCTTACTGGGAATGAGAACTCCTAACATGTTAAGGAACTCCTGCCATGTATAGACTCTTTGTTGTGATAAAGGGATGGATGTGCTGTTTATGTTTCCCTTTGTTGTAAAAGGGAGATGAAGCTGGCGTTTTCTGTTAGAGATTGATCCAAATGAAGGGTATTTTCCAATATGCCACACCTGTCAGTCTGCCTCACGATGCATCTGCACTGACTGCTAAATAATGCATCAGCCAGGGGGAACACAGTGCACTCTCACACACAAGCACACATGGAGCCAAATGCATACTTACAAACTAGTGTGTTCATAAATAAGCTCTCTCTCTTTTAGCTTGTCTCTTCTAATCGAGGAGGAGACCCATAATTATCCTGCTGGTTTCTCAGAATTTCTTCCAAACCATGGCCAAATGTTGACATCTGAGATGTCGGACAATTTTGTGCTCTAAATTCCTTCTCTATTTTTATTTCCCCCACACACATACAGTACATACACACACACACACAGGGAAACTTCATGTGTCACAACAGGTGCTATTAGTGACTCTTCATTACACAGACATATTGCTAGGTACTTCAGGGAAAGAATTGCGGAAATTAGTAGTTAGACAGTGGCCTTGTCATGTTAAGTACATTATAATGAGCTCTCCAAGTAGGCCTTTCCTCTTCCTCGAATTATTCACTGAGCAGTCTCAAGCCTGGACTAAAAAATAAATCTGTTCTGGAAGTTTTACTAACATAAGTTGGACTAAACTTTATAGTACGCCACTATCTATATACAGTTTGCAGAGGTACACACAGCGTTTCTCAATCCCTCCCCCTGATGGGGAGTAAACACTGCAGATGCTCTTCCGTATGCTCTGAGCTGTTGATGTAATCTCTGGTCAGACTTAAGAGTTTTGAGAGGGCTCTTGTAAGGATGTTTATCCGCCCGGGAGATTGCCCTCAGGGTCTGTGGAGCACAGACCTCCAGTACCTCTTGCATACAAATAGTGCTCATCATCTCATTAAACTGGTGTCATGAGGCTCTACACTGCTCAACACTTTGAGAACCCAACATCGACTGTTGTAATTATCTTAGTTAACACTGGATCAAGGTTAAATCAAGGTTAAGACAACATTGCATGTAGTCATGCTTGGGAAATAAGAGAGTCTGAACACAGGGACCTTTACGTTTATAATGAACTAAAAGGAGCATTTTCTTGTGTTTAAGGATCATACTAATTATGTATAGAAATAGATACATTTTACAAAACAAACGGAGTTCTTATCCATTTGGTGAGCTCTTTCATCAATTCACATGCATTTATTTCTGTGCATTGTGTGACCCCTCAGTGCCATCCTTTTACTTAATTACCCCCAATTAAGATTCTATAACCAGCGCTAAACCAAAGAATTGCTAATAAGCTAATTTATGGACAATAAGGACCGGGGCTTTGAGCTCCTCAATTGAGGACAATTCAGATATCTGATATGAAGAGATTCTGGGCCTGAGTGGCTGATATTTAATAATGTGCTTGCAAAAGTAGAAGGGAAAAAAACAAGTGACGGTGATCAGTGATGCTATCACTTGAAATGACTCTTCATGAAATCAGATAAATGTTTGTAAATTGGGATTCTTCGTAAAAGGACAGAGAGAATGATTAAAAGAAAGAATGGATGAATTAAGTGTATGCAAAATCATAAACTATTTTTTATCATGAACTATTGCCTATTAAAATACATTCCTATAACTATAGCAATGACTATAATATAGCCATAGTCTACTATGACAGCATTCTGACACACTTCAGTGATGTGAACTGCCATTAGGTCACCAGGCACTAACCTTTTTTGAATTAAGTATTTAAAAAGATAGTAAGTTGTGAGACTGTTAAGTTAACTGGTCATTTTACTATTATTTAGAAGTGCTGGAACACCTTGGCTGTACAATTAGACATAAGGTGTTCTGAAGGGAAATGCAATACTAATCAGCACCTCTAGTTATGATGAAAAATCATTTTCATGAAAGCATTTCCTTTTTAGTTTGTACGCGATATAATAGGCTGTGAACAAAACAAAAGTGTAAACATATTTATTATGAGGCCTAGAACATCTGTTCCCCAGTGTGCTTAACAGCAGTTCTATGAGTGTGAGTAATTGCACTGCCTGGCCCGAGAAGTGAACTTTTGACACACCTGAGGTAGCGACCTCTGCCCTTGACGTGGCGGCCACTGGAATGCCTGCCTGGCTGGAGCGTAGTACATGTCCACCGCGCTGTCAGCAACAAAACACCTACCTGCCCTCATTACGGCCAGGGGTCAGCCTCATAAAAGCCGGGTGCCAGGGGATGCCCTCTGGCCTGCGTGTTTCAAAAAGTCCACAAACAGAGGGCAGTTTAGGTTTTTGTGGTTCATATGATCTCTGTCTATATCAGTATGATTATAGTTGTGGTGTAAGTTGTCATACTAAGGGGTGAGGAGATAATAGAGGTTGGAATCGTGCATGACAAATGGGGCCATAAAGACACGCTCAGTAAATCAACCAAGGCTGACATTCGGTTGAAACTTGTGGGATTTATGTAGTATGGTAGCTATGTGTCAGAGCCGGCGTTTAACAGGCTGCTTATTGGCTGGGAATAGTCTCTGGGTGGAGGGACTGGCGTTGTTCCAAGTGCGTACAGTTGGAAAGCCGACAGCATTGACTAAATAATAGGTTTTTCCTCCCTGCTGAGCACCATTGAAACCCTCCTGCTGCACAGTAAATGACCACGAAATGCTGACGTTTACAACCACTGTGTTTTTCCAGATTTATCCTTTTTTTTTTTTGAAAGTGCTTATTTTTATGGGAACGATGCATGGCCAAATAGGTCTTTTCTCAAATGTGTGTCAATTTGTCTAAAATGGTGAGAGCTTTATTTTTGCAATGACCATGGCAGTGATAAATAGAAAAAAGGGGGTCCAAGGCACTCTTCTTCAAAAAGGCTTTTATTTAACTGGCTAATTCATCATAGAACATTTAAAAACATAGGGAGAAGCAACCCACGCGTAGCGGCACAAGCAGCCTCCATTTCTCTCCCCATTCCACACCTTCCATTTTCATCCGCTGCGTTTCCCCCCTGTGGCTCGAGATCACCTAGTTTGTCAATGACTTGTCAGGCCTGATTAAGACAAACGGCTCTGGCCCAGTTTCATTTGCATGGCATCACTCTGGTGGTCCCGAGCATTCTGGGTCAGGGACACTCCGGCACAGACTCACCACAGGTTCCTCTCACAGAACCCCGGCAGGGGAGTCCCATCCTCGCACTCCCTCCCTGTGATGTCCCGCCTACTTTCGGAACGGAACAAATTAGCAAATGGCAAAGCATAAATCAGCAGGTACCCCTCGGGGTCGTCTCGGAAGCGGTAACCAAGTACACCTCTCAGTGCGGAGAACTAATCACACGTGAGCTACTGCTGGGTGTTAGTGATTACAACATGCCAAGAAATATGAGCTCTTGTCAAGTTTTTAACAGTACCAAATTTACCCCTTCCCTCCCCTCCCCCAGAGACAAGATAACCAAATGATCACCTTAAGATCATGTCAATTGCAAATTTAGAGAGCAAACAAGAGAAAGACAGAGAGAGAGAGAGAGAGAGAGAGAGAGAGAGAGAGAACTCAAATTAATTTGTGGCCGGAAAGCCACAGCACCATAATGTACATCCTCTCAGAGTCTAGGAGCCATGAGAGCCATGTCTAATTTCATTTCAGAAACATTTTGATGTCTTCACCAATCACCTAATGAATCTGATTAAGCTTTCAGCTCGGAATCCCCGCTACTGCACGCTCGTTCATACACACAAACACAGTCCAATACACACACACACACACACACACACACAGACAGCACGATTATGAAATGGCCAAGTTGCGTCAGCCGCTGAGCTAGATAAAATGCCAGACCAATAGATCATACTGTGTCCTGTAATTGGAAATGAAGTTTTCAAATGGCCAGGCTACACCATTAATCAATATGTTCTATTATACTAGAGGGAAAATAACGTGCTGTTTGGGTGACCATTGTGGTCACTTTGAACTTTGAACCAGGAAAGTGTTTGAGAGATAGTGATAGTGTGGGCTTGTGTGGTATGGACCTATGTTTTACCATGGGAAACATAATAGCAATAGACAGGGACATTATTAAACAATATGTCATATGCCATCTCATCTTGTTCAGGGTAAGCCCAGGGGGAAACTGTTTAACGTGAGCTTGCTGTTGGGTGGTAAGGCCTTGGGCTGTCAAAAATGCCCAAGAAAATCACTTGTTAATTGGCACAATGGCAAAATGTATAAAAATGTAATTGAGATTAAATTGTAGTGTTGGATTAATTAAAGTACTAGTACATTCTCTTTTTTTCACGTCATGTCTGAGAGAAAATTAAATAACTATTCTCATGTCATTAACTACAGGATATGACACATCCCTATAAGCAGGGATGTAGTGGAGACTAAACGCAAGTAAAGTACATCCACCTTTAAAGTACATTCACCTTTAATACCACTGGTGTTGTTATAAACATTGGACAATAACATCCACCATCATCAAACATGTTCTGAATGTTTTTTTTTTTTTAAAAAACGATACCGCATGGCGCAGTCCACCTTACCGTGATCACATAATTCATAACCACATCTTATTTTACCACTACACCTCTGCCTATAAAATTACTGTTAAACATCAAGGGCATCCCCGTAATCTCTGTCTTTAAATCATGTGTTTAACATTGGATTGTCACGAGTCCTCAGATCAATGCGAGGCTGACTAACTGGAACATCAGACCAATATGGTTTCTGTAACCAGATCATTCGGGTCACAGCAAGGAACAGTGTCAGTGTGACACAAGATCTGTTGTAACCATGAAATTCTGTGTCTTTGCCTAGTTGGCAAACCAGCATACAAACTGTAAATGAGAAATGAGAGAGTGTAAATTCACCTAAAGCTATTTCATGTTTTTCCATGTTAAACATGTGCATATGGTTGGCCCATACAATATTAATGGACTGAAGGTACTTACTTACAGTACAGCACGTCTTAATGGATCAAGGCCCCTGGGCCCTCACCCCAAACTGACTACACTTACTATATATTGACATCCTTTCCCTGATGGCCCGAAGATCGATGGACATCCAGTATTCCTCAACAGATTTTATTGACACACGGGAAACAGCCGAGCGCCTAAACACCAGAGTGTTGTGTAGTTCACAGGGCAGTGCTGTTGGGTCCGCTGTGCCTGTGCGGATAGAGAGATTCCAGGGCCCTTGGAAAAGTCACCCCCAGTGAGGCCAGAACAACTCTCCTCTGGGTTGGATTGGATTGTCATGGAATGAGGTACTGTACCTGGCATGGCCAGAATGAGAACATGGAGCTGAAGAATGGAATTCCCAGCAAAGGGGGAACTAAGGAGGTCAGCAAATTGGAAGACTGGGAAGGATGTTAGGAATCTGGGAAGAATCAGCACTGCCCGTTATTGTTCTTATTTACATATAAATACATTTCAGAGAGAAGAATGAATGAAACATGCACAGAAAGAAGATTTGAGTTTATGCCGAGGCCTAATTGACACAGGAGCGAACAGTTCGGTCTGTGGTATTTCTTGTCCTTTGAAGGTACTGTGATGACAGGAGATGGTCCTTGAACAATGGTTTATACAGCTTTCGTTTTCCATTTTGCTTCCAAATTGAGGGGCACTCAAGTCAGTGCTTCTGACTGCCACTCAGCAGGTGTGCAACTTGAATATGCAGCTCTTGATCTTTCCCTACTATGTATTCCAGCTCCCCATCTGTTTATCATGGCAGACGTGTGTGTGTGTGTGTGTGTGTGTGTGTGTGTGTGTGTGTGTGTGCGCGTGCGTGCGTGTATATATGTCTGGGACTTTATTTCTTGTCTTAATGGGTGCACTCTATATGTGTACAAATACAGGTGTATAACTGCTTATTTGTGTGTGTGTGTGTGTGTGTGTGTGTGTGAAAGAGAGAGAGAGAGAGAGAGAGAGAGAGAGAGAGAGAGAGAGGAAATTGTGTGTATCCACTTGCATGTGTGTTTACCTGTTTATTTGTGTTAAACTACACAGCAAATTGCAAGTGTCAAGCCAAAGGTCATACATGTAGTGACACACATCCATGTGCAAAGCAAATCAGGTAGATATCCAAATGGAGGGGAGATGCTACGTCTGAGTTCATTCGTATTTATGTGTGTATCCAACTTTACAATTGTTTAAAATTCAATACATGTAAGAAAAATGTAATCAAGATTGTTTTTCATGCCATGCCTAATGATCTTCACAGGCCATGAGTGACTGTGCACAGACAGATAGATTTTTCATGCCATGCCTAATGATCTTCACAGGCCATGAGTGACTGTGCACAGATAGATAGATAGATACTTTATTGATCCCATTTATTGAATGGAAGTGGAAGCATGGAAGTCCTATTAACTTTATTTTATTTATGATTTCCTCAACTCTTAGATCTCACTATTATTCTATATTCAGACTGTCACTTCAAATTCCAATTTAGCAGCTGCTGCGCTGCTACTCAGAAAGACAGAATTTTTATTTAATGCAGGCACTGCCAAAACACCATTAGCTTCCACCATTTTAATTGACGGCTCCAGTTTGAGGGTCTGTATTTCCACAAGTCGACCCTGCTTTTTCTAACGAATTTGGCAGCCTACGTAGCCTCGCTATATAGACATGAAAACAACTGTTTTTTTCCCTCACAGTGACAGCTTTGTCTCCTGGAAATGAAAAGCGATGGGGAACGAGAGAGGAGAGCACAAGGCGTCCAGGAGCGGGCTATCTGACTAGCACACAGCTGCTGCACGGGTGGACCTCCACCCATGTTTAGGACGTCTCAAAATGCACGTAAATTGTGAACTGTTCTGTTAAACGGCAGCTGTAACACATTTTGTGTAGGCCTGTACAAATTGTCGCTGGTTTAAAAAAAATTGGCTTTGCCAGATGCCGTAAAAACAAAAGCACATATGCTCAGGTAAGACCGACTTGGATCTCAGACACTGGCCAGACAACATGGAATAGTCGCCCAGTAGATGTCAGTAAAACATTCCACTGTATGCTTAACTGCTTCTTTTTGAAGATTGCATCATTGATATTTCACAGAGATGAAAAAAAAAACACTCGAATAAAATGAATAGTGTAAACGAAGTAGTGCTAATATCACAAGACCAACTTGAATCAGGACCAAAATCAACAGATAGGCTATAGTGGCACAGTAGCTTGTGATTACTCTGATATCCTGTTTATTTGGTTGATATCATGACACCTGATACATAAAATATCAGTTTTGGACTATACTGAACATGAAGTGACAACTTTATTAATGGTACAGTCAGATAGGTAATCATGAGGCATGTACCATGTTTCTTCTTGAATGAAAGAAAACGCAAAAACATCACTCCATCACCGTCTGCTTCTAGAAAGCTGTTTTGTGCGCCCTGGGCTGAATGCGTTCGGTCAATGCTGGGAAGGCGAGAGTAGGCATTGTTCTCCGGGTAGTGTAAGTGGTTTAACTAGCAGCGAAGCAAATCTTCTATCACGGAGTGCTGTGCAGTCACAGCACGTGCGGTCAAATGGCTGAAATCCTTATAATCCTGTGCTCCATAGGTGCGTATTGAGGTTGATCAACTTGCGTCTCAACCCCAGATATTGACTTTCTCTGGCACTCGCTGTGGAGTCTCTTGCGCTCTCCATGGTGCTGAAACGTAAAGAATGTTTAGAGCTGAAATTTGAGCGCCTTGGCTGCGAACGTGCACGTAACACCGGTGCGTGTTCGTTTTAGCCCGTGCTTAATGTGAATGTGTTAATTATATGAGAATAGCATAATGTATTTTCAAACATATAATTTTACATTGGGGTGCACTTTTGCAAGGGGAAGAAAATTGTTTCGAAGTGATTTTTGGAGAGTGCCAAAGAAAAACTGAAATGAGTCAAAGATATTGCCTGTTTTAAATATCCGTTTCTGTTGATTACGCGACTCTCCCTCCCATACCCCCCCCTCTCTCTTCTCTGTCTCTCTCTCAGACTCACTCACTCGTTCTTCCCACTCAACTCTCTCTCTCCATCCACCAGAGAGACTTTGCTTTTCAACCTTGCGTTACTCCACAAACATGTCCTCAGACGTGCAGCTCTGCGATGAAGTGGACCGAGTAAGCAGCAGCCACCACGGAACGCGGGACACGGAAGGGGTGATGACCAGGAGAACTTGAAGGCAGGTAAACGGACTACAAGAATTATGTTAGCTGACATTTGGTGTAGAAGTCTGTACTGTTCGCGGTGTGCGGTCAGATTACTAGCTGTTTCAACACAGCTCTGATATTTGCGAAAGGCAAAACTATTTTTTTCAATAGGGTATAGAAAGACAGAATCTTCATAAAAGTATGTGCAAGAAGGGCACTGTCCATCATACCATCATACACATTGCATGAAACATGCTCTCGGAAGTCTAGAGATCAACAATATCGGCTGCGGAAATGTCAGTGTGCCTGATATTGATTAATACCTTTTTAATTGTTGCAATCGATATTTATAACAAATCAGTAGCTTTGTAGCACATTTCTACTATGCCATCTATAAATATCTCACTCTTAGGTACTACAAGAGACTGATGAAAATTGGTGAATAACTTACTAACTTAATGTATTTCATGTGCCACTCTGATCTGAGTGAAAAGGTCAGATTTATTAATATGGGGCAGTGTCAAAAAACATTGAAAACCTGTCTGATGCCCAATTAATTGGTTATTCTTTGAAATAAATAATGTTGTGCGTAGTCTACATGTATATTAACCCATGGCAAGACCGGTGACTCGATGTCTGCATGTGGATGTTTATCGTCTACTCCTGTTTTTGTTATTTCCCTGAATCAAAATAAGTAGCTCTATTACTCTTTGGACATGAAAAGTGGATAATTTGTTTTCACACAGTATTGCATAGTTATTGAGCTGGGGTATTTTCTATCTACATCTAACATCTGAAATGTTCTTAATAATGGTACATTGAAATATGAAAACAGCGGTTGATGTTTCAATCTGTCTTAACCATAAAATGGCATTATTTGTAAATGAATACTTCACTCCTATGAAGACACTGACACCGCAAAGACACCGCAGGTTGCGCAGTATTACATCTGCTATACGCAACACTTGTCCCAAACCAGTTATGCACTCAGTGGTGTAGTTATGATCTATTTTCCTTTGTCCCACTACATACTGTTGCATCAAGAGAGCAAGATGTCATTTTTTTCTATTCCTACGCTCCCTGAGCTCATGGACCAAATGCCCAACTTTGCGAGTTGTCGCATGATAGAACAATTATGTTAAACAACGATTGTTGTGTAGTGTGTAGTCAGTTATTGGGAAAAACTCCCATAGGATACAAGAAGCTCTTGACACGGACTGTTTGGACAAGACAGCGGTTAGTTTGAATATATCTCATGCGAACATGTTTTACGAGGGGGCGCACTTTCCACATTGATAGACGCACCGTGCCTCCCCGTGCGTTTATATTTGACGGGTTTAGGCAATGTGTGGTGCAGTGTAATGTAGCCTACTCAGTGAAAATAAGATTTCTATGAGTAATTCACAAATAAGAAAATATTATAGCCGGATGAGCCTATATGGTAAATACTGGACTACAATCTAGCTTTGGCGTAATGTGCCATGGGCTGCATGTCCGCCCTCGGGCTGATTCTGGAGTTTTAAATGCTGTTTGGGTCACGTGCGCTTGGTCTTTTGTGCATGTTTCATTCCTCGTGTTTATCTTGGGGTCATGTCAATTTCCTTCAAGCTTGACTTGGTTATACGTATTATATTGATCAAAAAGCCTGGGTGATTTATGAGTTGTAATGCCCCCCATCATCGTTAGAACCATCATGACCATGGTCAGAGCACGAGGGACTCGGTATGCTACATTGTTAATAAATAGCAGTCAGATCTTCTCGCGATAATGACGTATATCTATCATAGCATATTTAAGTAAACACGAAATCACATTCATTTGTTAACATTTGTCTAACAGTGCTGTCGATATGCTTTCTTTACGAGTTGTCTTGTGTATTTGTTTGTTCTTTACCATTGGAAAATGCAATATTTGAAATAATTTGTGTAGAAATTTGAAATAGAACAACTTCCCAAAGGTCTTAACACAACAACAGCTATCAGATAGGCTGTGAAACCGAGATTAAAATAGGTATTTGAGCCACGAACTCGCTTCTGAGGCCTTTCCAAGCTTCACTTGCTATGTGTCCAGAGAAACATATTTTGGAGTGAATGCCAACCTTGTTCTAACGTGACTGACTAGAGTCATACTGTGGGCTAACACAAGAAATGTGAACATGTGTTCAGATCTGTTTACATAATGCAATATTTAATGCAACATTGAGCTAGTGGTTACTATATTGGTTGTGGTAACCACAATATATGTTGTTACAATTGTGTGTTTAGTTGAATAGAGAGAGCATATTTTAATATCTTATTCACAGATCACATTTTGGTCTTTTTTGTACATACTCACAACTGCCCTTGTACTGCCTTTACACTACACAACTGCCATGTAGGTTACACTGGTCTGAATATAGTAGCTGCAGGCTACGTTTGCATTCATGTGTGTATTTATGAGATGCTTCTTTTGTGAGGGGAAAGCGGCTGATTTTCAGTAACTGTAAAGTGTGTGCCACTGGTAGCCATTAATCATATGCTCCTGTGTTAAAGTCATTGTATGGTAGGCTACACAACGCAACCTGTTCGCTGCCTCCTCGCCTTCATCTCTCGCCTGGAAGGCGTGTATAAATAGTGGGAGGCAATATCTCGGGAGGTTGCTTTGCATTTCAAACTTTTTGGAGTCACAGCGAATGTAACATCAGAGCATGAGAAATGTTAATCAAAAATGCCTAAAACCTGAGCACTGCATTAGTAAGCCATAGAGGTGCTGTGAAAGGCAATCTTTCATGGAGACAGCGCGCCAGACGTGCGTAAAGGACTTCATCGTTAAAGAAAACCTCGAGTGCATGGATGCGATGGCTTATTTAACTTTACAGGTAAATAGCCTATGCATACACGTCTTTCACAAGGTTGGTCGGGGTTTGAGTTCTTTTTCACTTTCGGTGAGTTTGGATATTCTATTCTGCTGAGACGCTTCAGTGTTTCATGTCGAGTTGCGAATCAAATGAGGATTAAAGTTGAGTTATGTTTAAGTTCGACTTGATCGGGTGCTGTTTTAACGTTTAACTAAATGCACAGTCTATGTGCTGCATACTCTCTGTTCTCCTTATGTATTTATCATTGTCTAACACCAACTTGATGTGACATTAAAGGACGGCCTTGTTTAGCTTCACAAATCGGTAATTTCATTACCATGAAAATAATAAATAACCGCTGGACACGGGTGCGAGTCGACTTCGAACCTATATGAATAATCGATCGAATACGCACAGTCATTAGTAGCCTACGTTTGTAAGAATACTGCTGTTGTTGACATGCTATATTGTTGGTTAGGAGTAGCCAGTGCTTTCGTAAACGGCGTGAAGGGGAAATATGCTTGGGGAGATACGCTTGGAGACACTGAATGCTAATACGTCGTGACGTGCCCAGTCACGGAATATGACTAGAAGCGTGCAACATACCCACCTTACTAGAAACAAGCCTTGTTTGTGAAATGTTGAATGTGTTGTTCTATAAGTGAAATGGGACGCACATGGCAATATTTTATTTGCTTATATACAGTGTATAATATATATATATTTATATATATATATATATATATATATATATATATATATATATATATGTGTGTGTGTATAATATAATATATATATAGTGTGTGTGTGTGTATGTATACAGGATTCTTTGAGAGTTTTGACGATATGAGCTATATAATATCTGATAATGCAATGTCAGCATCTCAGTGAGAACAAGCATTTTCCTTCTTAAGCATTGACTTGTCATCAATGTAGTCATTTTAATTCATTCATTGATTCCACAGAGTCCATTAAATGGGAGACCTGGCTAGGTCGCAGGTTGCGGGTTTCAGTCATTTGAACAGCAGCCTAACCCACAGTGACAGTATCTCGACTCGAGGAAGTGCACCACTGGGGCAGGGGGCCGCGTATGTTTAAGTTCAGTTGAACAGGATTGCATTTCCAGTGTCGTGAGCTACACAGCACACACATTAGTGGCGCTCCATGCTGGCTCTGTTTGAGAGGAATGCCTAATGATTATCACACTTCCAACCATAGCAGGCTCCCATGCTCACACACTGTTTTTGTCATTACGTGTAAGCGAGACTTTGAGAATCTAATATAACGGTCAAAGGGGAAAACACACATGTGTGTGTGTGTGTGTGTGTGTGTGTTGTTGATTCATTACAAGTTGGTGCAGAAGAGCAGATGAAGGCCACACAATTAGGTTAGCTTATCAGAACTATACTATTTTGCAGACCATATGCTCTTGAGAATATTTTTCTGAGAATTTCTGTCTCTCTCCACCAGTCAATAAGTAATAGTTAGATAAACAGTGGGATGGGAGGTTTCCAATAGGAGCCTTCTGCAAAGAAGAGAGAATTGCTTATTTGCTTGGATTTATAAAGTATATTTTCTCTTAAATGGTCTGGTATGGGTTATGCCACATAAATGGCAAACATGTTGTCGCACTGGACCAGGCACAGTCCTGAGTATTGTGTTAGCATATTATGCAGCACAACTCAGATAATGGGATTTGATATTACTGTCATTTCAAGGTCCCTTATTATAGTAGTCCTTTAATATTCTGAATTACCCAAAGTTTATGTAATAACACAGCATTGATCTGCTGTGGATCTCTAGAGAATTGTTCTTCACATCTGCTACTGGATGATCTGATGAATTATTGCCAGCATTGCTAAGGTGGTGCAGTGTGCAGACGACTCAGTATGTTTTATGGTTGCAACCGTTTTATGTGGATCAATAATTGTATATTCTCTATTCTTTTCTTATTCTATAAGAATAATAAGTCACCAAGGCCTACAGAGAATGACTTGGTATAATAAAAATAGGCAAACATCTATAATTATTCTTACACAGCTCCATAAAATTGCCGTAGTTACTGCATTATTGAGAGCACCACATTGGTTGTTAGAGTTGCAACAAAAGTTATTTGTTACTCTTTCACCAGTAAAACTGGTGCCTAGTGCAGATTTCTGTCATGAAACCATGTAACAAAGTAGTATGTTTGTTTTATTGATTATACTTGAGAAGTTTTGAAAGGAAAGAAGTTAAGTTTTGAACATTTCTTATCTCCCTGCATATCTGCCTAATGGCTCCTCAGAGAACAACATAACGGTGGTTAGTTTCATTAAAATTCAATGAGCCTTCTGTGGAGCGTGTCCAATTAAATTAACACATCATTTTTAGAAGGGAAGAGTGGCCCTATTTCTTCTGTGTCCCCTCAAGTTATCACCTTTTGCATTTCTGTTGGACACAGTGTCATTGCTAAATTACTGTAAACAAAAGACAACCACAGCTATTTTTCCCCCAACCATTCTAAAATGATATTGGTTTCTTACCTGATTATGTTTGATGTTTAATCCCTTGCTTGCCCTAATCAGAGAGAAAGAGAGAGGTGCAATATTAAGATTCTAGCAGCTTTGTTTCTCAATGGTGCGGTCTACATTTAACAGTATAGTTTGTGAAACTACCACTAACCTCGCTTTTATGGCAAACAGCCATAATAACTACAGTAGCTTCAATAAATCAGTTAGCTCACTTGCGGAGTCTCCCGCAAGGCCCTGCCAATCCATGGGATGGTGTTCAGAGGAGCCCCAGGTGTTGCTGAGCACTACCACTAATCCAGCAGTAATGCCCACTGCCACACCATGGCTCTGCATTTTGGAGGATGCAGTGTGACAGTTAAAAAGCTCACAGCATTTTTTTACGCTTATTTTTGGCGTCGGTGCAAAAACTGTGACATGGCAGCTGCTGAGTTGCAGCAGAGCCTAATTCTGCTTTGTTGCTGAGCTGCAAAGGGGGTAGATAGGCCCACTGCTCCCCTAGACCTCAAATCACTCCCTTCAGTAGCATCCGACTCTCCAGACACCATTTTAAATGCAACCCCCACTAGTGACACCCTTATGCTATTGACAGCTCTGTTGTTTTAATCTCTCGTCCTTCCTTTTCTCTCTTGTTGTCTATGTACCCTTACTGGACCTTTGTTGCTAATTCTGTCCAGACGCCATGTTTCGGTCAGCTTAGTTTTGGGCCCGCTGCTTGTGTCCTCCGCACGGCACGGGCGTCTTTTGAAAAGGGCACTCTGTCCACCGCTCCTCCTCAGTCGAGGGAAAGTTGACACTAATGAGCCACCAGCTCGCAAGGGGAATGTTCACGACAGCAGATGAACATGGAGCGGGCCACACCACAGGCGTTTGCCTCCCCTCCCCTCATCCTTCCCCCCCCCCCCCCCTAAACACCCCCCCCCACCTCCTACCCCCCTGGCCCCTGTGACAGAGCTGTCAGAGAGAGAGTTTAAATCATTCAGGAGCATTAACAGGACCTTTGAGACTGTCTGAGTGTTTTTTTGAACACAGATAGACAGCCTCTCCCAAGGGATGTGTGTGCTCTGTGCTGTACACACACACACACAAACACAGACCGAGAGAGAGGAGGGAGGGCAGTATGTGACCACACACACACACACAAACAGAGAGAGAGAGAGAGAGAGAGAGAGAGAGAGAACCACATACACACATGTCAGCATTTAACCACACACACACATGCTCACACACATGATCTGGTTCACTTTGGATTCAGCTCCAATTGTGCTGTCTGTCCCTGGAGTCCAACCCTGGCCCAGTACAGCAGGTGACTAAGTGCAAACACCCTAATGGTTATTTACCAACTGCATGCACAATTACCCTTATTAAAAGGCTTGGTCAAATCAGGGAAGCATGTGCATATGTGTGTGTGCGCGCTTGTGTTGATACATTTTATGCGTGTGTTTGTGTGAGACGGTGTGAGTTTTGAAAATAAGTGTGTCCGTGCTTGTACGTGTGTTTATTAAAATAGAAGAGGGATTCAGGGTGCCTCAGCATGAGTAATTCCTCTTTGCAAGGCTCAAGAGCACAGGCGTGGCATCTTGTACTAAGCCTATGCCAACGCTGGGTTACAGTTGATGCTAGTGCCAGGGCGCAGTGGTCGGCAGCCGGCCTCCTTGTTCTTGTCCTCCCTATTCATTTCCCTGTGCAATTCAATTATGGCCTGACAGCTTGGAGCCACCTTCTAAAGGACTCGGAAGGCTTTAAAGGTCATTGTTGCACTTTAGATTTGATTATGCTCCTAAAAGGCATAAAAAAAAGTCACGATTACTAATCCTGTTCCTTCAAGCCACCCTAATCGCGCTCAGCCTTAACCGTTCTCATGCTTTAGAGGCCATTAGCGACCTGCCCACAGCCGTGAAAGGGTAACCGTGCTGCTTCCCATTTCTAAGACTTTCTAGTGATTTTGTGACCATCCACCTTTCTAGGATACACAGCAGTAGGTCTCTGCGTTGGTTGGCACGTAGCAACGTGTAATTCCACTATATGTGTGGTGTATTTGATGCCTATCATTTGGTAAAAATGGCTTAACATCTTAATAGAAGTTAACAAGTGGGAGAACAACCAAGCCTGTAACATGTCAGGTGTCACTGCTGGTGGGGAGAAGATTGCTCCCGCAAACTGAAACACAAACATGCCTGTGACTATAGCAATTTGGGAAGGCAATTGTCCCCTTGTGTTGACAGTGTCGGGAAAGAGAAAAGAGAAAAGCCAATCTCAGCCATGATTGTGGCCAAATTAGTGGACTAGGAAAGACAAGGGCTGCATGCTCGATATTGCTCATGGGCTGCTGGGTGCTTTGTTCAGTGCGGGCCCAGCTGGAGAGGGGAAAGGCGATAATGTTGCCTCTGTGTCTCTCGCTCCTAAATGAAATGCATGATGAAGGGAATGTGTGTGTAAGAAAGAGAGAGAGAGAGAGAGAGAAAGAGATAATGGTAAGAACGTATGTGTGAGAGTGAGTGAGTGCTGTGTGTGTGTGTGTGTGTGTGTGTGTGTGTGTGTGTGTGTGTGTGTGTGTGTGTGTGTCTGTGTGTGTGTGTGTGTGTGTGTGTGTGTGTGTGTGTGTGTGTGTGTGTGTGTGTATGAGCTTGTGTTTGTTTTTAATGCATATTTGTGCCATAGGAGTCCTGACTCTTTTGCAGGCCATTAGAGTGGAGAGGACTATTTGGCTGTCTGCTGTGGCAGCCCTAGGAGGTTTGTCTGAGCTTGAGGTTGTAAAGAAACCATCTGAAAGTGCTTTATGGAAC
This sequence comes from Alosa alosa, assembly GCF_017589495.1. Lineage (NCBI taxonomy): Eukaryota > Metazoa > Chordata > Actinopteri > Clupeiformes > Clupeidae > Alosa > Alosa alosa. The sequence goes on from NC_063205.1 coordinate 9,355,146, forward strand.
AGTTAGCATCTGCATCTCTGACATAGACAGGCTCCAATATGGCTCTCTGAGATGACCAGTCCAGTTACACAACATCTGCGGTCCTGCCCATCTCTGCAAAAAGTAAACAAATGATAACATGAAAATATACAGTAATACAGTAATATGACTTTGACCTCACTGTTGAAAGGGCTACTTTTTATGAAAGTTCTACCTGTCCTTGTTGTTCTCTCTCTCACTTTCTCTCTCACTCTCTCTCTCTCTCTCTCTTTCTCTCTTTTTCTCTTTGTTTTTTCTTTCTTTCTGTCCTTTTTCATACTTATCGCCTTCACTGGGTTCCACTCTGCTGTTGGTGTGGCCACAGGGAAGCCGAAGAGACTGTACTTACTGTTGAAAGTCCACCAAGCTCACAGACATGTCTGAGAAAATGCCAGGGAAAGAGAGAGTGAGACAGGCAGCGGGTCAGGCGAGTGCTGGGTTACTCCCAGGAGTGTTGCCTGACCAGGTCAGCCATGAGACATGATCATTTATTACAGGCTTTCACTGCAGTGCAACATTGCTTCATCACCACCAGCACAGCCTTTCTCTCTCTCTCTCTCTTTCTCTATCTCCTGCTATCCCATCCCTTCCTCCCTCTTTTTCTCTCTCTACCTCTCCTCCCTCTGTCAGCTTACAATGAGCAATGAGTTCACTGCAGTTTCGCCTGAAGACAATTTTGGCCTCTGTGTAATCGGTAGTCATGGCATTCATGATTCGTACAATGGGCCTCAAATCTCTCCCATAATTGGCATTTAGGCTGGGAAGAAATAGCAGGTTGAAATACGAAAGTCTTGGTGGGTACTGCAGGTTGTCTCCCCCTGTACTGGCCTGTTCCACTGTTCTTTACACCTAATGGGACCTGGGTGGGTTTATACAGGCCATTTATTTTTTTGTTGTTGTTGTGGGTCCTTCCCGGGACTTGTTCTCTGAAGCCATCCACTGTGACTTTTAATCAGTCAATCAGTCAGTCCTCTCTGGGAGGTGTCAATCAGTCAGTCCTCTCTGGGAGGTGGCCTCATTTGAACTGACAGCAGGTGACTATTCAGAGGGTGTCTAGAGACTACGGTGTCATCAGGGTATCGCCAGTGGCATTGCCCTGTGAACACAAGCATGCTCCGAGCTTTTTTTTCACGATGATCCAAACAACATCGAGACGTACAGCACAGCACGCTCAGACAGGGATGAGCAGAACAAGAGAAACACTCACTCCCTGTCCATGCTTAGTGTGAACAATACTGGATAGATAGATAGATAGATAGATAGATAGATAGATAGATAGATAGATAGATAGATTCTTTATTGATCCCCAGGGGAAATTCAATACTGGATAGATAGATAGATAGATAGATAGATAGATAGTATACTTTATTGATCCCCAGGGGAAATTTAATACTGGTCATGGTCTGTAGTTTGGGGTGGGTGCACAGAGCTTTATGGGATAAGAAAATGATTCTCTCCAATAAATGGAAGACAGCCTAATGAAAGAGGGCATTTTCTGTGATTACTGGTACGTGGATTACTTTCTCCTCGACGGAAGAGTAAAATAAATACAGGGCTTCTCCCCGAGAGTAGAACAGGTAGAACAAATCCTCCTTTGCCCGGCATAGAAATCTCCTTAATCCACCATATCCAAGCTTATGAAAAGACTCTGAGACAGACATTTTTAAATACGCGATGCATATGTATCGAATGAGCGCTACAGCTCTTACTAAGCAGGAAGCATGACAACTTAAAGTCCCTCGAAGAAGGAAAATCAAAGAAGGAAAAAGAAAGGAAAAGTGACAAAAGTAACAAATGGAAAAAAAAAAAAAAAAATTCTCTCTGGACTGATGCAAGCCCAGAATGAGATAAGGAATTAGTATGCAGAGAGAGAGAGAGAGAGGGAGCGAGCGAGCACGAGAGCGCATCATGTCGCATGTTGGGATGGTGTGCCGGGAACAGACCTGAACCCAAGACAAGGTCACCCCTCTCTCCGCCCCTCGATGCAGCCTGTAGGGAGGCAATCAATACACCACATCGACACAATCACTAAGACCTCACTACCTGACAGCTAATAATAAGCACTGTTAAAATGCAGGGGTGGCATTTCTCTCCTTTTTTCTTTCTCTCTATTTCTTTCTTTCTTTCTCTCTTTATATCTCTCTCTGATTTTCCTTTTTGTTCTCTAAATCTCTGCCACTTCGGTTTCTATTGCTGTGTGTTTCTCGCCATCACCGCTTCTTTCAACACTGTAGTTGCTGACCGCATGTCTTTTGGATCTTGGAGAGAATGTAATGGAAAAGGGACAAAAATGAGTTGAATGTGCTGCAGACATCTTTTACCAGACACACATTCTTATCGACGGCTTGGCGCGCCAAAAAGATTCCAGAGATACAGAATATCTTCATGGCTGGGATCTTGAGTGACAGTCCCATAAATGTGGTGTGAAGGAGTGTGGCACAGCAGGAAAGCCACAATGAAACGCCTCTGAAGTTTAGCAATGAATATATAACTGAAGTGAGATGTTGAAAGTGAAGTGAGCACCAAAAATGGGATTAATGAGCAATCTGTCGTTTTCTACCTTCATGTAGATGTTTAGTTGCGTTTCATATTAGATGGAGATGGTGCTCATGGGTGCGGAAGAAAACCTGTGCTGTGCCGACGCAGTTCTCTACATATACAGGAGTCCACAAGGTGTTTACTACAGATGTGGGGTTGTCAGGCGTTACAGCAGATCTTGTGCAGTTAAAGAGATCCGCTGTCTCTAAATGAGCAGGTGCTAAGCAGTGATGCCAATTCGAGCTCACACAGGCTCGTGTTGCCTCAAGGTAGACAAGAAATCTTCATTTGCAACATCAGGAGTGTTTTTCTCATCCAAACTGTGATTTAAAGGTGCCAACAGTGATTTTGGATGACGTCATGTCTATTGATATTTGAACCAAACACCAACAAAACGCCTTTCGGTGATTGGCTGGAATAGTTTTGTTATGTTTGGGGAGCAGGCTTGCTCCACTTTGTTTGTTTACAGTTCACAGAGCCAGGGCTGTGTACAAAGACTGTTTTTCTTTACAGTGTACTCATGGTATTGAGAGCTAGTGGATCGTGAGGAGATATTTGCTGAATATGTCGAAAAATGTTAAGACTTAGAAATCCCTTAGAAACGCTGACAGTACCTTTAACAGCTTTGCCTCACTTCACCACCCAACCTCAGGCAGTAAAGGAAAATCAAACTGAATGTGAATCAAACTGAATGTTAATCAAACTGAATTCCTACTAAAGGAGGTTTGCTCAAGGCAATTTGCCTGTATATACAATCAATAATCTTTTTTGACAGTAATCAAAGGGTGGGCCAACAAAGATTACTAGAAAATGGTCTTTGTTGGTTAATTTGTAGTTAAGAAAGTATGAATAGTTTTAAATTAGGGCTCTTACTATATATACTCTGAAACTACAGCAAAGATCATGGCCCAGCTCCAATATCCCCATTCCACCGGTGGCTACCCACAATCTCACTCACTGACAAGATTCCAGGGGGCATCTGACAGCCATGTCATATTCAGGCTATTAAGTGCATTTGTGATTGGAACAAGAGGGTGGAAGGGGAAGACGAAGAGCAGATGGTATTAATTTTCGGCACTCGGCGCGTCTCCTTCTAATCTTCCAACAGCCCCGATGACTCCTCACTTTTATGTCTTTGATATGCCTCCAGCCACGCGCTTCAACCTCCCGCGGTGAACTGGGCAGCAATTCACAGAGCCGGACTCCCCCGCCTTCTAGAGCTTTGATGAAGCACCATCATTATTGTGCATCACAGATATCAGCTCAGTCTCTTTTTCCCCTCCCTCACCCCCCCCTCCCACCATCACAGCCTGCAAAAGGGGATCCATTGGTTGCAACCCGTGAAGCTCTCTGTCTTTTTAAAGTGTTGTCCCGCCAGCCCTCTGGCAGTTCTACATAGCGATACGACGCCTAAAAGTAATTGCCCATCCTGTCACAGAGTGCCCCCCACCACCCCCAAGCCTGTCTAAGCAGTTGCGTTCCACCATCCCGTGACAAGGTGCCACATTCTTAATCCAGTGGGACTGGCATTCATATTCCTGTTCGGTGAGTTAATTGCGTATTACGATGATGGTTTTCCATGACCCGCGAGGGTCCCTGCGGTGCAGCGATCCAATTATCTATTTGCTCTTGATTTATCGGTCTACGCGTTCACCCTTCCCGCCACTGACCCTACCTCGCTCAATCTCGCTACCTCATTCCCTTCTTCGATTCATCATCACCACTTCTTCAACACCACATCTTTTTTCCCTTCTTTCACTCTCTATTAGCATTCTTTTTTTTCTTCTTATCTATATCTCCATCTGCCACGTATTTTCTTTTGCATGTGTGTGACGTGGGACTGTCCATCCCTCAGTGCACTCAAATGCACTCTCTGGTCTGTCTGTGTCTCGGTGCCAGGGCCCTAATGGGCATTTCCCCACACTGTTGGTTAATGACGGAGCCCCTGCTCAGAAAGAGAGCAGAGGAGGGAGAGATAGACAGAGAGCAGAAGAGGGAGAGATAGACAGATCATAAGAGAGGGAGGTGGAGAGAGAGGGACTGAGGGAGGGAACCCAAAAGAGACAGAGAGAGAGAGAGAGAGGGGGGACTGAGGGAGGGAAGCCAAGAGACAGAGAGAGAGAAAGAGAGAGAGAGAGGGACTGAGGGAGGGAACCCAAAAGAGACAGAGATATATATATATATATATATATATATATATATATATATATATATATATATATATATATATATATATATATATATATGATATAAGAGAATATAGAGAGAGAGAGAAAGTGTGTGTGTGAGAGAAAGAAAGAGAGAGAGAGGTTTGGGGGAATGCTAATGTTGATTTTGGGATTCAGCTTCGCTCATGGCTGTAGTGACAAATGACCGTTCAGCCATGAGCCGACTGCTCCCGATAACTTCTCATATATGGCACTCGTGTTTGGATAACAGGGTGACGTGTACGATGTGGAATGGGGGGATGGGGTGTGGGGAAGATAAGGGACCGCAGTTAGTAGATGAGGAGATAGATACAAGAATATATGTTAATGATGGAAAGAAAGAAGGGGGAAAATATCTGTGTGTGAGTGTTTTGTGTGTGTGTGTGTGTGTGTGTGTGTAACAGGCGAGCAGGCAACCAGTGATTTGGTAATGACCAGGGACAGGTGCGGTGCTGTTAATGACATTAAGCAGCACACAGGGAAGAACAGTGCGTACTCTGGCTGCCCAAGAGCTCACTAGGAACTTACGGGAGAGGGACGAGCCTTTAATAAACAGGACAGTGGGCTCCATCGTCTTTCCCACAAGTATTGGCTCATCCGTCATGATGTCAACGGCATTGACGAGAAGTCCTCTTACCCTCTCTGACCTGCCCTGGACTGCAGTCCCCTGCCAGACGGGCCAGAGACATATCCTATTCTCAAAGGAAAACGTGTGTGCGTGCGTGCGTGCGTGCGTGTGTGTGTGTGTGTGTTTGTGTGTGTGTGTGTGTGTGTGTCACATTTCAACACCCCAGTGCTCCCCTGATGATGCTGTTTGACAGGCAAGAGACATGCTCAGCCCTCAAAGAAAAATGTGTGTTTTCTTGTCGTGTGTGTGTGTGTGTGTGTGTGTGTGTGTGTGTGTGTGTGTGTGTGTGTGTGTGTGTGTGTGTGTGTGTGTGTGTGTGTGTGTGTGTGTATGTGTAAGCATGTGTATATGTGTTTGTGTCTGTCTGTGTGACTGTGTCTGTTTTGCATGGCGGCTGTGCATGACTGGTCGCTCCACATTTGCATTTGTGGGCAAGCGGCTCACGGTGGGCATCCCTTGCTGACGCACGACGTTGGGTTGGGTTGGGTTGCGTTGCGTGTGTCTAGGCTGACGGAACCAAGGCTTCCCTCCATGTTCCTTCACGCTGTCGTTCCCCACTGCCTGCTCGCCGTCTGCAGAGCGACCATCCATACCACGTCCTCATCTGTTTAAAAGCCTGAGAGGATGGACTTACTGCCCGTCAGCACACACACACACACACACACACACACACACACAATCCCCTTTTCATCACTAATCTTGGGCCCTCGATGTTGGTAGTAACCTGTCTCAATGCACATCTTGCCCGTTGGTCAGCCTACCAAGTCCCCCAAGGCAGCCCCCCTCTCTTCACTCCCCATCCCCTACTCTCATCTCTCTGTGTGGACAAGCGGGAAAACCCCATCCGTCATGCAAAGATCACCGCCACCCGGTGGCTTTGAAGTGATGGCCTGGATCTGCAAAGCGGGACAGCTTCATCCTGGTGATTTTTTTACTCTCTCTCTCTCTCTCTCTCTCTCTCCCTCCCTCTCTCTCCTCTCTCTCTCTCTCTCTCTCTCTCCCTCCCTCTCTCTCTCTCTCTCTCTCTCTCTCTCTCTCTCTCTCTCTCTCTCTCTCTCTCTCTCTCTCTCTCTCCCCCCCTCCTCACCAAGAGAGCACAGTGGTAAGTGTCCCACAGCCACAATAAAGAGTGCATTCTGGTGTGCTGCAGCGCGTGGTGAAGATGCTGAAAGCAGCACGCCTCCATAGGGCTAGGAAACGGGGCAATGTTTTGAAAAGCAGGTGTCCTGGAACGTCGCCAGTCGCACATTTTTAATTGTTATCTGCACCGCAAAGGCCTCTGTTTTGAAATTGTTTAAGGGTTCTCAGTCATCTTAACATTTTCTACATGTTTAACCCCAGCGATCTCTTATTAAGATTTATTCGTCAAGAGAGGGGGTTGTATTAAAGAGACACCTTTTGATGAATAGGGCAGGTGACCACATTCTTTATAAAAATGTGCTTTTTATTCATTCCATTTACACATTTAAATCAGCACTGATGATGCCTGGCCCCCTTCTAAGCTGAATGCAGGCCTCGGCTTGAGAAACTCTCAAGATTTATGGGCCGCCTCCACTGCCCCTGCATGAATTATTTATTACCTAATCTTACTCGCTCTCTCTCTCTCTCTCTCTCTCTCTCTCTTACTCACACTCACACACACACACACATGTACCCACACGGACGGGTACACAAGTAGGGCTTTAATCCTGATATCGGGCCTCTGGGATAGTTGGGACTGGGCGATGATAGTAAAGTAAAACTCAGCTACTGATGTGACATTCCTACTGAGCCATATTATTCTCCTGTATTATTTTCATTTTCGTCTGGTAGATAAACTTCTGCAGATCTGGAGGATTTGTCTTTAATATATGTTTGTTTCTTATGATACCGTTAAATAGATCTGCTGTGTGCACACACTCTACACAAAAAAGTTTTAGAAGAGAGATCTATTTAAAGGGAGAAGAGCCAGAGGTGAGGAGAGGTAAGAGGAAGCTAACCTCACGGGGAGAGAGATGCGGGATGAGAGATTAAGAGAGAGAGGGAGAGAGAGAGAGAGAGAGTAAGGGGGAGAGTGGAAGTTACGTGGCATCCCTGTTGAGTCGGATTAGCAGAGGCAGACTCCTCCAGTCAAAGGCTGTCAATTCGCCCGAGCTGCCGTGTGTGATTGAGCGCGTCTAGCTGCTGCTTAGTCCGCAGCGGCCCGCATCTGAAGTGTGCGCCGATTGATTGAGCTGTCCCTGCCGAGTGGTTCCGTTGGCACGGTGCCCCCGTGCGTCGGAGCCCCACCGCCCCCCCCCCCCCCACCCCAACTTGTCAGTCGCTGGAGTTATGACATCATGAACCCCCTCATAAGGCACCACCATTGTTTTGAAATGAATGGGCATCAATTTTCCCCCAGCCCCCGCTTTCTGCGAGGATGATTTGTGAGTGCTATTATCCCCAGAAAAATCGGCAGGGAAAATGGCTGCCGAAAGAAGCCTCAGTACGGCCTGCTGGAAATGGTTCCTTCCCTCTGACCGGTCCAGCTTGGGTTGTCCAGATCCATTCCAGTACTGCCTGGAGAGCCCATGACAACTAGTAGGCTCACACCCAACCTAGCTACGTTTTAAAAAGCAATCAATTGACAGCCCTACAGTACAAACGGCCCTGTCTGTCCTGTGTGGCTATGCATTTTTGAATCACTAAATCAGAGTGACCACCAATTCTCTTGTCATCAGCATAATAAAGGCATAAAGGCACTCAAACAAAACAGGAATGAAACTGACATGGTGGATTTTCTTCTGCAGTCTATGCTAATTCATTTACTGTCTCTACCAGGCACAATAAATAAACTGCTGAGTTCCTCAAACACCTTTCTAAACTTTATTGCACCGCCATGAATGGATAATACATTATGCATTGCACAATTTTCTCCCTCTCCGACTTTACCTTGGCCCATGTCAGTGAAATTAAAATGAAAAATTTCAGCACACGAAGAAGCCCCCTCCAAAGCACTCCGGTAAATGGACCATTCTTTTACCTCCCCCTGCAAAAAGTCCCCGTGCTCCAACGGTGGATGAATGTTTTCGCCCATCAACTTCTTGAGAGCCAGTTTTTTGTTGTTTTTTTTTTGGGGGGGGGGGTTACATCCAGTGTGTCTCCCCTCCATAAACGCCAACAGCCAGCTCTTTTTCCCTTTCAGGGTTCCTCTTGTTTGCCTCCTCACAATGCTCTGGTCAAATGCAAAAAGTTATCAGCCGAGTGCAGGAGTGAAAAGGTCTCTCACCGCGCCCCCCACACCTACACCGCGGGATTCAATTCAGCCGCGTGGCTTTCTCCTCCGGCACCCCAGCCCGGCTCTGCCAGGCCAAGATAAACATTACACTGCAAACATGGAACCAATCAATTCTAAAGCACCACTAGCGTATTAATCTGAAGTGGAAGGTAGCACAGCTAGCGAGGAAGAGGAGAGTGAGAGAGTGAGGAAGGGAGAGGGGTAGAGAGAGAGAGAATGAAAGAAAGAAGCTGAACAGTGTTTTGTTTGGCATTGGCAGGATGTGCACACAGATGCAGTTTTGAGCACTGATTATTCCTCTCACCTCGTGGTGTGCTTGTATATTGTTTGAGTATGAACAGCACGTCCTACTTTCCTATTATCCTGCTGTGGTCTCCGTGGTGTTTGTGATTGTAGTTCCGGACAGAGTGAACATAGCTCATTAGTAACCTGAATTAGATGCGCTTGGTGTGGGACGTATCGCTCAATGAATAATAGGCTGCAGAAATTAGTATTTTCATTGTTGTCAGATGGGGAGTGGAAATTAGAAATCAAATGGATGTTTGATTGTACTCGTCCAGGTTGGTAAACAAATCATAGGCCTTGGAGGAAGTCAAGACGTAGCCTATTATGAACACAAATTCTCAATACAGCTGTTGCAAGGCTGTTTTGACTGATGTGTGTAAACAACAAACTGCATACGAGATCCAGCCTATCAAGTGCTTTGTGTCAGTGTCTTGGGTGTTTTTAGATTAGCTTGAGGTTTTTTCTTGATGATTATTTCAAGATTATTTGTAACCAGTTTGTTTGTCATGTCATGTGTCTTTTGAAAGAAGGAGAAACATTATTTCTGAGTTTCCAATGTCTGAACTAAATGGCAACTGAGTGAAGAAAGAAAAAAAAGAGGCCAAAGAAACAGAGCGTTCAGTGGCAGCTTCTGACAGCACTATTCCTGTGCTCTAGAGTGCTATGAAACAGACGTGTACCAAATTCGGTTGGTGCCAGAGCATGACATGTTGCAGCGCTGCGATTTGCACTGTCCTCATTTCTCCATTTATTTTCATGAGCAAATGTGCCAGCGAGAGAATTGCATTATGCCAACAGTTGAGAACGATGGCAGCTTCCCTGCTCATCAACCCCAGCTTAACCCTTATCCTGACTTGAGCTGCCCCCCCTCCAGGAAACTCCCCCTGCCACCACACATCTTGTACAGGACAATTACATTTTAAAGGATTCTTCCTCCGTAAATCTTCTATTGTGGATTTAATTATGCTTTGCAGAGCAACTCCCTTGTCAGCCATGGGAACCTCGGGGAGAGAGCGAGTAAGGAGCCTTGTGGCTGCCACATGAGGAAAGCTCATGTCTGCTTTCGTCTCTGTTCCACAGAACGCTCCATGATGGTACGAGAAGAAGGTTTCACGCCTGCTACGCTGATCCAAATCATTACGTTCAGATGCATTGACAAGGTCAGTTGTCTTTCATGCCAGTCAACACCACAGTACAGTATTGTGTATGCAATGTCATAGTGCTGTGCAAAGAATGTTCTATGTGTTATGTGCCATTCTTTATTATTTGTTTGTTTGTTGTTTGTTTGTTGTTTGTTTATTGTTTGTGTTTGGTAGAGCCCATACTCTGATAAAAACCCCCCTGAACTTTTCCCTGAACTTTGTAAAACCTTTGGAAATGCATTTATCTCAGCATTAAGACTGGGCCCTGCTTAAAAGAAAAATGCCCTTTCAGGGAAAATTCAATGAACATGACTGTGCTACACTTTTTCCAATAGGGAGGAGTTGGGGTGTTTTTTTGTTTTTTTGGTGGGTGATCGGATAAGGTTGAATAAACGCTGAAGAGAATAACATGGCCCAGGGGCCCTGGCCAGACCAGGCTGCTTATCTGTCCGAGGTAATGACGGAAAATCTTTAATCTACAAACCTCTGAATGTCATTATCGGACAAGTCTAACAGTGCATCTGATGTAGGGCATTTACCTCATCCCTCTGGAGCCCTGCAGATTCTCACCAAATGCCATTTTCAAAATCCCAGGAGAGGTGCACGCAGGTAACGTGCGGAAACACTACATCCCATAATGAAGACTTCCACAGCACCTCTACCTCGTAATCTCATTAACTATACCGCTGGTGCCAAATGGGTCTTAAATGAACACTGCATGGTTCAGAGACTTGTTTGTATAGGAATGGAGCGTTGTTGGCACTGAACCCCTCCACCCCCCTATAAATTCGCATTTCAGCATTAAAATTAGAATTTAGTGGGGATTTACTCAACGGTCCACCCAGCTTACCCCATTTAACAGGGGCTGATGATTGGCGATGTTGAAATCCATTAGCAGCTAGAGGTGGAGAGACTTTCCACGAGCTGCCTCTCAGCAAACAATGTCACATTGCTGTCACTCCTCCTGTTTAATGCCACACTTCCTCACTCGGTCACTCCCGCACTCACCGGGTAAGTCCACCTCTCGCTTTCCCCTCAATTAGCAATATTAGCACAGGCAGGGGCAAACATATGTGTGCATGTGTGTGTGGGGAGGGGGGGAGCACAGATAGCTGTGCAAATAACTGGGTAAACAAACTAATAACGGCAGGCCCCCTTTAACCCGGAGGTTAAACAGCCACTCTAATCACTGCCTTTGTTTTCCTTCCATTTGTATTCATTGTCGGTAGCGGCTGAAGAAGTGAAGCAGCCCTTATCCCCTCCGCTGGTGAGCTTCATATACATGCACTGCGCATCCTTCCAACAAGTGCCAAGGCATGAGTGCAGAGGGGGGAAAAAAACATGCACAGGAATTTGCAAGTGGCGACATGTCTGTTGTCACTCTAAACACGAGTAGGCTTTGGCAGCAAGAAAGAGGGAAAAAAAAGAAGAAAGCTAGGCTTTGCACCGGGCTATAGAACGACAACACGCCTGCGAAGAGAGAGGTTGTGTGCGTTGGGGGTTTTGGCGGAGAAGAAGGCATTATCGTAGAGCCAGACGCGCAGACAAAACAGGCCGGAGGGGCTGGGAGAGTCCCCCCTGCTGGGTGCTGCCGAGCTGCGCGGCGGAGCGGTGGGGAGGTGGGGAGGTGCTGTGGGAGGTGGGGAGGTGCGGTGGGGAGGTGCAGTGGGGAGGTGCAGTGGGGAGGTGCGGTGGGGTGGGGAGGTGGGGTGGGGAGGTGCAGTGGGGAGGTGCGGTGGGGAGGTGCGGTGGGGTGGGGAGGTGGGGGGGAGGTGGGAGGCTGCGAGGGGACCGTGGCACAGGTGGGTGATGGATGGCTCCTGGAAAACTGACTCGTCAAGTCTTTTAAAGAGGGCTCCAGCTGGGATGCAGCGGGTACAAAAGGGAGAGACAATGAGGGAGAGAGGGAGAGAGAGAGAGGGGGAGAGAGAGAGAGAGAGAGAGAGAGAGAGAGAGAGAGAGAGAGAGAGAGTTAAGACATCAGCCGGAGATGTACACACAAACACACGCACACACTCACACAAACACATACACACACATTCACATATACGTACATATACGTACACATGTGCTCTCACACACACACACTCACATGCACACACATACTCCATCTAAATCTGTGTCTGGAAAAGAACAAGCCACCCACACTTGGGGATGGCACTCAGCACCAACTGTTAAGGGACAGAGTAGCAGGAAATTCCATTATGGACGCCACCTCCAGGGCCTCTAGAGTCACCACTGACCACCAATTTAACGCCTGGCCTTTTCTGCACCGTCCCCCACACCAACCTCCAAGGCCTCCGTCCAAAACACTTAGGATAGTGCACTCGCAGCAAACTGGATGCATGAGACGGCCTCCAATGCGTAGCCACATGAGGTGAATTCCAGATTGCCGGGGACAGCATTGCAATGAGGCATAAGCGGTCTACTGACAACCGCAACAACAGTGTTTACATATTTACATATTCATTTAGGACCAAGAATGGCTGATGGTGCATTGCTAGGGTTTTGTAATGCTATGGCTGGACACACCCTTTAGACCAGTATCTTAAAGGGAAAATCTCAGTGTACAGGGACACTTTGGCCAACTGATGTTACGCTACTGATGGAGAGAATACTGGAAGGTGAAAGCAACCTGGTCTCAGGGTATGAAAATGTGTGAGTGAGGACCCCTGCAGACCTTAAATAGATCATCACCCCTCTCATTCCGACCCAGGCCCACATGTCTCTAAGCACATGTAATGGTCCCCTCGCTGAGGTGGTGTGCTAACGTGCTTGGGGTTGTAATTATGAAGTGAGTGGGAAGCTCCCAGCGGTGGGATGGAATGGTGAGGTTGAGGCACGGGGGACCTCCTACGCTCCATATACATCTCCCTCCAGGGGGGTAAGAAAGGTTTACTATGGGTGTGAGCAACACCCCTGATTAATGATGCTATCACTGGGCCTCTCTGGGGCCTGCTACCCGCCAATGACTGTTTCAGCCTCCAACCCCTCGCCTACCCCCACCACCACCCTCCAGCCTCATCGCCCCATCGCTGGTGGAGGTGAGCTTGTTAAGGGAGTGAGGGGAGCCATCTTGGTAAGACATCTCCATAATCATAAAATCCCATTCCTCTCTTCCAATGTTCAATCAAGACTTAAAACCATGTGGTGCATTATGAGTCTTTGGATGGGGGACAGCAGGCTCTAGGTGAAGGCCCATACAGAGGTCTCAGCACCGATGAGGGATTGAGGTCTTTGTCGTAAAAGCTTTATGAAGGCTACTTTTCCAGACAGCTCTGCCAAGCCCTTGAATCTCCATTATACCTCCTACTTGGCAACGTCCTCCATTTCCTGAGTTCAAAGCAGTCACATAAAGTCACGGCTGAGGTGGTTAGCACCAGGTTAAGAGAGACCTCAAGGTTGAGGACCTCATTTCACTTTCACACATCGAAGCCAGGCAATTCCCCAAAAGAGTCAGATCTGATACAATGTAGTGTGTTCTGCAGAAAACCACTGGTGTGCTTTTGAGTCACGTTCGAATCTGTTGTGATTCACAAACTGTTCCAGTGAAATAAGTCACCCCTCAAGGACAACTCTTACTCATGTACTTACCAGTGAGAGGAAGGGACAAGGGACCACCGGTGGCCACTTTCCATTTGAATGATTCATTAGCAAAACTAACGCACAGAATTAGCAACATACATAACCTGCACGTGAACCAACATGCATAAATATGCATAGTGTAAAATACAAACTCATAAATATTTTAGACTGTAAACAAAACAAAATTCCCCTTGTGGGGCCCCTCCAAGCGGATGCAGACAAATATATGCAACCACATATGTATTCATGCACACATGCATGCACACACACACACACACACACACGCACACACATACATACACCTTTTTGCTCTTGATATACTACAATACATACACTACCCACATGTAATATATATATATATATATATATATATATATATATATATATATATATATATATATATACAACATATGTACATGCATGTCCCTTGTACAACCCCCAAAACATGCATATCCACTCACACATAAACAAACATGATAGACACAGAAATACAGACAGAGAAGAGATACTCTTGCGACCACTATCTCGCTCACACACAAACCCAAACAACATACACTCACACAGCGACTTGCTTAAGGGAGAGTAAATCAGTGATGACAGTCTGCAGGGACATATGTGCGGCTTTATTAAATAAGCACCCCCTCCCCTAAGGGCTGTGTAATTTATGAGAGGAGATAAAGGTGATGAAGTGGAGCTGGATCAACATCCGCCCAGAGAGAAGGAGAGAGCAAAGGAGAGAGTGAAGGAGAGAAGAAGAGAGCGAAAGAGAGAGAGAGAGAAAGATATAAATTCGGCTGGAGAAAAGAGCAGCAGAGAGAGAAAGACACTGAGAGGGAAAAGACCACAAGGCTACAAAACTGTCCTCATTTTACATCTCTGTTGGGGAACTGCTGCTGACACACAGATAAGTCTCGAGCAGGCCCTGTGCACAGAGAACACTGCTGAAGACCACTCAGCAGAAATGCAACACACTGTGAGCACACACACACACACGCACGCACACACGCACGCATGCACACGCACACGCACACGCACACGCACACGCACACATAAGTATAGGCTACCAGGTCTCTTTCTCATACACACTCACAACACATCTATCTACTCCTGTAATCCTTACCCTTATTTGTGACCACAATGAGATTTGACGGGGATAATATTCCCTTTGTGTTTCCTAAGAGACACATTGTACTGTCACTGTCATCACCCTCACCATCACATCAGGAGCACCATCATCATCGTTATCATTTTCATTTCTGTGATCACCACCACCGTCATCATCTAAACATGAAGTTCATCAGGGCTATTCAATGCAGCGATGATCAGTCATTCAGAAGAGCCAAACTCTCCTTTTTATCTCAGTCTCTTCATTGTGTGTGTGGGGGGGTGCTTTGTAGTGTGTGTGTGTGTGTGTGTGTGTGCGTTTGTGTGTCTGTCTCTCTCTCTCTCCATTGTGTGTATGTCTGTATGTGTGTGCAGACATATGTGTGAGCATATGTGTCTGGACGTGTGTGTGTGTGTGTGTGTGTGTGTGTGTGTGTGTCCACAGGTCTTCCATGAGCAGCCCTCTAACCTGAGTGTGTAGTCCTCACATTGACTAGAGAGTTTCTGTGCCACATTTTCAGACTAATGACAACTCCTATTAGAGGAATGAATGCATTAAATCCCCAGAGACAGCAATCATTAGGCTGAGGTTGGGTAGAAATCATTTGGATGGGGTGATCTTTGTCCATCTGGAACAATCGCAATGCATCAGCCTGCACCAGCACGGCATAAAAATAGAATTGTATAATAATAATAATAATAATAATAAGCTTTATTTGTATAGCACCTTTCATACACAGAATGCAGCTCAAAGTGCTTTACATTTGAAGCATGTAACACAATAATAGTCAGTCAGTCATTATCAATCACTTTTCTTTGCTGTTTATGATCTACTCAGCAACATATCAAAAATATAGAAAATGACGTCATAAGACTGGCAGCCTTAACCCTAGAATTACCAGCAACACTCAAGACATGAAAACGGGTCGTAAGTGCACTATGGGGGTTGTTGCATACATTTTGCCCCATATATTTCCTATAATTTGCTACAGTATTCTTTGATTTTGTTAATGCAAAGCACATTGAATTCCCTAAATTAAATTGCCTTGCCTATATTTAATATGACCCCATTCAATAATTTACACCCATGTGATGCATTTGTCAGTGTTGCATGGTTACCATAGCAATGATCACTGCATGTCCCAAAGCAAAGCAGGAAGCTCTGAAGCAAGACTGTGACCTATCTGTAGCATGTAGCTGATATTTACAGTACTAGCAAACCACATTCCTTCTTTATGTTGGGGGACTTCTTTTCTTTCAATTTCACCGCTGCCGAGTGGAATGTGTAGTATCTCTCGCTCCGTTGTCATTAGTGATAACAGGTGAAGGAGAGCTCGCCATGGCATCCCGTGTCCAAGATCAGCACAAGCAGATCGGCCTATCAGAGTCAAGCATCTCGCTGTCTGTGACCGGGTAAGCACGCGCGCGCGCGGCACAAAACATCGACAGCAATCACCACGGCTGCTGCATTATTATTTAATACCCTCTGGATTCGCTTCCAACCCCAACACTCAACTGCCACCTCCTTTTCTCTCCTCTCCTCCCACCTCCCCCTCCTCCTATCCTGTTTTCTTTCCTCCGAACCTGATGTGTTTTCCCACCACTGCCTGAGGTTCCGACTGTAAACAGGTGCTGCTCTTTCATTAAAGACAAGCGAGCCCCAAAGAGGGGCTTGTTATGAGCGTGTTTTTTAATGGGTGAGCAGTGCTGGCGACGACTTTCTTTTTTACACTTTTTCACTCCCTCCCTTTTTGTCGCTGTCTCTTGCTTGCTCTCTCTTTTTTTCTCTCTCTCTATTTCTCTCTTTCCCTCCTTCTCGCTCTCTCCCTCTCCCTCTCTTGCTGTCTTGGTCTCATTCTCTGTGCTATAACAGACATTAGCATTTAAACATGAAGTTGGTTATTTGCCTCTCAGTGAGAGAGAGGAAGTGAGAATTGAACAGCAAAAATTGGCAATACTGAAAATGCAACAGGGGAAAAGAACATGAAAGTGAGCGAGAACAAATGGATGCGTCACATAGACTCTGTGACCATGCCAGAATGAGAGAGAGAGAGAGACAGAAAAGAGTGAGTGAAGGAGAGCACAGGAGTCATGGAGTGGAAGGCTATCTGAACAGAGCTCAGGGAAACCTGGTCTCAGTGGGTCCAAAGCAGAGAGGTGGCTCACACATCTCCATATGAACCTGTGAAAAAGCCCCACTTCACACCCTCATTTTCTCCAATGCAAATGTATGAGTTTGTGAAGGTGAGTTCAGGCAGAACAGGGTAGATGTGTGGCAAGGTGAGATTGGGAGTAACTCCTAGGTGTTATAGTTTCAAATACACCCCTCATACCTTTATACAGTGTCACAGAATCTGTGTGGTTTTCGATATGTAACATGATAAAGCATCAACACTCACTCTCTGTACACATACATAAATAATTCCTGTCCTCCAATAATGCATTTAACAATACATGATAATGTATTTTAAAAGTATAATTATCTGGGTGAATTATGGCCTGTCGATACAGAATGACAACAGGTCAATATGTCATTTGACATCGCAAGGACACAAATAAATGGATGACTCCGTGAACTCTGTGAACCCATAAATGCTTTGTTTGGTTTCGTTGGACACTTGAAATTCCCTCTCATTTCGGCTCAGTGTTGACAAATAGTGTCTGGGTCATGTGAAGGTGTGCAGCTAGGTGTGCAGCTGTTAGTCGCTTTGGTTAAAAAGCGTCAGCCAAATGTAATGTAATGTAATGTAATGTAATGCAGCTCAGACCTGACTTTGACCCTCACTGTCATCGTCGCGTGGGATTCTCTGGCTTAGCATTTATCACCAGCTCACAGAATGTAACAACAAACATGAGGCTGGCTCCAGCCCTTGGTCTGAGCTGGGGCGGCAGTGAGTGGGGGGTGGGTGGGATGTGAGGTGTGACTGAAATGGCACTGGGTAGAACCTGTCCAACCAGCATATTTGAAGCCAGAGAAAAATCATTTTTGAAAGCAGTGTCTGAACCATCTATTTCAACATTCAGAGAACGTGCTTCCCCTTACTCCCTTTTTGTGTGCCTTAACAACAACCAAAAACCAACAACAACATTCTGTACAGCGTGTTAAAGGGCGTAGAACTATGTTATGTTTCATTCCCATAATGAATCATGAATTTCATTGTTTTTCTCCCAGAGAAGGGATTACTTTATGTGCCCCTAGGTATGTGTAATATTAATATGGTATATACAAACAGAGACATGTCAGAGCTGTTGAAAATGTACTATGGTGCAGGGGAGATGGTGTGAATACCATGCATCTAAATAGATAGAAATGAAATTACATGCAGCAAGATTAAGATGGATTTAGACAGGTTATCACACCAATAGGAGAGTTCTGAGATGGGAGAGATGTTTATCTCTCTTAAATATTTCATGTTACTGTATGAGATTTATGGCTGTAAAAAAAGTCTGCCTGAAGCACGGTGCACAGTAATTACACTTGCCTCCAACCAGTGTTTATGTTTCATACATTAGGCAATGAGTCGAACGGGGTGCACCGCAAAGCAAACACTAAATCTTTATTGATGTAGCCCTCTAAAACACAAAGCAACAGTTGGGATTGGAGGCCTGGTAGTCCGCCATTATAGCAACATGCATTTGCATGTCATTATGTGTCTTTGAAAAGATGAGGTGGTCCTGCTGTAATATACGACCTGTGATATGGTTTTGCACTCCTTTATGGATTTCAATCATTTGATTTTTCCAGCCAATGGATCATTATCACTCTCCACTAAACACAGTTAGCAGTGACAGGCATAAATAGTTAGCTCTAGACAGGGACAGTAAATTACTCGGATGACAGTATTTCTACATGCAGAATTGCAGGACTATATGTCTAATAAATGGCCAGTGAAGTTTGTGTAAATAATTTCTGGGAGCCTACAAAAGCTCACCACACAAAGTCTTCCCTGCTGCTCTGTAATCACTTAGCCAACCACATCTGTGTGTCGAACAATTAGTCTCCCTCGTCAACTGGCATATTAATTATATTAAAAACACATACACCATCAGTCGCAATTAACCCAGTGGCGCTAGTGTCACAATAGAGATTTATCATTACATGCGCCTGAATCAATTCAGCAGCATTAAACTGTTTTTAATGGCCTTGCTTACCAGCATATTACAGGTGTATCCATCCTGCAATGTAAGACACATTGTGTATAAACGGGGTAATGACAGGGTTGTATGCAAAAACGGTGCATTTGAACGCACCCATGCCACACTTTACTAAACATTACTTAACTGTGTCACAAAAAAAAAAAAAAAAAAAATATATATATATATATATATATATATATATATATTCCAATATATATATATATATATATATATATATATATATATTCCATGTAGTTAAGGTACAAACATAAAAGCATCAAGCTTTCCATCCCTTTTTGTGGACCCTGCTATTCTTAGGTTTATGGTATTCATCAACTTCACTCAAGCAAAAGTCCTTATGCAACTGGTTCCACTTACAGCGAAGAAAAAGATATTTTTGTCACTTATAATAATAAAATCTACAGAAACAAACTGTTTCATGGGTAATTATGTGGCACGACTGTGGTACGCACATGAGCAACGTTGATAAGAATGAAGAAAATAAATGCATTCCAATATATAGCCCGCCCCTCATAGCTGAAATAATCTGGCAAAATTATTATATACATCTCGGTTAATAGATGGGAAATTGAGGTAAAATTGTTTAAGGCAGAGGGAATGATTCATTTAAATGCCCTATTTATGTTCCTGTAAGCGGCAATAACAGGTAGTAGAGGTGTGTTAAACATTTGATGGGTTCACCTGGTGAGCCCCTGCCGTTTGGAGCTGCCTGACAGCGAGAGGGTGGTGTGGGTGGAGTGTGTGGTGAGGGTGGTGTGTGTGGTGAGGTGTGTGTGGTGAGGGTGGTGTGTGTGTGGTGAGGGTGGTGTGTGTGGTGTGGGTGGAGTGTGTGGTGAGGGTGGTGGGTGGTGTGGGTGGGTGTGGGTGGTGAGGGTGGTGTGGGTGGTGTGGGTGGAGTGTGTGGTGAGGGTGGTGTGTGTGGTGAGGGTGGTGTGGGTGGAGTGTGTGGTGAGGGTGGTGTGTGTGGTGTGGGTGGAGTGTGTGGTGTGGGTGGTGTGTGTGGTGTGGGTGGAGTGCCAGGTTCCCGGTGTTCTGGCTGCCGGTAAGGGAGTTCGAGGCAGCGGCAGTCGGGTCTCATTAGAGGGCCATTGTGGTATTTCATCGGCCCGGGCCAAGCTTTCAGCAGGCCAACAAAAGAGCCGGAGCCTCGTAGCGAGGCGAGGCGCTAGTGACGGAGGGATGAGGCGACGCCAGACTCGCCCGCTGCGACCCATTAACAGCCTATTTCTTTTCTTTATCGTTTTTTATTCCCTCCATTTTGTCTGTCTTTCTTTTTCTTTGTGTTGGTCGATTCAACTAAATGCAGCACAATACATGTTGTCATTCTCTCCTATTTGGCATCAGGTGGCTTTGTTGCGTTGTGTGTGTGTTTCTTTTTTTGGCAAGAGCTGCTTCCACTCCCCACACCTATTTTGTCAGCTCTACATTCAACACATGCCTCAGTTCACACATTCAGTGCCGTTGGACACACACACGCATGCACACACACACACATGCTGTCTTCTAGTCATGCTCACCTGCTCATATTCTCCCAGCTTGCTCTCTGGACCTCTGAAAACAAACAGGCACACACATGCATATGAAGTCCCACACACACATCAAACACTCCCGCCCCCCACATACAAAAGTGTAGCCCCCTGACAGGCAAATTCTTAAGCCAATCACGGCCACCGATGACTCCACTCCACCATCCCCGGGAGCAGTAGCTGCTGGGGCTTCCATGCTGCCTCCTGTTAGCACAGATAAA
This sequence comes from Alosa alosa, assembly GCF_017589495.1. NCBI lineage: Eukaryota > Metazoa > Chordata > Actinopteri > Clupeiformes > Clupeidae > Alosa > Alosa alosa. The sequence goes on from NC_063205.1 coordinate 9,375,814, forward strand.
CAACCCCAGCGGAGGGGAGCGTGGTGGATGAGGGGATAAGTGGGTGGCAGAATGTGACCGCACCTCGAGCCGCCCGGGCGAACTCTCACCGAGGCACCCTGGCACGCGTCCCTGTTTCCCTGGTTCCCGGTTTCTCTGGTTCCCGGTTTCTCTCTCTGTATCACTCCGTTCTCTGTTTCCTGCTCTCTCTCTCTCTCTCTCTCTCTCTCTCTTGTTCTCTCTCTCTCTGCATGAGACTCAGACGAGAGCCTCAGAGGGCAGCAGGCTGGCGCTCGGGGGGGGGGAGATAGCAACTCTCAAGTGACTTACAAGGTGATCAGTGTAGTTGAAGCGTGTGTGTGTGTGTGTGTGTGTGTGTGTGTGTGTGTGTGCGCGTGTGTGTGGAAGGATATGAGGGGTTGAGGCCTTTATTAGATAGTAGTCAGTGTGGCTAGGGAAGAAGAAAGAGAGAGAGAGATAGGAGGAAGATAAAGGAGAGAGAGAAGACCGATAAAGGAATGACAGAAAGCAGATGCCAATTTGATGGGAGTGTGCTGGGCATGTGTGGAGCCAGTGTGGTGCCACCCTGGGCCGTCCCTGACAGGAGACAGATGCAAAGGGCACTGGTCCGGCTGTGTATGAGGGAAACTAGCGACCCCTACAGTTGTAATCCCATCAAGCCTTTACTGCTGTTAACCGGACATGGAGATGAACACTTTAGCCTCTGTGTAAGACAGTCAACTTTACCCCCAATGGTTCGAATGATGCTCCACATGTCTCTGTCAGGCCAACTCAGAGCCACACACTTGCTCTCCCAAGACATGAAAGTGCACGATACCATCAAACTATCAAAGCACTCCCTTTGCCAAGTACAAGTTGTACAAGTTAATACATTAATATAGATAATATAATTATTCCATCAAAATCAAATTCTCTCTGTAAAGATCATAGCCAACCCAGGATTGTGTCTCTCTTCAGACTTCAGTGATATGGATCAGTAAAATGAGTTATTCCTCATTTCCTCTGACTGACTGACTGACTCTCCCAGGAGAGGAGAGACAGGAAATAAACACTGACTCATAGATGACTTTGGAGGATGTTTAGCTTGGGCCATGTACTTTGCAGTAATGTTATGTAATCAATAACACAACATATGTTACAGACCCCTGAAATAAAATCTCTTTAACAGTTCTCAGTTCAGTCGAGGTAAACCCCTTGTTTTAGCTGAAATGTTTCTTTCCCCATCCCCGTAAAGCATTGGATCAATGGAGACTCTCTTCACTGAGTGTAAAAGCACACGTTGGTGTGAGGGTGGTGGTGGTGGGGTATAGTCGGTGTCCAATCCCAGTCGAGGAGAGCAATATTGATTGCGCTGAGAGGAACAAGATTGAGGAGCCCCACGCTGACACGTTACTCTTATTGTTACCCAATCGAAAAATACTGTGCTACATGCAGCTGCAGCCACCCCCTGACAAAACAAGCCCAGAAGCCATGTATCAGTTGTGTCACCCAGCCGCTCTTGAGAATGCCTGTCACCCTCTCCTACCTCTCTGAGGGCTAAAAAAAACGTGATGATTTAAGCATTGATTTCAGAATCAATAAGTAAAGGGAGAAAGGGACAGAATGGAAAAAATAATCAGTCGTGGAATATTCCAGAAGTGTAAAGGACCATCTGCAGAGATGGGGAAAAAAACATGTTGGACAGTCTGTTTTAGAGGTGTCATGGCTCGAGACTGTAGTCAGAAACAGGACAGGAAATGCACTCAGTTTGGTTTGCATTATTCTCAGAGCTGTGTTCTATTACAGGCAGCCCCTCTTTCCTCTTATGAGCATCCGTCAGGTGGAATTGCTTTTCTCCCGGCATTAAGCTGTCAGCTCCAAATAACAAATGTGGGTGAGTGGAGCAGAAACACGATCAGTGGGGTAATGAAGCCCCGGGGTCAAATGGAAAAAAAAAAACAGTTGTGACCTTTCGCTCAGAGTCAGAACGACGTGGAGAGGGAGTTCTGTTTGTTCGGTATGCGTGACTTACTTGTACCACGCACCACCACCACCACCCCTTTCTAATGGTATGCAATGTGCCTTCAAAAGGCCATCATTGCACAGTGAGGATGTCTTATTGTGAGGATAGTGAGGATAGCTTATTAAAAGCTGGCTACTTGTAATCCAGATCCTCTCTTCAAAGGACATGGTGCAGGTTGCTTGTGGATGAGGCTTTAGATTGGCAGAAAATTTTTCAATGTGCAGGACAGTCAATAAAATACTAGTGCAAATACTGTCTGACCACTGCTTGTGTAGCCAGATCCAGATCCTCTCTTCAAAGGACATGGTGCAGGTTGCTTGTGGATGAGGCTTTAGATGGCTCAATGTCACCCACTGCTTGGCTCTTTTTCTTCCATCATCGTGAATTCATCCTTGAGCTGAGACACTGGGAGCTCATTTACAGCTGCCTAATTGATGAGTGCTGGATGGCGCGGCGTACACAACGGGGAGGCGCTGACAGCAGAGACAAAAGCCAGATTGATAGGGGAGAACGGCTAACAAATGAGAGAGGAATGAGAGTTCCAGAGTGAGCTTTAAAAATAGGCACGGCTGAAGAGAGAGGGTGGGCTCGTCATAAGGAAAAGAGGTCGACGAGAGAGGGAGAGATTGATACGTCCAAAGAGGGTGGATGAGAGAGCAAAAGTTCAAAGAAGATGATACTACCACACATGCTAGCAGCATAAACAAAGAGATAGGTCAGATGGAAACTTGAGGCTGGGGTCAAATAGTCAAAAAATGATGTCTTCTGTTTTGCTAACCACTTTCCCTTGACCTCGAAAATGTAATGAGGTCAAGGAAAGATATGAAGGACAAGGCCTTCGGAAAAGACAACTGCGGTACTATGAGAATCTGAGTGCACTTACACCCAGGGTGCGATTTGTAGGGGGGGATGGTGAGGATTTCCCCCCCTCAGGTTTTCCTATCCCTACCTCTGCTAAATTATTTTTATCCCCGGTGGGGACAACATTTATCCCCCTCTGCCCTTCATATTGATTAATGCTACTTCATATAAGTAAAGCGCTGCAACGTGAGAACAGTCTAGTAGGCTAGCCTACTGTACATAATAATCTGACATCAGAAACGCACCGTCACCGTCAGCACTCATGCTGCTGTGCTGACACAGTGGCTGCGTGATAACTTAATTTGGCCTTGATCGTGCAGGACATTTCAGAATGTCGAGTGTGTAATCCATCATAAATGGCTAGTTTCAATGGAAAAGTTAGCTGGACAAATGAAAGAATACGAGAAGGATTCAGTGAAGCATATAGTCATATTTTGGAACCTTCAAAATTAGAAAACTGATGCAACTGAGATGGAGGACAACTCCACGTAGAGTAGAACGTATAGGCCTATTGTCCGAAGGAACTTACATTAAATGAGGAGATATTTGCTGAATGACACAAAAAGTGTTACAGAAATTGCTTGGCATCGCTTATTCAATGGCTCTCTATCGAAACACCTGTAGTTTGCGGAGGACGAACGAGAAAGCACTCGTTTGATAAATCAGTCAGTAGCCTAGGCTAGGCCTAGTAGACAAATAACTTTCAGAAATAATCTGTACTGCAAAAACGAATGTTGGTGGGTATTTAAACTATCTAGCGGGTGTTTTAACAGCTGCAAGAAATAGAAGCTTCATGGTCTTTATGTTCTGGTTCGTAAATTATTTTCATAAAACTTCAAGTTGCCCTATAACTTTACTCTCCAATAGTGTTAATTTCGTCAGACGAGACAAGAGGAAATATGTTCGTCAACGACCTTTTTTTTCATGACTAAGACGAGACGATGACGAGACGGCAGTAATGTCCTGAAACACTGACTAAGACTATCTTAAGATGCATTATTGTTGACGAAAAAAGACGAGACTAAAATGTTTTGCATGAAATAAAAACTAAGATAAAATCTCTCTTCATTTTCGTCTACAAAATGAGAAGACAGAATATCTAGCTGTTACGTTTTCAAAATATTCCGAATGAGTTCATACGCAACAGCTTTCCTGTAGGCTAGTCTACGTGCTGTTGCTGCAACCCTGTGGCTGCAACACCTAAACTACATGGAACAAGAACACTGGAGATTTCTGCCAGAGTTAGCAAGCTAACTACCTAAGCTTTATGCCACAATGCTACATACCCAGAAGTTGAAGCTTCTCTCATACAAATTAACATCCCCCAGAATGTCCATACGAAAATGTTCATCATGTAATGTCAACTATTTAACTAGTTAGACTGATGATGCAAAGTTTGCTAGCAAGTAAGCTAATATGGAAAGTTCGCTAGCAAGTTCGCTATGGCTAAGATGGAGAGTCTGTTTGGGTAATGTGTTGAGTGTTTGGTATATCGCCATCTAGCTTAGGTAGGAGTAAAACATTAATACTTTGGCCTATGACAGTGTTTCTCAAACTTTTTCAGTTTCAGGACCACTTAACTAACCCTATCTAAAAAAAAAAAAGACCTTCTTCAACAGTAGCCTATAATTAGTCTACACAATAGGCCTACTGAACCACCTTGCTTATTGTCTTTGCACTTTGCTTATTGTGTGGATTCATACTGTATGATTTAAACTGGCATATCTTACATAGACAGTGTTGCAGAACTGTTTTACATACAAGTTGGTTGCAAACAACTCATCTATATTATATTTTACCACGTCTGCTCGCGGACTACTTGGGATAGCTTGCGGACCACCAGCGATCCCTGGACCACACTTTGAGAAACACTGGTCTACGAATATGACAGTGGTCCAGTCAAATCTTTTACTGTCTATCGTCAAATCCCAGCCGAGCTATAACTGTAGCTCGACTTACCTGTGCATGTAAACATACTGACTGACAAAAAATCAGAATGAGTAATTATAACAGACGAGTAGCCCTGTGGACACACAATATTGTTGGAAAATTGAGATGTGTGAAACACTATTTGACTCAAATGGTAATCAGAAATAATTTGTTATAAAAAAAAGACTAAAATGTGTTGACTAAAACTGACTAAGACTAACATACCTTTAGTTTTCTTTTGACTAAAACTAGACTAAAATGACGAGACTTTTAGTCAACTAAAACTTGACTAACAAAAATGATATTTGAATGACTAAATATGACAAAGACTAAAAAGGACATTTCGTCACAAGACTAAGACTAAATTAAAAATAGGTGACAAAATGAACACTACTCTCCAAACTCTTCACTGCACTGTAGCCAATTAACTGACAGTATGATAAGAGGCTATTTATTTTCTGTAGGCTACAATAAACACATTTATTTTTTCAACTTTTGCAATATTACGCACTTGGCTACTGAACGCAAATCAGCAGGAGAGAGAATGCACGTAGCCTACGCAACTAACACTGTTAGCCAATTCACTAACTTCACTAAGACTTTAGTGCCATCATATACAACGTTTTTTTGCACAACAAATACAGAAAGGATGGAGGCAGCAAAAGTAGAGGAGTAATTTCAGATGGGGCAAGAACAAGGTGAATTTGAATGCTTGTCAAAACGTAGTCCTACCCTGCATTAGAGGGGCTGATCATCATACCAAACACACTCGCTGTTTAAAGTCATACACCACGGTAAACTAAAACTAAAATGTGACACTGGATGCTATTGATGTGGGTCAAACCGTGGTTTGTTTTTGTGAAGGGCCAAATGAGTCCCTTCAAATGTCGCTACTTCGTTCAGTTTAGGAAACATTCCTAAGCAGAAAAAGATTATTCGATTGCAGTCAGAGATAAAGAGAAAGAGAGATCACGTATGGTCTGGGGGAAAAAAACATGTTTGGCTTTTTTTGTGTGATAAAGCTGGTGAGGGTAGACTAGAAAGGACCAAAGATGCACACTTGAATGAGTTTCATCTCGCTGCTTGGCAGCACCCTAAGGTGCCTGTCTATCTCCGAGCAACACAACGCTTACCCAATTACCCAGCGCTGATCACACAAAACAAATCCTCGGCGGTGCGGCGATGATTAGCCAAGCAAGAAGTCTGTGGAAACTGTTGAGGGTGAATTCCACAAAGGTTCCGGGCACAGCCATCGGATTAGACGTGACAGTCAAATTCCCTACCAAATGCAGCGATCTGTCAGAATTACTAAACAACGCACCTTTTTTTCCCTTTCACAGAAAAGCTTAGTAACTGAATGGCACATTCCTAGAGATGCATTGTGGGATTGGGAGGAAACATCCAAGCATAAATTATAGTTTTGGCACATGCACTCTTATTCTAAGCCCAATAAGTAATTTATAAATACAGTACATGTATGTTTAATCCATCTAACTTTCCTTGGGAGGAGATGTACTGTCTCCATGAAACTTTCAGAGTTGGCGAGCATTAAGACCTCTTCCCACTCCGATGGGCTATGAAGCATTCATTGTCTCCTCGTGCTGGACGGCAGAGTTCTTTTTATCACGGGCTATTTATATACAGAGCGACGGAACACTGGGCACGTTCAGATGTTACTCTCCCCTTTTAGAATAGGAGTCTGGAGACGGACAATGCAACCCCCCCCTCTCTCCTACCCACTCTCTCTTCCCCCTGCCAAGCCTCTCACTCTTTCCCTCTTGCTTGTGGGGAATATATTTTTCATGCCATGTATGGGTAAATGATAACAATTCACAGGCCTCTCTCCCTCTCCTTCTCTCCATCCATCTACTGTGTGTGTGTGTTTGTGTGTGTGTGTGTGTGTGTGTGTGTGTGTGTGTAGGTGTAGGTGTAGGTGTAGGTGTGTGTGTGTGTGTGTGTGTGTGTGTAGGTGTAGGTGTGTTTGTGTGTGTGTGTGTGTGTGTAGGTGTGTGTGTGTGTGTGTGTGTAGGTGTAGGTGTAGGTGTAGGTGTAGGTGTAGGTGTGTGTGTGTGTGTGTGTGTAGGGTGTAGGTGTGTTTGTGTGTGTGTGTGTGTGTGTGGTGTGTGTGTGTGTGTGTGTGTGTAGGTGTAGGTGTAGGTGTAGGTGTGTTTTTGTGTTCTATGTGTGGGGATTTCTGATCTCATGTTGTGCTCTGCCACATGCTGTGGGCTACAGGGAACACTCTGGGCTATATTTAGTATCAGGAAAAGGGTATAGGCTACTTTGAAAGGGGGAAATGAGGTGATAAATGAATTATACGGATGTGTATTGTGTAATTATACGTAGGTGTATTACCTAACAGGTTAAATGTATGTGGATAGAGGTTATTCTGGCCGCTGTGAATCCTCCACACACAAAATGACCTTTGGTGTGGATTCTGTCAAGGTTGTCAATGACAAGTAATTAGAGAGTGGAGTATGTCTGCTATAATAGAAGAATAGTGTAGAAGGTGCAAATTGTCTCTGGAGCACTGTAAAGGATTTTCTTTCCTTTGTAGACTGTGTGTAAAGCCTTTTCATAATCAGATCATGTTTACTTCTCCTAAAGCCCAAATCTAACGGTGACTACTGTGTAATACCATGGCATACAGCACTGGACCCACAGTCCACTTACCACTCCGGGCTTTGTGTCCACTGAAGCCTGCGAGTCTGGGATGAAAACAAGTATCTTAAGGGCATGTGAGCACAAGATAAGTCAGAGGCAGCCAGGGGGACACTGTGTGTGTGTGTGTGTGTGTGTGTGTGTGTGTGTGTGTGTGTGTGTGTGTGTGTGTGTGTTAGCCTGTGTGTGTGTGTGTGTGTGTGTGTGTGTGTGTGTGTGTGTGTGTGTGTGTTAGCCTGTGTGTGTGTGTGTGTGTGTGTGTGTGTGTGTGTGTGTGTGTGTGTGTGTTAGTGTGCACTCTATTGTACATGTGTGTAGTACCTGACCCCGCTTGGATCATTTCCCTTTTTGCTTTTAATTAAATGTCAAGATATGAACCCTCGTGCCGTGCCTCTGGCCATTATGCGCGTGTGTAATTTGCCGTGGTTCAGAATGCCAAGGAATTGTTGTTCACCCCTTTGTCACCAGCCAGCCAGATAGACAATTAAGGGCTGGAATAAGAATGGACAGAAAGACTGGGCTGTGGAGAGAGCAGAGAGTGGCTACTGGCCGCCCGAGGCATCTTAACTCAACCCCCACCTCCCAACTCGCTACAGTGACCTCCTTTCCTTTGCTATGCTGACTTTGATACAATGACCACTGTGCCCTGGCAACCAGCCAGCAATTAACATCACGTCCGCTCGTCATCCATGATGTTTATAGTTTATTATGGAGCTGAGAGATACAAGCATACGTTAACTAATCACTGGCTGCTGGTAGACATTAGCTCTTATTGGTGTCATCATGTGCATCAAAATATTATTTGGGGCCTGTTCAATTGAATTTGTACGAGGAATATTAATGGTTGAGCTGATTAATTTAAGTTTAATTGTTTAGTCTAACTGATGCTATGCATGCACAAGTGTGAGAGAAAGACAATTTATCTGACCAATTCACAGTCATGCTTGAGGAAGGCATTGAATAGAATACATTATCACAAGAAGGGCATTCGAACAGCAATGAAGATTTAAGAGGAGGTCTTCTCCACATTAATTCTTGTAAAAGATTATTACATCACAGGAACAATGTGGGTCGCCAGTGGGTAATGGGAGACAAGTTGCAGTGGGGAGAAGAGAGAGCTGTCTGATGAATGTAACATCACTGGAGGATTTCCAGAATACCTGGGGCACATTGTCAAGAGTGCTGCCTCAGTTGAGGGCTCCTCAGTAGACCGCTACAGGAGAGGTCTGCTCTAAACACACACTAAACAGCTCTAAAAAGACAAAAAAGATGTAGCAGTAGAAAAAGTAGTAATTTAAGGCATTCTTCATTTTAGGCAGTCTTGGCACATGCTTCTTCTGCATTCATTTGCCAAGAAATTGTCCCAATTTACATTTTGTCTTGACAACAGTAAGTCGCCATTCTATCTGGCAAGCATTATGGCACCTTTTGTTGATTGCAGTTTCACTTCATTGCCTTGGCATTGTCCTGTAACATTTCTAACATTGTCAAGACTAAAGGGGCATTTACCCAAACAATTTATGCGACAGCACACCACATTGCACCTGAAAAAAAGCTGGAATCCACTCAAACCCTTAATCTCAGTACAATAGGAAATGCAGGAGTTTTTAGAGTGACACAAAAATTAAAATCCCATCGGTTATTGTTTTCTTACTCGTTGTGACAGTCATTTTCCAGTAGCTAATTGAATACTGGTCAAGCCACAGATCAAAAGGTCAGCACACCATTCCTCACTGCAGTATGTAAAACATTACTTTTTAGAGTGCATTTATATGTGAATGTAACTTGCAAGGCTATACATCTGTAAAATGGGAAACAAATGTACAGTGGGGAATACCACACCTCAATGCAACACCTTATGTTGTGGGTGTCAACTCTACTGTAGTGCAGAAAAGACACAGCGCTATAATGTGAATTCATTCCACCCCAGTAGACATCCTGTTACTCTGGTCTGTCTAAGCACAGATTTCCATCCATGTCAAATCTGATTTTCTCTTATGCAATATCAAATGGAGAAATGGTTTTGCAAACTACGACTACACCCTACATTGCAAACTACTGCAAATAATCAAATTTAAATTTGTCAGACAAAGGATGTTGGTGGATTTCTTTTTGCGGCTCATATCTTAATATGCACATTTATGCACATTTGATGGTAAGCTATTCAACAGAAGAGCGATATAATCCTTTTTACAGTATTGTCATCAACAACACTTATGCACTTATGCAATAAATCATTTGCCAATTGTAAGCAATTGTACTTTATAATTTGCATACAGTAAGCATTTGCTGTTTTGTAAAAAAAAAAGAAGAAAAAGAAAAGGCTGTTTTCTTGTGAGAAAGTGGGCTAATGGCGTGGTGGTTTTTAACATGTTGTTTAACTGCACTAATTATTCTCTGAGATTTGTGCCAAAGCATCTGAGGAAAGCTGTAATGAGGACATTAATAGAATTATCTGCGCAGTTTGTTGCAGAGGGAGAGAAATGGGTATTCTGGGAAGCCTGGTGGGTAAACACACCAACGCAGAAACAGACAGAGCGGCGGCATGGCCCCCTTCTCAGGCCACTGCTGTACTGGTTGCACACCCTTACAACAGGCTCTTGCTTAACTGTGCATCCATACTTAACACAACAGAGCAATCATTGCATGTGCCATGCATCAGATCAGAGTTTCTTTGAGGAGCTGCGGAGAGCGTGGACCGCGGGTAGTTGTGCCGAAGCAAACGTGCATCTGGCAGGAGGTTTGACCCTAGCGTATCAAATCTGATTTTCTGGTTGATGTCCACAGTTCAAAGAGTACTGCTGGGAGACCGCACAGTTATTACTCTTCGGGGCTTTTTGATTTTGATAGGGCGGCGAATTTAAAAAAATGTGTGTGTGTGTGTGTGTGTGTGTGTGTGTGTGTGTGTGTGTGTGTGTGTGTGTGTGTGTGTGTGTGTGTGTAGGGTATGTGTGTATATCTGTGTGTGTGTGTGTGTAGGGTGTGTGTACATTTACACACAAGTCAGTTGATTGGATATATAGATAGATGGATAAATGATTGGTGGAGATAGATGGGTGAGTGAATAGATAGGCTACATTGATAGATAGAAAAAGCCACATCAGTGCGCTTGGCTCACTCACAGAGTACATTGCAGCCCCTGGGCCGGCAGAAACTGAAGAGCTTCAGTGATAAACAAACAGGGCTCCCAAAACAACCCCTCTCCAGGGCTGAGAGGCATTTAAATGTTTGAGATAGAAAAAGGGCAGAGACGTGAAATGCATGCCAGGGCAAGAGCTGGCGCCAAATCGGAGCCCTCGCGGAGATCTATCACTTTAAATAATTTAGATCCCTTCCTGGTTTTAAGCAGGGCTATGACACACAAAATACTCTCCCAGGCTGTTTCGAACAACGACGGCTCTTGAGTTCTCTCTGACTCGCTTTCAAATCTTTCTCTTTTCCTCTCTTTTTCTCTCAAAATGCCCCAGTCAGCCCTGATCAGCCAAGCCTTGGATTGTCTAGCTCTAATCAATGCTCTGGATCCAGGAAGCCCCCCAGGAAAATGGCAGTTGTCACAGTCCATGACACTAATTTCACTCCAGCCTTGCTTGTCCTAAAAGATCTAGTTCAGCACTTCAGTGGTAGGATGAACATGATCGTTGAGCGTTGAACCAAGGGGGCGATGGGCACATAGTGTAAAAATAAGCTCCTGTACCCTGGTCTGCTTCATCTTCCCAGAAAATGAATGTTGTCATATCCCTGGCTCAACTGCATTCTAATGAAAGGGGGATTATTCCAGCAAAGTAGGATGGGCACTGTGGACGTTTCCCAGTCAGTGCACACCAATCCTCTACTGGTATTTGCTTAGCCAAAGGGCAATGAGATAGTTAAACCTATATCTACCCATCATCCATATGATGGTATTTAAAGGTGATTAAAGGCAAGTGTTGGCATACAGCACTGTGTTTTTCCTTCATTTCAGTTCCTTGAGGCTTGTTTGCATTACCCAGACACTCTGCTGTTTCACCACATGCCTTCATGTTTTTTAATATAATCCCCCTTCTGGAAACTTCTAAACCTGGCATAGTGGGGGATATCACTCTGGATAAGCACTGTCATTTCTCTCAAGTCTCATTGAACAGCTGCGCTCCGAGAACGACTCTCTTAAGGTCAGCGTGCACATTTCATTTCATGTGCCAATTTCAACGAACTCTCCGTCTCAGTCTCCCCAAGAATGGCACCACAGTGACAGACTGATGTCATTACTGAGGGAAAAGTAAAAGACCTTTTCAAGACCGTCGCCAGCTTTAAAGGCCTAACTCTTCCTGTGTGCAGCACAAGTCCCCTCCACAGAAGAAAAGTCAACAAAGTCACCAAAGTAAACGTGATCGATCAAAGCAGCTCTTTCTCAGTTATCTCTCCTAAAAACTCTAACACTGAGACAATAGACCAGAGACATATCCCCAGGTGTACACACACACACACACACACACACACACACACACAAAGACAGACCCTGAGGCATTAGAATCCCTGTCATAGACGCCTGCGAGGACAACGGATGGCTCTGTGGCGGAGGAAGAAAGGGCACATGTCTCAGGTCCTGAATGTGAGGTGTCAGCACTTGATTAATGCCTTACATCATGCTGTGTAGAGTGTCTTAGGGAGGGGAATGATAAGGCGTCAGAAATCGCTGATGGATTGCCAACAGTTCCTTTTGATAAGCCTCATTTCTCTCCCTACCCCTGTTTCAGCAGATACAGCAAATGGGAGAGTTTTCACATCTTCTTCACCTTCCGTCTCTGCTCTCTCTGTCTCTGTCTTCCGATCAAGGGACCTTGAGGGTGTCACCCTGTATCATTCTTCTCTGTTGCACTATTACGATTTTCAAGTTTCAATGCAGCAAACCTGAAATCACATCTATTTATCCCCTGGCTGCTGTCTACAGATATAAAATCTTAAATGGACTTGGCAGTGTCCACACATAATATAAAAATTATGTGACCTTGTACATAAGCCATATGGTATGAATTTTTATTGCCGTCGGGCTGGCTGGAAAATCATTCAAAGAAGATAACAAAGTACAAATCATGTCATGGCAGATTTGCACGACCACAACCCTTACAGATGAGGCAGGTGTTGAGGTAAAGGTGGATCAGGAGGGCAAGACTTGTTGTAAGATGATCAAGGTGTCCTCAAGGTTTTTTTTTTTGGGGTGGGGGGGTCTATCATGCTAGTTAGACCTAGAAGCTAGAAGACCCACATATGCACACAGCACCACATATAATTCCACTGTGGTGACAGCTGATTGGCATACAGAGATAATTACCCCTACTCTCTGTGTAGTACTGTGCAGGGCTATTTTTGACAGCTGATGACTGAGTCATTAAAATACTGCATCCGACATGAGCACATTGTTATACTAATCATACCATCAGATGTTAGAGCATAGCAACACACACACAAATGGACTTTCAGTTCCTTACATCAGAAAAACTAAATCAAATAAATGGCGGAGAGAGAGTGTGATCAATAACGAGCACGACTCACTGAACTGAACTGCACTGCACAAGGTGGGCCCTTCTCCCATAAATTGCCTTCGCTTCAAAACAAGTTGCCAATGGATCTGATGCACGGCGGGCTTAAACGACTCAAGCGGCATGAGTAATTGCGTTTTGTTGAAGGGGGCTGAGGTGGAGAGAGGGGTAGGGGTGGGTGTGGGGATGGGGGGGATGACGATGGAAAACAAAGTGAAATTACGCTGTGCTGAAAGCGGCAGAGTCTTGGTCTCGGTCGCCCACTCCTGCGCCCTCGTCTTCTCCCTGCTTCCGCTCTGCTGGTGGCTGGACGCTGATGAAGCCGGGGAAAGGTTGCGACCTCCATCCCCGAAGCGCTAACGAATCCCTCCCCTCTGGCTGCCGCCATTCCTACAGAACTGTCATCAACGTCCAAATGAGCAATCCCGCTGCTTGGTTATATATCCAGAGAGGGGGGAGGGGAGGGGGGGAAGAAAGCAGTCCAGCCATTTGCCAGCAATTCGCTCAGTAGATATTGTGTTTTCAGTGGGGAATCAATGAGAGAGACAAGCTCCCATTACTCACTGCGAACTCATCAAGCCTCAAGGCTCTCTGCATCTTTTACATCTAGTCTGTTTTTTGTTGGGGTTTTTTTGGGTTAAATGTTCTTTTTAGGAAGGAATGAGGTTCATCACCAAATGAGTTACGCATGGGAGGAAGGAAGCTGCAGAGTACATGGATGCCTAAGGCAGACCTGTTTTTTTTTTCTTGTGTGACTAAACCCACACATACTTAACATATTCATCACAATTTATGCCAAGCAGGAGTGACACAGGCCAGCGGGAGGCTAACAGGAGCAAAGGCTATTGGCACGGATAAGGAGAATCTCAGTGCAGTGCACACATGATAGCGAGACACATGCGAGGAAGTGAATGCCTTTCCTCGCAGAGGAGGCGGCAAAAGAGGGCGCGTTTGTTTGTTTGTTTGGTGGGCTGGGAGGGTTTCAACCAGGGTGGCCAGAGTTTGTGCCCTTGTCTGCTGTAGGGTAATTCACTTCCAGGCATGACTCACACATACACGTGCCAGTCTCCCGTTGACCCCCGGCGAGCATGTCACATCTGGGTCAGCGGTGGGGGGAGGGAGGCATAAAGGAGAGAGAGTGCGAATTTGCTACCATTTCTCACAAACAACCAGGAATTCAGAATTCAGCAGCTGCAGTGTAGTTAGCGAACTGCATTTAGCATTTAGCCTGACCTTACATATTGGGAAGAATACAAAGACAATGGCACATAATTGTAAATAATTTTCCACCTGCAACATTGACAGTTTGACCTGACCAGATTAACATAACCTCATTTTCACCTGAAGTCAACCATATTTAAAAAAAAAAAAAAATGACAGGCACAGAAGTGTGAGGGGAATTGGGAGACAAAATGAGGCAAGCTCCCTCAAAGGAAATTATCAGACAAAACCAGACTCGCCTAATTACTGTCACGGAAGATTATCCGCGCCGTCACATGGGCTCTCTGCCTCTTTACACCGCCAAGAGACAGAGAGAGAGAGAGCGAGCATCAGGCAGTGAAAGCGAGTGTTGATTGTATACAGCTCACGCGCCTCTGCCCAGCCCAGACAGGGGCCCTTTAGCTCCTCAATGGACACTCCTCAGCCGAGGCGGCGGGAGTGGCGCGCCATGGAGTTCCTTATCGCCACGGTAGCGGCGCTTACCTGGGCTAATCTCCGACTGACACCTTCCTCATCTCCCCCTGCTGCAATTATGGGGTCCCCATTCAACCCCGGCTGATGTGCCTGTGCTGGTAATCGCATTAGGTAATCCCGCCACTGAAAGGATACAGTGGGATATTGTCAGGGAACTTTCTCTCTCTCTCTCTTTCTCTCTCTCTCTCTCTCATTCTTTCACTCTTACTCTCTCTCTCTCTCACTCTTTCCATTTTCCCCTGTACCTGCCCACCAAAGGGCTTCAGTTGGAAGAGCGCCAGGAATGGCTCTATTCCCCCCTTCTCTAATTGACAGCTGTCATTGTGTTTAGCCACGTACGCTTAACCTTCCGTGGGACTTGGCTCGTGGGTCCTGCTCAGGGGCCGCTCACGTCCGTCCCCCTAATCCAGCATGAGACAATGAGAGACGTGCTGTCTGGCTGGAGTCAGGGGCTGATTATCCTACATGTGGGAGACAGCCGCATGACATCGCTCTGTTCCATTATCTGCAATGGATGCCAAAGACAACAAGACACAGCTCTTAATCCACAAGTGGACATTGTATCACACACCTGTTTCCGCCAGTGCAGTCTGTTTCACAGTGGACCTTGTGTTATTTTCTTTTAGTTTATTGACTATGCACATTGCTGTTCCCCTTCAAATATACTATAAACACATGCTTCTATTCCCCTCCATGTAAACAAAGACAGTTTAAAGTACATTCTCCTATTGCTCTTCAACTATGCGGTTAATATTTGGTTTGGTCTGGCACCACAAGTATTGGGTTGCATTGCTATCTAGTGTCTGTATTGTATATAGATATTAAATGTATTTATGCACACTGTTGGTTTATTCAAAATGTATGCAACTGCTTGATAAAATGACAGTAAAGGAATCTTGAAGTCTTTAAATATGGAAGGAGAAACTAACTGATCTGGAGCAGATTGTGGCAGCATGCACAGTGGTGTAATTGGAGTAGGGGAAGAGGTAACCAAGGCAGTTGATCAGATTACCCAGGATGTGGGATCCCTAAGGCCCAGCAGCCAAACCTGACCAGCCGGGCTGATGGAGCTAGCTTTAATTGGATGTTATCAACATTGTGTGTGTGTGTGTGTGTGTGTTTGTGTGTGCATACTTGTATGTGTTTGTGTGTATTAGTTTGTGTTTGCATTTGTGTGTGTCTGTGTGTGTGTGTTTCTGTGTATGTGTGTGTGTGCTCATTTCTTGGACGCTCTGGCTCCCACATACTGGAAAATAGCTCAGCCCTCCCCTCCCTTGGCTACAACACATTTCCATCAATCTCCTCCAATCACCAGGCCAACCACAGGGGAATGTCCTCTGGCTGATCAATACATCACGAGTATAAAAAAAAACCCTATAATAGCGATCATTTCTCTGCTGATCTGCAGTGATGATTACAGGCTAGTATGTTTCATTTGCAGCTAGATTACTTGTTAATTGCTGTGATCCACACTCTCTGTGACATCGCTGTAAATCAACAGGACGTGCTAATGGTCTGTCATGATTGCCAACGGGTTACGGGAGTTACAAAAATGATTTGACACAGATATAACACATTAGTGAAATATCACAGAGAAATAAATGCATGGAAGAATTGTATGGGAAAAATGCAAAAACAATACAGTAGGCGTCAGTAGAAGACATTCTTCCAGTCTGCCAGGTTTACAACCTGTGGTTTTGCACTCAGCGTAATAACATGCATGTATCTTCTTCTAAAGCAAACGGCTTGGATTGTTTCTTTCCTCGCCCATTGAAATCTACAACCAAAGCATAACATTTCTCTCGTGTTTCCCGATAGCCCTGCTCAGATGAGGAGTTTAAATCTTTTGGACATCACTCCCCTCCCTTTCTGTGTTGGGGGCTTGCAGTGCGTATAATTGAAGACAAGCTTGATGGCCAACTTTAATCTTCCTCCAACCTTGCTGGAATTCCAAGAGTAGGCTGCAGGGGAGACAGAGAGAAGGAGAGAGTGAGAGAGAAAGAAAGAGAAAGAGAAAGGAAGAGATTGATTCATAACATTGTAACCCACCAGATAATTACACATTACAGTCTGAAAATCTCTGACATTTCAGCTGGTTCATATCACCACAAGCCATTCGTAAAAAAAAAAAAAACGAAGGGGGAAAATGCTGGGAAATGAAATCTTCTTTTTGTCCAATTCTTGCTTGATAGGTTGGTAAAAATGTCTTTGGGCTGTGAGGCTGACTAGAGTGTTTGGGCTGCACAGCTCACTTTGGAGCAGAGCTGTCACTGACCTGAGTACGTAGAGGCTGGACCCAGAGCTGACCGAGACACAGTGCGAGCAGTCGGACAGCTGGTGCAGCGTGTGCAATCCCACGGTGTCGGGGTAAAAGTGTCCCTATGAGGCATCACTGCACCCATAATCACATGTGACCTCCCCACACCCCTCGGGTTGCCTCTCCGAGAGTGTGTGGTCAACAGGCATCTAGGTGTCAGCTTGGGGAACCTTATCTGTTTGCGGCAGGCCTGTCTTCAGAGCCAAGCTCATCCACCAGAGCCTTTGCTACAGCTCTCTCTCTCTCTCTCTCTCATACACACACACAGACACATATACACACACACACACACACACACACACACACACACACTCACACCAGAACTGTTGCAATGCACATGCTAATGTCTGTGAGGCATTTAGAGATATGGGTCAAAAGTAAATATCACCTACCTGAAAGGTCTCCTTGGGGGGGTTGCTTTTACTCCTCTTAACCATTTCATGAGGGAAAAAAATATCTAATTCTCCCTGTATAATACTCAAATGGCATTTCTTAGAAGAGCTAAATTATACATGGCTTTTAAAAAGGAGGCAGCCCTACTCCAATCATGCACTGCTTCTTAGCACTTTTCTCCAGAGGCCACAGAGCAAGGCTGCATGAGCTGTCTGAACTAGAGGAAGGGCGAAAGGTGCCCAGTTAGGTGTCCACAACCCCGCTTTGGTAGAAAACGCTGCACACATTTGCACTACTGCCCTTTCACAGCGATCCTGATGGAAAGCCCTATTGGACAGGAAGGGGGTGTGGGGGGGAGGGGAGGGATGGGGAAAAGGGGCCATCTCTGTACTGTAGGAAAGCAATGGAGTATGGAAAAGAGGCGGAAAGGGAGAAGAAGAGAAGAAAAGAGGCGGAAAGGGAGAAAAGACGAGAAGAAGAAGAAGAGAGCCTTGACGAGAAGAAGAAGAGAGCCTTGAAAGAGGCTTTTTTTGCTAAGAGTGTGCACTGACCCAGCACAGAAGGCTGCCCTCCGCGGCAGTTCTCTGCACAAAGCCCAGCTCCCTCATTGGTGCGGGGGGCCAAGCGGTGATGGGTTTTTCATGACGGCCTGTCTGAAAACACGTAGACGCTCTCGAAAAGCTCAGCAAAACCACTGAGAGACCTCCCTGACTCCGCACGCCGCCCGAGGGGGCTTGCGCTTTGTGTCTGTGTGTCTTTCTTTTCGGTCACGGTGCCGTGTGTCAGAAAGGGAGGGTAAAAAAAAAGAGGCAGTGGTGACTTAGGTTTGCCATGTGGTGTTGGCGAGAGAGAACAGTCGTCACGTGTAACATCCACCCACTTCAGCGCAACGCGTGTCCAGGTGAGAATCGGCAGCCAAAGGAGGCGACGCGCCCATTTTGTGTGTGTGTTCTGTGCCCACGCTAGATTCGGGGCAGGAGGGCAGTGTATCAAGTCGGAGCTCTGCCCGGCATTGCCCCACTTCACCCTGAGAGCAGGCGCCAGTCACATGTGCCAGCGTATGGAGGGCGAGCACCCTGGCATGATGGCACGGCTCGGCACAAGATGAACCCCCACTTTTCTCCCTCTCTTACATCCCTGCCATCTGAAATGCTTAACTGAGTATTATAATATATATGATAATAAAGCAGTCGGCCGGGCCAGCACCAGATGGAATAATTTCATTTCCCTCCTCGCCTCACAAAACAACATTTCCACTCTGCCTCGGACCCTTCCAAATATCCTGTTCCTGTCAGGTCCCGCTGTTTCTCGGCAGCCTCCCTTGAGGTGTTAGGCCACATTAATGTTCTTTGTGTTAAACACCAGGCAAGCAATTACCACGGAGCCTGAGCCTCGTCTCGATTATTCTTGCATTAAAGTGTGATCCGTATCGCCTTCTTTTAATCAACTGCCGCATGTCACCGGGTTATTGGAATTCGCTTGAATAACCAATTTCCCATCATACATCTCCCTCTCACTTTTTTCCCATCGCCTTTTAATAACATGCTCCACCTGCCCGACATTGTTCCCCTCTTTCAGAAAATAAATGACTATCTGGTGATCTGCTCGGGCTGTGATGGGCTGACTTTGATAGCACGGGGCCATATAAATGTTACCTGGGCCTTTGGCCTGCCAGGGGGACGATGGGCCGTTCCATTCTGTCCATCGCCACTGTTGTCACTGTTTGGGAGTCTGCCTGTCACCATCTGTGTTTGTTAATAAACAGACACAATCAGCCATCTGAGATATGATATGACACACACAAACACACACACACACACACACACACACACACACTGCACTGGCTTGCACGAGAAAACCTTATTAATTTTCTTTTTTTTCCCTCAACACTGTCTCCCTGTGATGCCCACTTCTGAGCCAGAGTCTGATGCTAATCTCCTAATGGGTACACAAGCTCCGAGAGAGGCCTCTTGTTAGACTTATTAGGCAGAGCTAAAATGCAATTTCTTAATCAGATTATAAGAAAGCAGCGGCTAACTGCAGGAGACGGGAACAGCTGAGGGTGGGGGTGGTGGGGGTTTAAAAAAGGGAGAAGACTGGCCAGGTTTTGCAGTCAAGGAAAAAATATACGCATCCAGAAATGTCATCCTGAGCTTTCTAGTTCCTGGATGGCGCTCTCATCTTTTACAGGTCTCCATGCTGTTTAGGCGCATTGAATGTGGCAAGTACACTTTTTTTTCTCTTACACACCACTGGTATAGACAGTGTCCATCAGAAGAGGCTTAACTCTACCCGCAGCAGGATCCTTACCACTCAGTTTCCTGCTGGGGGATATGATGAGCCACTGTGTCTAACGAGGACAGAAGGCCACCGGCTCTGATAGACTCACTGTTCTTTTTCCTCAAGAGTGTTCATCTGAAAACAGTACATGTTCAGTGAAGTATATTGAACAACAGGACATCTGTTTTATAGTCTTGTACACATCTTGTGTAAATAGGTGTGTGTTTACATATTGTCCATGAACGTATACACGTAAAACAGAAAGGAATATGTCATGCATGCCAACATATTACTTTAAATGATTGGTGTCATGAACTTTATGCAAGAAAGATAGTGAAATACTTACAGAGAGAATGGGATAAAAGAGAGAAAATGAGTGATCTTTTGAGATGGAGGACAGAGAAGGTGAGACCGCCTCTCCGTTTCCCCTCAGCAGAAGTCGCATGGAGAGAAAACTTCATTTGGTGCCTCACCAGGAGGTCTGGAGGAAAGGCAGGCAGAGACAAAACAAGAACATAAACAAATCAAAGGCAAGAAGCAAGTAAACACACCTGCAGGGAGCTTCTTTTAGGTGCGTTATAAACCCCCATTATTCACCCGAAATGAAATGTTTGCGCCACAAATCACTATCCCCGTTCAAAAAGCTTTTACCCCCTTTTCAAACAAAGCCCCCTTCCATTAGAAGAGTGAGGAATCGGACTGCTTTGATTTATGAGTGCATGTGCAGATTTGTCTCATGTCACTGTGAGAAAGGGCATTACATGTGGTTGCTGCTTGCCAGATTGGAAGAGGATTAGCCAAAGCCATGGGCCTGCTGGAGGAAGTGAAAAGGAGGGAAATCGCCTGTTGCAATCGTCTGACAACAACGAGACCAGGTTTCACCCTTTTTCCCCTCCCAAATATTTTTTTTCCAGGCTGCACAAGCCTGCAGCCTGCCGTCATTTAATGTGTGACCTCCTGCTCATACAATGTACACAAGGAGGAAGCGTCAAATTGTATGTCTGGTGCGCGTCCTCAGTATTCTCTCCAGAAATCCCATTTCTCTCCTTCCTGACACTCCAAGGTTATGGTTGGAAATGCATTTGGTCCAGTGTCAACAAATCCCCTTTCCTATTACCCGTATGCCCAAGGCCTGTGCAGAGACTCTTTTGAGATGACCTTACCCACTGGATGTTTTATAGTCAACAGGTGACCATTACCCATTTCATATGAAGGGAACTGTAATATATTATATTCCAGTATGAAATGGTTTTGGCCATTATGAAAGTGATTTTACTATAAACGTGTTAAAATGGAGTGTGCATTTATCAAAGTCCCCTTCAAAAAATTATAAATTGAGCTGTTTACATCCGTTAAACAACAACTGTGTAGTTGGTTATACATCCACATGGGGCTGACCGTTCTTTGTACGGCTATTTTCGCCTCAGACTCAATTACATTTTTTGTCTTTGAGCTCCTAAAGGCTTGCATTAAGTGCTTTGTAGTAAAAACCACCAAGCTAACAAAGTGCCTTTAAATCACAGAAACTGAAATGAATGGTTTTATGCTTTTTGAAGATACCCCTGTCACAAAGTGAAATGTAACAGCCAGAATTTCACAGTCTCTCATGACCACAAAGAGAGAAAAAAAGAGAGAAAACATCACAGGAATGACTCATGCTTCAGAGGATTTTATTTAAAGTGTAAAACACAAGAGCGCTTATACAATGCACACTGCTACACAACATATAAGGTGGAGTACCCTGATTATATTTCCACCACCATAATGACCATCACACCATGTCCACCCGAGGCAGTTCAGAGAGAGAAAAGTTTCAAATCAATCCTGTTATAGGAGAGAGATTTTCCATCCTTGGTCAATTATCACTTGCAGCTCAGACAGTCCAAAAGCAAAGAGCCTGAAGTGGATACTTTTCTTTCTTTCTTCTGTCAAATTAAAGAAGTTAGCCAAGGTCTCACTGAAAGAACTGAATGCATTTGAATTAATCCACATCTCTCCACTGTAACAAGAAGTCAATGGTGTTTCATCATTATGCAGAGACGTCTGTGAGGGGAGAGAGCGATGGTGGTCATTGTTCATTTGTCATCATTTAAGTTCACACAAAAAGGCCGTCTTTCAAAAGAATGCACAGATATGCCCAGCTCCTTTTTAAAAGTCAAAGTAATTTCATTATAACCATCAAAGAACCTCTGCCGTAGCTCAGTTAATTCGAAGAGGGACCTTGAGAATCAAAGGAAAAGGCCTCGCATCACCCTCTTCCATCTCTCAGCATGGGAATCAACATCATGTGGAGGTCCTCCCAATGCAAACACAGATACTGATCTTAAGTATAATAATTATATAATGCTGTGTTTCCGGCCTTCCCCCCACAAGCTCACTCTTTCCCAGATGCCCCTCAGGTTGTTTGTCCACTCTTGTTTGGGTTTATTGGTAATGGAGAAGCATTACTTTTTTTGGCTCTGGCTTTGTTCGATTCCTGTGTTTACTGGACCTGTGCCAGTCGGTCATTCCAGTCATCGGCTGGCTTCGCTCGTATTCTGTCACTATGTATGTTAGCGCAAATGAATCTGAGTAACACATTCAGATGGAATACTTTTCCATACCTACTGATGTGGATTTAGTCTTCAGTTCCGTCAGTTACAGATGTAAAAAGGTTATTTTTTTGGAAGCAAAAGGGGCCATATTGTTCATCATAAAATAAACGTGGCAACAACAATGAGCTGTACATCTGTATTCACCACCACAAAGACTAATGTAATTTTAGATGTAAGCTGCCTAAGGCTTGCAAGTCTACACCCACTCAAAAGCTAGAGCACTGACTGAGGAGGTGTTTTCCACATATTGCCTGCTAGGCAAGGAAATATTTACTGGCACAACATTAACAAGAAACTTTTGTAGAGGGGCAATTCTGTTTGGCTGATTTCCCTTTGTAATGTCCTGTATACGACACAACTCCTTTCCAAATAATAATTTGCCCTGCTATTTTTTTTTCTTCAAAAAAACTGAAGCACACTGAATTCTTCATCTCTCTTTCTCCCTTTCCCTGTCCTTCACATTTTCTCTATCATAGATCTATAAATGGATACAGACAGATACACTCTCCTGCATGTTTACAGAGACTTTGGCTAAATGCCACACTGACTTGGTTTTTTGGGAGCGATTGCTGCTGGAGTTATGGACTGCGCTGTTGAGCGTCATGGTCTCGAGGGAGGTCAATTACCTTAGCTGTGCAAAATATCACAATCCCACTGAGCATTGCCATAGTTTGCTGGAGCTCGACTACTTCAGCAGTCCTCTGGTATTTCAGTCTCCATGGGAGATGAGACAGCAAGTCTCCTCTTGTTGTTGCTGTAATCTTTTCCTTCCCCGTTGACTTTTTAGGTGAGAGTAAGCCTGTGACTTCCACTTCCACTCATAGACTTGAAAGACTTTTCAAATGAAAAATATGCATCTGGACAGTGTATGACAGTGGCCTTCAGGTTGAATTTAACCTGAAAATACTTCAAAGGCCAAAGTGTCATGCTAAATGTATGTTTATGGCTTTTGCTCTATTCTCAGAAAGTCATGCTGTGTCTTTGGCTATTTCTTAGGACGGCAATGCAGGGAGGAACTGAACTAAAGGTCAGCCTGTATTCAGTGATCTAACTACAGAGGTATTGCTTTGCCTCAGTTGCCATGGTGGAGCAGGTAAAAAGATTGTCCAGTGAAATATGCATATTTTGATGCGGCCCTGTTTTCTCATTGTGCAAAAACAGCTTGGCGGAGGCTGCTTTGATGGTGTTTTAACCTCCGTCTCACCCTCCAATCAGAGCCCCAGATGAAGTTAGTTAAGAAGCACAAATCACTGGGATCAAATGAAACGCCGAGCTCCCGGCGGTCAGGGCTCGCGCTGAGAAGAGAAAAAAAAGGAAAAGGACCGCCGAGGCCGCTGTGTACGTAGACGCGCACATGGACATAGACCCCGGGCCAGAAATAGCCCTCAGCAGTGGGAAGCATCTAATGAACAGGCCTCAGACAGCGGGGGTTACGGCTAACTTCTGATTGGTCTTGGGCTCAAGTTGTGAGATGGCGCACAGTCGGGGCCCACCGAGGCCTCTTCCGCCCGTGATGAAGCCCCAAGACCAATTAGCCGAGGTCTCCGCAGGGGTGGGGATCACGTGTGTGTGTGTGTGTGTGTGTGTGTGTGTGTGTGTGTGTGTGTAGGGGGGGGGGGGGTGGGTGGTAGGCAGGGGGTGATGGAGGGGTGCTGGACAGCTGTTCTCAGAGACCCCTGAGCCTGGGCTGCCCATTGAGACTTAGGCTGCCCCTGTAGACTTGTTTGGGATGCATGCAGGAGAGGAGGAAGCGATGTTGAAGACACTGATTACACAGACAACGCATTGGCAAAGTCAAAAAGGCTTTATCTGACTTTACTTTGAATAATGAGCCTCCCCTCTTGACCACTTTAAAATTGAAGAGGTTTCCTCTCCAATCCAAGGGCACAAGAGACGCACTCCGCCCAACCCATCCAAAACTGCATTCTCATAGGTTAATGCTGCATAAACACAAAGATGTTTAGTGGACATTGTTCCAAAACATTGCAAATGCACCTTGCCAACTACCACACAAGGTCACATAGTTGCCCCTTTGAAGTAAGCTTATCAGAATTGCCCAATTGCATGTTTTATGGGGGTCCCCGGTGTGTCCTTGGTTTGTTAGAAAAGTGAACTCTTGTGATCATCGTCTAACTATGCAGTCACAGACCTGGGCTGCATATTATTTCAGCTGGGACAACCTTACTGAGTTATGCAAATGTTTTGTGGGAGCAGAGCTGCAAAGCTGGAGTGTTTAATATACAACATGTATAATTTATATCAGCGGCAGTAGAATATATAAAGGCTTCAGGGACTCTAAGCTAATTGGAGACGTTTTTGTTGTTGTTGTTGTTGTTTGTGTTCTCGAGTGCAAAGAGCTTTTCTCAGGATAACAGCCCATGGATTAAGTTTTCAACTTAAAAAATGGGCTGTCGCTTTTATTATGAACATCGATGTTTCAGTGTTACTGTGAGACTCAGTGTTCACTCAGTGTTGCTTAAACAAACTTACAAAACCTACAGTCCTCGTTATTTTTGTTTATTTGTGTGCTTGTTCACATGCTGATTTATTGTTTCAGAGTAAATCGTGAAAGTCAGTGGACTGAAAAAAAGTCATGATGTTGTCACTTGGTTTAGAAAAATACCACCCAGATATGAGTAATTGGCCAGTCGCTGGCTGTCTGAGATGTAGACAGCCTGTCATTGTGTTAATCTCCCTCCTCTTTTCTTCCCAGAATGGCTTTGAATGACAACAAGGTGATCGTGAAAAGGGCCCAACATAAGTGGTTTCTGTCAGGTCTCGTGTCAGTTCGTGCACCTGGTCTGAAGGGCCTGCTGGCATCACCGCTGAGGGCTTTAGCAGCGTGATTGCATCGCGCTACCATGCATCTCGTGCGCGGATCAAATGGTCCGACCGCGGATTAGCATTTTATTGAGGTGTTTCATTTCACCTCCTTGGCTCTGGGGTGATTGTGTGTGTGTGTGTGTGTGTGTGTGTGTGTGGAGAAGGGGGGGGGTCTTTTTGCTGGTGGTGATTACCGCCTTGTCCCCGTCCACTCTGTCCCTGTCACATGGTCATCTGTGACAGAGCTCCTTGTCCTCCCCGTATCAGTCGCAGCTGGAGCATCTCCCCCGCAACAAGAGAGGGACGGCGATAACGCCGCGGGCCAGCGGCCACACAAAAACACCTTCATAGACGGACGAGCCTTGGGGCAGCGGTCTCCCATCAGGGAGCACGGGAGTGGACAGGCCAGAGCGATAGCTGACGGATCCTGATATGCACCTCTGTTTATCTGCAGGAAGAGTGGCTTGAAAGTGCACACAGCCAAACCAGATTGAGGCTCTCTCAGGGGGTCACATTCTAAAAGCATTCAAACATACACCCCCCCACACACACACCCACCCACACACACACACACACACACACACACACACACACGAAGGCTGAACATCCCTGTTTTTTTCCCTCTTTTTCTCTGTCTTTATCGCTCTCGTTTTTTGATTGAATTGGCTAGCCAAACAATAAAACAGCCCTGAAGTACTGCATACGGTGTGGCAAAGTGTTCCCTGTGAGTCTGAAAATGGATCCTCGGCTCACTAGATCTGTTTCCAGAGATTGTCTCTGAGTGGCTTATCTGCACTGGGCTGTGGGAAACAAAGAGTGGAGGGAGGGTGGAATAACATGCGAGAAGAGGCTGCACTCAGGAAGCATCTTGCTCAAGGACGCTGCAGGTTGGCATTGTCACCAGTGAGTGCGTCATAAAAGGGAAAGTGTGTGTGTGTGTGTGTGTGTGTGTGTGTGTGTGTGTGTCTGTGGGTGGGTGTGTGCCTGTGTGTATGTTTGTGAGTAACAGAGAGGGCAGGAGATAGAGTGTAAAAGAGAGAGTGAGATAGAGAGAGAGAGAGAGAGAGAATGTGCCTAGGGAACAATAAAGTGGAACAACTCCAACAGGCTTTATCTCTTTCTCTTTTCTCAGCCTCCCTCTCTCTCTCCCTCTCTCTCTCTCTCGCTCCATCCCTTTTCCCCCATTTTCAATATCTCTACAGATCTTAATGAGCACCACCGCTCTCCATCTACGGGAGAGAGCGCAGGAGCGATACATCACAGGAGGGACGTGGGGGTGGTTGTGCCGTCGATGATGGCAATGCGGGAAAAACTAGAGCGCAGTGCGATGTAAACGGAGTGGACGGCCGGCTCTTTGTACACTCTGCGGCACGGAGCGCCGTCACGTGGGGGGAGGGTTGCCGTGGTCTGACGTAACCCGTAGAGACGCACACACCTCTTGGCGGCCACCTGAAAGAGACCACAGGCGTTGGCAAGGGCGTTGGCAGACGTCAGGGAGGGGGGCGTGTTTTTCCCCTCTCTCCTTGCCAGGTTACTGTCCCAGGAACATGTAAACGCAGCTTGCTGCCCTGGCTAGGGATGGTGACACGGGCACCTCTACATGGGGTGTATGATAGTTCAATAGTATAGTATACAAAGCACAGCCTAATAGGGGGAGAGGGACTGATATGTATGTATTTTAGTCTTCCTTTCCAAACAAACTAAGTGCTAAGAAATGGTTTGAATATGGACCCTTTCAAGAGAGTTCCATTATCAGCATCATAGTTGGCCCCACAAGGCTTCCGTTTTAACATTCCATATGTTATCTTAATGCAGAGGAAGTAGATTGGGAACCAAATAGAACGTTCAAGCATTGTTTTTGTTTTTATTGTTGAAAGGGTCTATATCAGCAGAATGAATAGAATAGAAGCATGAGCATGTGCACTCAGCTACCTACATAATCATAATCCTTTAATGGACCATAACGTTGAACCAAATTCTGGTGCCATTTTTTATGGTCCAACTTCAGTGTGCATTTGAGACAAAAAAAAATGGTGTATTCTCATTGCATTTAAATAATAAATAAATATTCATAAGGGCACATTCCCTTTCATATTTCTTTTTATGAAAGAGAAGTTTAAAGTGAACAAAAAAAGGTGTGTTCATGACTGGACATAAAAAGCTGCCAAAAACGGTTCGGGCTTGAAAAGAATAATGGGTGCAGCACCCACTCCTGTTCTCACTAGACTCATTTCAATATTTATTAGCAGAAAGTATCTGATGAGAGGCATGTAGGCTATAACATCAGGCTTTCATCCTGTTACATTTTAGAAGTTCTTGTCACTTTCTAGGGATTTTAGATAAATACAAGAGAGGTGTTTAATTCCTTGTGCTATAGGTAGGGGATTTTCCACAGCGGCCAATCAACAACCAAAACTATTTACCATCAAAAACAAACTCACCAACAAAGCAGACTTTATGGGCAAAAAACATCACCAACAGAGCAGCTTTCGAGAGTGTTATCTTCGGTGGTTCATTGACTTGACAAACCTCCAGAAGGCTCAACATTGGTGTCTGGCGTCCCAAACCTACCACTTTTTTTTTTTATTTGGGAGGCCACATGCTCCAACTCTTAAATACTCAACATTGTAGTATTTCCGTGAGCGTTCTGTGTGACTGAGCATCCGGTGGCAAAAGATCCGTCCAAATGGCAGCCGGCCACCGTGGCACCTTCACATGCAGAGAGGGCGTTAATGTCACCCAACCTGAGCGAGCAGGTGTGCAGCACAGGGGGCCATCGGGAGCCGGCCTGCGTGAGTGGACTATCAAGCACAAACACCAGGGGGAGGGTTGGGGGTTGGGGGTGGGTCAGTAGGGATGAGAAAGATATGAAGATAGGGAGTGTAAAAAGGTAAAAAAAGAGGTGTGTACTGAATAGACTGAGAGTAGAAAAGAGTGCCATATGGTGCATACAGGCTGTTAAGGGTGCATAGAATAAAAGGAAGAAAGAAATGAAAGAGGTGAAGATAGAGATCTCATCAGAGAGAGAGAGAGAGAGAGAGAGAGAGAGGCTGAGTGCCTGAGGATAGAAAGACAAAGAGAAGGATAGAGAGTGTTAAAAAGAGAGAGAGGGAGAGAGGGCAGAGGAACTAAGAGCGGGAGAGCTGTTTGGGGAGATGCAAGACAGAGGAGCGATAACAGCTCCATTTCAATGCGCCGTGTGAAAACAATAATGAGGACACTGTGCCCACTGTGGCCAAGCAGCAGGTCAGCTCATTGCCATGCGTTGCGTGGAGGGCCAGAGACGGGGAGAAGACATTCCTCCCACTGATGCAGAGAGAGCGAGAGAGCAGGGGCATACTGCTGTGTGTATTAGGACTACCATGCAACCCCCATTAAATGAATGGGTAGAGGGTAATTCCACGCAAAACTGTCACATCCATAACGGCAACACAATGCCATGGTATTCAGTTGGCGTTATGGATGTGACAGTTTTGCGTGGAATTGCCCTAGATAGACCCACACACACACACACAAAGACATACATTTTTACATTTCAAAATATGGCTCCGGATTTAAGCAATATGCGTTATGTGCCCAATGTGTAAATTATTGTTTCTGTTTTTTTTTTTTTTTTTTGGGGGGGGGGGGACTTGTGTCCAGTGTCCAGCCCCTGTCTCTCGCGTGGTGACACCAGGACCTCGCAGGCGCCTCTGTCAGCCCCTGGCACCAGCCCACGGTGCCGTGCCAGAGAGGAGGCCTGCGCTGCCAGATGTTGGCCATAATGTGCCCGCCTGTCCATTACGGGTTATTTCAGGGGCCCTGCCGTCGTCCTTGGGAGCCTGGTGTGGATGGGGGGGTGGGGGTGGGTGTGTCCTCTGCCAACAGTGACACCTGGGACACGACTAAGGGGTGACGGGGAGGGTGGGGTGGGGATAGAGTGGTAGAGGAGATGAGAGAGGAGGAGAAGAGGTCCTCCTCCATCCCTGTCTTTCTCTGAGCGCAAAGCTTATCATGGTTTCCTTATGATGCGCGTTGTTACGTAACGCCGGAGCCATCTCCAAATATTGCATAAGGCTCTTCTGGGGCATGCCAAGAGTGGGGAATATCTCAGCCAAAACAATAATAAAATAAGTCCAATATATTTTGCATTAGGTAACAAGGCAGCTCTGTGTTCAGATCTACTGAAAAGGCTGTATACACGAATGAGAGAAAAAGCACTGAGACAATACCCAATCATCATCCCATAAGACCCCCAGCCACCTTCACCCTGCGATGATGTCACTGAGCTCAGAATACATACTCTGATGTTTTTACAGCTGGTGATAAATGATTAGGACGGTAATATCATTGGCATTCAAATCTGCCAAAAATCTCAACACACAAACATGGGCAAAATGAAACAACATCCATTCGCCACTGCTAAAACAGGTCCTCTCAAACAGCTCATTTTACAAGGTTGAGAATGTACTCTGATGTGTTGTCCTTCATAAATTTTGAAAATTGCATTATGTCGGAAGCTAGAATTAGGAGCATTTAGACAGCCAGTGTGACTGTGTTTGGCAGGGCCAGGCAGTTGTGATGGAAAGAAATGATCTTCCCGTCCTATCCCATCATGACTCCATCTGTCCACTGTCCAAGCTTTCTCTTTCTGCTCAGGGCTTTCTTTGAACACTTTTTATTCTGCTGTTTCTTTCGTCCATTCCTTGCGTGAGTTCATGGCTATTTGAAGTACATATGGCCAGTTTGCTGGTCACTTTGGGAGCATGTCAGCTCACTGTCCTCAAAGGTCACTGCATCTTGCCCTTTCTCTCTCTCTCTCTCTCTCCCCCCCTCTCTCTCTCCCCCTCTCTCTACCTTACCATCGTGTCAGTGTCATTGGGGACGTCACATCTGGGCACTCCTTTCAGTTACCCCCCATCTCTTTCTGTAGTTCAGTAGCTGTCCCTTAAGTCACACAGAGCTCACCATTGCCTGGAAAAAGCAACTGGAAAGGTCAAGTGTGAAATGTGATGTTTTTTTTTCTGAAGCGGTCAGACCACCACTATTGAGATCTGGAGGAATGATATACCGGCAACGACAGATCGTTCAGGGCCACTCAGACGAGAGAGAGAGGAAGAAAGGGAAATGGTCCTGGCCACCTTTAAACAGACAGTTATAGCACAGAGTATATCATCTATGCGGCGCCATAATGGGGTTTTATGGATCAGCGATGGGGGTGGGAAGATTAGTCCTGACTGGTTTTTGTTTTATGGAGTCCAGGTTCCATTTATATCACACAGACCGGACCGGAGCAGTTTGGGCTTTCATTCATTTGTTCTGAAATAAAAAATAATGGCCACTCCATGTCAGTGGCTCCCAATAAATCTGAGAGTGAAATAAATAAATAAATAAAGGCTTAAAGGAGCATATGGTTTCTGTGTGTGTGTGGGGGGCTGTGGAAGTGTGAGATGGTGTTTAAGTGCTGGCATGGCCTCCCAGCATGAACTGACACCAGCAGATGGGAGGATGTCACAAACACCACTGCTGCCTGTCAGGAGAGATCAAGGTTATGTCACTGAACCGAGACACCTTTTTTCACGCTGTCCGTCCGCACACACACACACACCTACAAACATACTTACACTGATACACACACTGTTACGTCCCTAGCTGTTTGTGTTCCTGCTGTCTCTGTATTTTTCAGACACTCCAGCAGGGGGCTTAATAAAAGGTGCTGGTTGACGTCACTCCAGGGGCCGGCTCGTTTTCGGTTCCTCGCAGAACGCTACCGCTACCGCAGAACGCCACCGCCCCCCACACTGCCCCCACACTACGCCACGCACCACGGCCCCTCGTCCCCACACTCGTCCCACACTCGCCCCCCACCTCGCCCCCACACTACGTCCAGGTCTCCAGTCCCTCTCAGAGTGAGAGTCTGGGAGAGAGGCCTGGAAATTGGGCGGCTTAGTTTTTGGCCTTCAGGCTTCGTTTTTGCGGCCATCTGGCCTTTGCTTGATATTTGTTTTGAATATTAATTTTTGCATTTATATATGTTCTAGTTTAATTATAATAAATTATTGATTATTTTCAATTTTATCCACCGTTGTCTGCCGTGTTTTGCCCTTGCTTTATTTAGTTTTGTTATAGTTCCCTATAGTTCCCTTATAGTTCCCTTATAGACCCCTAGCAGGGGACATAACCAAATGGGGGCTCGTCCGGGATTTTTTTAACCTGATTTTTGACAAACTTGGGGGGGCTCAGCCACTTTTGAATAGGCCCTTTTCGTAGTTTTGAATTTGCATCCGTCCGTTTTTTTCTGTGATTCTTACTCTGTTTGGCAGGCGCTCTGTACACACACACACACACACACACATACACATGCAAACCATCTTCACTCTAGTACACACATTTCAAAACTCCAGTCACATACAGACAATGACCCAGAACCAATCACCAGAGCTCATTTTCTCTCAAACGCTGCAAAATGGAGACACTATCAGCACCCCTACGGAGAGCTGCTGTTTGCACATGCCTCATGCGTGCAAGTATAAAAAAAAAATTGGGCTCCTGCGAGCCTCAGATCCATTTATCGCTCATTAACCCCACATTAACCTCCATTTTCCACCCTCCCAGACACATCACACTCACACCTGAGAGCAGGCCGATCTGGTGACACCTGCGCAGGCTTTTTTCTTTTTTTTTTGTCTGTGCCGATGAAATAGGGCAGCTCAGCTCTGAGGCGACTTTGATCATATTTGTCTCTTGCGTTTACAATGCGTTTACAATACTGCTGGCATATCGCAAAGCAAAATAGTCCAAAACATCTGTGGCACCGCTATGGATGGAGTAGTCCGCGGGGAGCTTGTGTAGCCGTGGGAGTAGAGATGTGTTTGCAAGTTGTTTTTCCCTCCAGGCTGCTGTCAAAGACATCACATATTGGTTGGGGTGACTCAGCTTTTGAACTCAGTAAGGAGTAAGGAGTGATGAGCGCGACCAAAGTGCTGATGGAAAAGAGCTGGCCACATCGTCAGCCCCACAAGACACATTCGAATGCAGACGACACGGATTAATGTCGCCCTGGCGATATATATCACCTTAATGAAATGAGGATGTGGGACCATTAGGGTCATTACAGTTTGATGATCTTATTTTGTCATTTCCGGAGACATTTGTATGCACACCCAGCCCACACTTCTCAGGCCTGCATGTTAAATGTGGCAGCTTTGCATATATTTGACAGCCACTCGTGCCCGCTCATATATCAGCTCCATCTCCATTCTGGCGATCTAGTCTGGCACCTATTTAGCATTATAGGGCCTCCCGTTCGGCTCCCGCTCTCCTTCGCCACTTGGCTCCATTCGAACGCAGCTGTTAACACGCTCCTGGGGAGAATTTGTTTATTTTGGTGTGCAGAGAATTCATGTATCCACTGCATTATGTATGAGCAAGTATGCGAGTGTATGAGTTTAGAGAGACATATGTGTGTGTGTGTGTGTGTGTGTGTGTGTGTGTGTGTGTGTGTGTGTGTGAGAGAGAGAGGGGGGGGGCAGAGACAAAAAGGATGTGTGTGTGTGTGTGTGTGTGTGTGTGTGTCATTGAATGATTGAATGTGTGTGTGTGTGTGTGTGTGAATGCGTGAGTCTGAGGTGACTTTATGCATGTATTACAGTAGTCACAGCAGCACAATCTTGATTCTAGAGCCGATAGAAGGTGGCATGTAGTAGGCCATTTCCGGCAGTCTGTCACCATAGATTTTTCAGCACAGACTCCCAAGTCTGTGGGGCAGAGGAAGTCAGCGTTCAACCCAACCTGTCCATCAAGCCGAAAAATACACAGGAGCTTGAGATAGATAAAGATTGAAGATGCATATTTCATCTCAATTCAATTCCGCCGCTCTACGAGCATACCAATTTCTGTGTATGAGAAATGGTATCAAGGGCTCCCTGTGGAAATCCATTTTCTAATATTTCCATTTCATAAGTGTTCTTTATCCGTGAAAACAAGATTCCTTATGGAATTTATATTTATGTATAAGATGAAATTAAATATAGGTTCATTCATTCCTCAACCTTAAGCTGTGCTCACAGGGTCAAAGACAAGGAGTTGGATAAGGTCACCAAGGGCTACACTGCACTTGGGAACACAACAAGCCCTGGTGGTTTGTTATGAGCTGTGTACTGTAAGCATGCCCATATGGGCCTGCAGAAGATAACAGTAACAGTAACTGGTGGGTGAGCATTCCGAGCATGTTCCTTGAAAGGCTCACCATCAAAAAGGAAGCGTTAACCCCATGTATGGGTCCCATGTTCTTTCGTAAGGTCTGGGAATAAAAAGGCAGCTAGCTAACTGTCTGAAACGAGGGGGGGGTGCAGGTTCATATTCAGGTTTTTGTGGTTCAGGCTGGGCGGGGTGTGGGTGGGGGGCGGGAAATGTCTTGGGCTTTTACCACTGCATCATTGCACTATTTGTATTCCAACACCGTTCGTAAATCTAGCAGCCAGGGTCATGCATCACATCCCACCCCATGGTATTGCACAGTTAGTAGATGTATGTCCACACATGTGCTATTTATGAACGCATAATGTGTTTTTTTTTCATGTATGTTTACCTGGGGAGAGTCATGCTTTAGGTAAATAACATAACATTATTCTATCACTACTGCTTGTGTTGGAAAAAATCAGCATTCTCAGTGATATACTCACTGTATGTATGGGAATATCTATTTGAAATATGAATGTGTCCTGTCCATAGTTTGGACACCTTGTGGACATATATTTTTTAAAACAAAAAGATATAATTAATGACCATGTTTCTAGTTAGACTAATACCGGTACTCATGTGCAGTTGAACAGATTTCTGACTGGCCCTCGGAGTGCGTGAGCAGGAGAAAAAAGGGCAGAGACAAGTGAGAATCCGTTAAGAGGGAGAGGCTGGCCGTCCAAAAGGCCACAGGCAATTTTCGGCTCTACTGAGCCAGCACCAGGAACAGCTAAGTCTAAAAGGCAAGCAAAATTTATTTATTTACAGTCGCCCCTTAGAGCATACAACGATTCATTTTGTCATTTGTCAAAACCTTTAAATAGAGGAGAAAAAGTGGGAGTGCAGCCAAAGATGTGGAAACTCTATAACTTTCAGAGACTGAAACTTCACCCCACAAACCCATAACATCTAGGTTTTTGTAGTTGTGTTTAAATGGAAGAGACTGTCTGTCTTCATATAAACTCTAGTCGTCTAGTGCCTGAGTGTGGATTTCACTTGTGCATAGGACTGCCTCTCTATCAGTAATATGGCCTACATAAGACTGAATCACAGTGTAGTAAATGTCACAGACATACAAATCTCTCTGTGACCGCAGGGCATAATGGAAATGATTATGGACCCAGGTAACAGATTGTGTCAGCCAGATTCGCAGCAGGCCAGGGCCAGGTGTGTTCCAGGGTCTGCCTCTACCTCAGGAGACATTTCCTGGTGCTGAGGGTAATGCCATGCCGTTAAGACAGAGTGTCGCTGCCTGTGGGTAAATGAGCTCCTGTGCTTCACATTACAGATTCAAACACTGCAGAGCACGAGCCACGTTGCACCAAAACTGGCCAGCCCTTTTGGTCAGCAGTTTATCAGCATCGGATACAGGGACTCACTCCATTATGACGAATATCACTCCAAGAAACACCAGGACTTGCTTTGTATGGGCAAGCTGTGGGTGCTCCGGCCAGCCCTTCTTCTGGCCCTGTGACTGACGGTTGAGGCTCCTGGTGTGAAGGCCTGCTCTGGTATTCAGCACGGGCCTCAACATAGCTTCTCGATTGCTCCTTCCACACTGGATCTAACAGGCTTTGATAATCCACTTTGCCTCTGTCTGCAACAAGTCTGCCCTGTTTGTACCATCAATGTGTTTTTTTTTCTCTTCTCCTCTACAAAACTGATGCATAAATTGTTGGACTTTAACATTTTTTATGGGGGATTAGTTGGGCTTAGCTGCGTGGCTAATACTATGATTAGGGATTTCTGGTACAGAAGATAAGTAAATTCGCTCTAGTTGTTCACAGTCAGTCTGTTAAGGGCAAAAGCAGTAAACAGGAGGGTGCACGCTTGAGAGGAGAGGGAAGAAAGTGGCCACTGCCTGCTGGTTCCATATCCACTGGCCATCGTTTTATCTCCGCATCCCAGTCCGTGTCACAGCTGAAAGGAACGAAATTACCGTTACTCAAGTCGCGAGAGTCAGAGTTTGTCCTGCGGTGACAAATCCTCTCCGCGCAAAGGTAGCGCGCTAATCCGCAGCGAGAGGGGCAGCGTTGCGATGGATCACCCCAATGATCAAATAACAGTCACTCAGGATGACACGGCTCCGTCATGGCACAAACGAGAAAGATAAGCCATGTCATCTATCTTTGGGAAAATTTTCATCCGCAGTGACCACACGACCCTTAATGCCGTCAGGTGGATTGCATTGCTATTAATAATCACAAGATAAAATTGCTTTTTCTTGCAGAATAACTGTGATGTGTTGATGTGCTCAACCCACAGTATGACCGTGCTTGAGGAGTAATTGGTATGGACAGGTAATGGACAACAACAAATGGATTTGCTTCCTTGTCCTGTCAGAGTAGCCCAGACACTGACAGATCTAGAACACACCTGACAAACAGTGACGAGGCCGCTTTTGGCATGTGCCGTTTGCAGGTGTATGGTTAATGATCAAAGGAGTGCTCTCCATAGGAGGGAGAAGGGGTCAGAACCGATAGCCCAACAGCAGGGAGAGAAGCATGTCTGTCTCATGTTGGTGCTCAAAGGGAAAGAGTGCCGTATTAGCATACATGTAGCATGCGTGTATGGTGTTGGGCTAATGGAGATGATGTCTGAAGAGCCAGATGTGTTGGCGTCAGGGGTGGTGGTGGTGGTGGTGGGGTGGGGGCTGGGAGGGGGAAGTGTTCCCAAGGCTCTGCACATCCAACCCTGCCCCAGGCCAACGTTAGATCAAAGCGTAGCATGAAAACTGAGTGAGTCATCACACAGACCCCACATAGTTGGTCATGTTACTGCTGGACAGCTCACACCGGCTTCGAAGTGAAGTCACTAACCAGGCAGACACGTTTTCACTCATCTTTTTCACACAGCCACCAACCAACCAGACATTTGAGCACAACCACATTCACACACACACACAGTCGCTTGCACAGAAACACATACAGTAGGACTATTGAAAGTCCACACCATGCGCAAATAAGGTTAAAGGAGTTAGAGGCTGGATCATGTCCAATCAGAGGCCAACCACATCACTGGCTTTGAAGTAAAAGTTGAAAGTATTAAGATCCTTTCATGATTAAATGCTGGCTGAAAATACGTTTTTTAGATTAACTTCATCCATTTGATATTTCAGAAGCAAATATCCAATGCTTCCCTAGATTTTTCTGCATTTTCTGAAATGATGTACTACTATCACACAAACAAATATGGGAAACTTGATATATTGGATATTACCTTTCTATTCATTTGCAATGGTACAGCATAATATATTACGAGCTAGTGCAAAGCCATTTTGTTAAAATTTACTCTGAATGTATTAAAAATTATATGAAACTGCTGATGTATTTAAAACATGTAAACATCACGTCACTGACAGCCCCATTTACAGAGTAACACATTTGTCTACTGAATAATACACAAAACAGCATGCTTGACTCACTATGATAGTGTTCTTGAAAATTACAAAACGTCTCGCTTTGCCAAAGGCTCCTGGGTAGAGAGACTCTTCCCAGGGGCACACTGTCATTTTATTGAGGATCATATTTTCTTCTGCCAAATTACACCACATCTGCTGGATATTTTCTCCCAGTCGGCCTTCATCATTTCATTTACATCCCTATCTATTTCAGATGTCTCTTTTTTGTACTTCTCCTGCTGCAGTGAGGTATAGGCAGGGTGTTATGGTGACTTGGAGCTTTACATTTTTACTTACCCACTACATAAGGCACAATACTTTTATGCCACCGTGTTAGCTAGCGACAGACCTCGAGGCTACAAAAATGACATATACTGTATCCATATATTATGCTCTCATGGTGTCATAAGGTCAAATATGGGGCATCTGCGCTTGTGAAAACAGAAAAAAGAAACTGAATATATTTCCCCCTCTGCTCTGAATATTGTTCAGTGCCAATGGAATGCCATGTGCATCTCAAAGTTTCTGACACTCTGTTTGATGTATGAAGATGCAGCACAAAAGTCACAGTATATCTCTGAATATTGTTCAGTGCCAACGGAATGCCATGTGTATCTCGATGTTTCTGACATGCTGTGTGCTGTATGAAAATGCAGCACAAGTCACACAGTATATCTCTCTCTCTTTGCTCCTCCACAGATCTAAGGACTTGCAAACGGAGGATTCCGGCCGACTGAAGAATCACGTCACGAGACCCGGCGAGATGGATGGGATCAACTTCACCTACTGGAATGCCTCCGACGGCAACGAGACCGAGCCCACCGCCACCCTCCAGAGCCCCTACAAGACGGTGGAGGTGGTGTTCATCGTGCTGGTGGCTGGCTCCCTCAGCCTGGTGACCGTCATTGGGAACATCTTGGTGATGCTCTCCATCAAGGTCAACCGGAGCCTGCAGACTGTCAACAACTACTTCCTGTTTAGCCTCGCTTGTGCAGACCTCATCATTGGCCTGTGCTCCATGAACTTGTACACGGTGTACATTGTGATCGGCTACTGGCCGCTGGGGCCCGTGGTGTGTGACCTATGGCTGGCGCTGGACTATGTTGTGAGCAACGCGTCTGTTATGAACCTGCTCATCATCAGCTTTGACCGGTACTTCTGTGTCACCAAGCCCCTCAGCTACCCCATCAAGCGCACCACCAAGATGGCAGGCATGATGATCGCCGCCGCCTGGGTGCTGTCCTTCATCCTGTGGGCACCGGCCATCCTCTTCTGGCAGTTCATCGTGGGCGGCCGGACGGTGCCCGACAAGGAGTGCTACATCCAGTTCTTCTCCAACGCAGCGGTCACCTTCGGCACGGCCATCGCCGCCTTCTACCTGCCGGTCATCATCATGATCGTGCTCTACTGGAGGATCTCTAGGGCCAGCAAGAGCCGCGTCAAGAAGGACACCCGCAAGCCGTCGCAGGCCAACCCGGCCGCCGTGTCGCCCAGTCAGGTGCGCGGGCACGTGGCCAAGCCCACCAACAACAACGTGACCGGGGGCGGGGAGGAGGGCCCCAACCGTGGCCAGACGCAGTCCACCGAGGACGTGGCCAACCAGCACGACGGCAAGCTCCAGAACGGGAAAGGCCCGTCCAGCGCGGTCGGCGACGGCGAGGCGGACGGCGACGAGGCCCCTAAGGACAACGGCATCCCCGGCGAGGAGAAGGACAGCTCCAACGACTCCAGCTCCGGCAGCGCGGCCGCCCACAACCAGAAGGAGGAGGACGGCGCCGCCACGGCGGCAGCGGCCTCCACGGACGGCTGCAGCGGAGCGGCCGAGGCCAGTCAGCCGGTCACCCGGCACCGAGCCAAGGCTGGCGGCTCCAAGCTCACCTGCATCAAGATCGTCACCAAGTCGCCCAAGGGCGACTGCTACACGCCCTCCAACACCACGGTGGAGATCGTCCCCAGCACCGAGAAGCAGGACCATGTGGCGCGCAAGATCGTCAAGATGACCAAGCAGGCCCCCAAGAAGAAAAAGGGCCCGCCGTCCCGCGAGAAAAAGGTCACGCGCACCATCATGGCCATCCTGGTGGCGTTCGTGGCCACGTGGACGCCCTACAACGTCATGGTGCTCATCAACACCTTCTGCGGCAGCTGCATCCCCAACACCGTCTGGACGATCGGCTACTGGCTCTGCTACATCAACAGCACAATCAACCCGGCGTGCTACGCCCTGTGCAATGCCACCTTCAAAAAGACTTTCAAACACCTCCTTCTCTGCCAGTACAAAAACATCAGATCGGCTAGATGAACAGATGTCTGCGTGTCTGGGGTGTCATGCATGATTTATGTGTACCGTCTGAGTGTGTGTGTGTGTGTGTGTGTGTGTGTGTGTGTTTGTTTGTTTGTGTGTGTGTGTGTGTGTGTGTGTGTCTGTTTGTGTGTGTGTGTGTGTGTGTGTGTGTGTGTGTGTGTGTGTGTGTGTGTGTGTGTGTGTGTGTGTGTGTGTGTGTGTGTGTTTGTTTGGGTTTGTGTGTGTGTGTGTGTGTGTGTGTGTGTGTGTGTGTGTGTGTGTGTTTTGTGAGCATGATGGTGAAAGGCAGGAAAACAGAGAGAAGGTGAGAGAATAAGTGGTGATATTTCTTCAACTCCTTTTTGTTTCTTTTTTTTTCCTAAACAACCTGTTGTGGCACTTTATAAATGCAACTGCAGCAGCTAGAGTCAAAGACGTGAGTTAGAATGCTTGATCTCCGAGCACCGCTGAGGGAAAAAGGGAAGATTTTGAGGGACGGCTTTGGAAAGTCACAAAATCCACATGACTGACAGATCAAACTACAAAAACAATCCACAGAACACGAATCGTCTCCAAGAGTGTGACGGCACAGGTTGTATTGGCAATATGTGACTTGTGTTTAATCAGAGGCTCAGTTAAGGGAAGGCAGAGACTTCAGTGTCCCACTGGAGCACCTTGCTGTGACAGAGAAGTCAAGTCAAACAGGACGGATATTGGACGGGCTCTGCGCCGCTTATTTCAACACAACTACTAAGGGAAAATAGGGCTGACTGAACCATCAAACCCTGAGTTTGTTGGTCAGTATAAATTGATCCCTGTATATATATATATATATATATATATATATATATATATATATATATACATTTATACATATGTGTATATAAGTTAATGTACAGTACATTTAACATATCTATGTTTGTGTACGTAAGGTGTATGTCTGTGTGAGGCTATATTTTACGTATGTGTCTATGTCTTTCTGTGTGTGTTTGTGTGTGTGTGTGTGTGTGTGTGTACTTGTGAGAGACACAGAGAGGGAGAGAGAGAGAGAAAGAGAGAGAGAGAGAAGGGAACTCTATTGAACTTCACTGAAGATTATCTACAACACAAATTCAATGGGGAGGACCTGAGGCGGTGATTACTGGTGGATGTATCGCTTGTCTCAAGCTGTTCCCCCGTGCCAGGAGGGACGGTGGGCTGTCATGGGCTGCACAGTGGAGCAGCTTGGACGAGCGGTTCAGAGGGGCCTCTCTGACATTTCCATGTGCAAGAGTACAACCCAGCTACAAGTGCCTAAGCCCCTGGGAATAACTAATTACCTTTTTTAGTTGACCGTTAAAACACTACCGGAGACAGGCTCCAATATAGAAGTTAAGTTATAGATCCTGTGTTATCTATTTTTACACAGCCTCTTGAAAGGTGCGTTTTACCTTTTGTTTTTATCTTAAAGCTCAAAGGCACAGAATAAATACATTATTAATACTGCATACAGTATTTATAGCATGCAAATCAAAATCGCACCATACATTATCAGCCATCTGCCAATTATAATAAGATGCACCTAAACATGGTGTTAAGCAACAGTGAGGTCCCTGGAGGCTATCCACGGCCCTCTTATTCCACAATTTACATGGAGACAGGTGGGGACGATATGTCCCCCATCATTGGAAGCACGAAGCCAAACCTGTAGGCTATAGCTGTGTGTTCCCGAAAGAAATCTTGGGCTTTTCTGTGTAATTGGGTATAGGATTGCTGAGCAGGTTGTAGTACTTTATAAAGGAGTTCTGGTACATGGACAAGTGAATCTTAAGACAGCTGTTGTAGTATGGGTGTCTAAGTAGGGTGTGTTTATAGTGTGTTGGAAATGTATGGAACCCCGGAATGGGGTGAAATTCTTATCACAGGCATAAGCCTTGTGAATAAAAGGGCTATTTCATGTTGCATCATTCAATAATATCTATGTATTATAGTTTCCATGGTTACATTAAATAAACATCCCCATGACCATATGTCTGTAGGTAGGACATTCATTTTTAATAGTGGTGGATTTGTACAGTAATCCCACTGGTTGTTTTGAAAGAGGAAAAAATAGCTACCTGTTGCAAGCCATGCTTGAATGCCAACAGTAGAGTTTTCCACTTGACATCCGAAGCATTTGTGTGCCAGTCGTGATAGTTGGCAGGAAGGTTTCAAACGGGGAATGGAGTCAGAATGGAGTGTACCCCCCGAGGTGCTCTCCTTACGACTGGGATCTAGGACAGCAGAATAATGGATTCTTGGCACACGGTTTATCAGATTACGGCATGATGTGGAACACCTACATCGGAGATTGCACATTACACGCTTGACTTATACAGCAGGCCAGTGTCCCACTTAGTGGCCTGCTCATTCTTTATCCTATTATGTGTGACTCCCCCATAAATTGTCTCGCTCAAGCTGAGGTGCCATTACCAATACCATTATAATGTATGCTTCTCTCTCTCTCTCTCTCTCTCTCTCTCTCTCTCAAACTCGTTTTCTCTTTCTCTATACCCTCCTATATACATTCTGTTTCTCTAACTCAAACACAGACTCTCTCTCTCCTTCTCTCTTCTCCACTACTGTGCTCCTGTTTCATGTTTCTCTCCATTTCGGTCTCGGCAGATGTCCTCAAACATGAATCCATCACATCTCTTAAAGACCGTGGACCGCTCACTTAAGACACATGGTGCCCTGGCGGGCCTCCATCCCCATTGCTCTTGGGACGCATTTGCCTGGAACACTCCACTTCTGACAGCCGAAACACCTTCGCTGTATCGCTGTGTGTGTGTGTGTGTGTGTGTGTGTGTGTGTGTGTGTGTGTGTGCGAGAGAAAGAGAGGCGCTCATCCAAGTTTGCCATCCCCAGTTATCCGTCAGTCCGATAAGTGGACTCATGTCTAGGTGTCATCTGTCACACGTCCCGGTGGCAGCTAAGAGCCTCTCTCTGCCCATTGCTCGCCGGGGACGCTTGATTAATCTCAGGCTAAGCTGTCGTTTGAGTGATAGCCGAGGAGAAGTAAGTGCTCGCCACCACAAGTGGAGGAGAGTGTGAGCTTTTGTGTGCGTGTCCCCCTCACCGACCCCACCACCACCATCACCCCCATGGATGTCAGTCTGATGGGTGTTGGAGGACGTCTGTCATGCTCTAATCACCCCAGTCGTGATGGGATGAGTGAAAGGTTTCCATCTGAGAGAGAGAGAGAGAGAGAGAGAGAGAGATGGGAAGCGACGCTTAGCGTTCGGCACCGCCGTCCTTCCACCGGCATGCCCATAAACAGCATAAAACATTGCTGGATGGGACAGAGCTGCTTTCGGCTCCTCCAAACACGTCAAACACAATGTCAGAACGCAAGACAAAGTGGAGGAGGGACTCTGAGAGATCCCACGGAAAGGCCAGCTGAGAGCTTACATCGCTTTCACGCCGTCGCCGCTGACAGACCAAGTGAGAGTTGTCGCAGACGGTCCCATTCCGCTGGACGGACGCAAAGAGCCAGGCTCTCTTTGAAATGTCGTTGACAGAGACCTCTATCGGAAGACACACTGCAGAGTTTTTTGCGGCACAGGCGTGTTGACCCATGATGACTCGAGCGCTCAGAGATAAACAAAGCTGAGCACGCATGGTTCTTCTCCCATAAGAGGACAAGGCCGGGAGTGGAATCCCTGTAAAGCTCCACACAGGCATAAACTGCAGCTCCAATTTCGTGGCTTTTACACACACACACACACACACACACACACACACACACACACACACAAACACACACACACCCACACAAAGAGAGACACACACACACACACACACACACCCACACACACACAAAGAGAGACACACACACACACACACACACAAAGAGAGACACACACACACACACACACACACACACCCACACACACACAAAGAGAGACACACACACACACACACACACACACACACCCACACACACACACAAAGAGAGACACACACACACACACACACACACCCCCCACACACACAGAGAGACACACACACACAGAGAGACACAGACACTTCGCTCATAAACCCCCCGATTTCATGTTTCACTTCACACAGAGTGAGACAGTCAGTTCATAAAACTGCCATTTTCCTGTCGTACTCATTCCATAAACACTGTCTTTGTGGCGTCACCAGCACATAGTTGCCGTCAAAGTGTGACTTTACTGAAACACAGTGAGATGTCGCACAACTTGAAACAAAGGGCTAGTATTGTAAATAGATTTCTATATAAGACATTCATTTTGACCTGATGTTAGTTAGTGAGAGCTTTACTTTCAATCTTTTCATTTCTATGTGGTTTGGTTTGGTAACCGTTTTTCCTTGGTATGCAGATATCACTTATTGTATATATAAATGTATATTACACATGATGGCAGTCTGTGTGTGTCACAGGGGCAAACAGAAGTCTTTGGATGTGTTAAATTGAAACACTTTAGAACACTCTGTTATTAAGAAGATTCCACACTAAAGTGGAAAGTTAAATAGATGACAACTCTCCCTACTGCCAAAACAGTGTTGAGTTTTTTCCTAAGATTGCATGATCCTACCCAGCACTGGCATGATGAGTGGCCTCTGTCCTCTAACTCTGAGGTCCGTAAACTAACCCTCACCCTCCTTGCCCCTCTCTCTCTTGCAAGCGCCCCTATTGTTATGCTTATACCCCACATGATGAAGTGCCTAATGATCTGAAGCCACCCGTGAGACAACGTGCTAAAGAATTTACACAAGTGTCTGATGTTTATGTTGTATATTTTAAGGCATTGCAAGCTGCTGCTGCTG
Source organism: Alosa alosa (assembly GCF_017589495.1). NCBI lineage: Eukaryota > Metazoa > Chordata > Actinopteri > Clupeiformes > Clupeidae > Alosa > Alosa alosa. Next base: position 9,419,598 of record NC_063205.1, read on the forward strand.
TTCCCAAATGTAAGGCTACTGTGTGAGTGTTAGCAGTGAAGGAGGACCGTTCACAGTTGCTGTGTGGGGAATATCATTGAACAAGGAGGATAAGAATGGATGCAAAACCAAACTCTGACCAATGTGTGTTAGGGTTTAGTGGTGTGTGTGATGACATTGATTTGTTGAGAAAAAAAAAGCACAAGATTCTTTTCTGGAACACCAATCAATTAATACAGACTACTCTGGGAGATTCGAAAATTACATTTCCCAGGAAAAGTGAATAATGGTAATAAGATCAATAAAATTCTAATACCGGGGCACATTCAGGCCTTAAAGCACAATAGTCAGTAGATTATCATTACTTCCTTTAGATGAAGTTCATTATTTGTACTGTATTTACTGTGTGTATCAAAATGTCTTGTGTTTGTGTGTTTTAAATGTGGTTGCGTTAGTGTGTCTGTGTTCGTGTGTGTGTGTATGTGTGTGTGTGTGTGTGTGTGTCCCAGTGTGATAGGGAATGAAATGTGTACAATATGTGCTATAAAATGGAGCTACTAAACAACAAAAACCTGTGAAGGCATCGAAAACAATGTGAACTGGACATAAAAGCCAAGCAGTTCCTCTTACAGAAACAAGTACCAATGTAGTATAACACGACTCCAGGACCTTCAAAAAAAACAACAAAAAAGTATTTCTCTCAAAATGCCATACCACACTCAAAAGAAAATGGCTGCCAAAGACTCACACAATGACACGAGTCCACCAGTCATTGAAGAATATTGGACTCTGTATTCACATATGTAATTATGAAAAGAAAAGTTCTTTTGTATGTCATTTTATAACTGCATCTGCTACATTGTTGTAGAGGGGGAGAAAGTGTATCATAAAGGTTTATTCAAGGACAGAACTGGTGACCCACAAGGCGTTGATTCTGGAGCTGAAGAATTTGTCAGTAGCAACAAGGGGATAATTGGACATTAAATCAGAAGCCAGGAGGTTGTGAACCACGGGACAGAATTGTGAACTATTTGTTTTAGGGGATTGGAGGGACTCCGTGAGGAGGGGAAAGAGAGACAGACAACAAGAGAAACTTTGGTTGGACAGACAGCTATTGTCCTGCGCTTGTACAAGATACTTTGAGCGCTCTGGTACAGATTCATGAACATGGGAGTTGTATAGCTAAGGCAACTCCAAGCATACTTTTTTACAGCTTGTTTTGTTGACTTTTTGCTCCACTTGCTTGTTTGTCTTTTGTGTCGGAAGAAAGGAAAAACATGGCTGCACCTGGACGAGGAAAGTCCGCGATAATGAGGCGTCATTGAGCCATGTGTGCGAAGAAGAATCCTCAGAGGACAGAGAGAGAGAGAAATGGACATCTTGTAAAAACTGTGTGACTTCTCAAACACTCAACCATGGACATTTTCAACTACAACTTTGCATATCTTGTAAATTATATATGATTTAAGGGGGGGGGGATTTTTTGTAAGTCACGACCAAAAGACCGCATCTTGAGGGAATGCACTTGAATGTGTAGAGCTCAAATGAGATGTTTAAAAGTATATAAATAAAATAAATAAATAAATGCATAAATATAAATAACTACTGACATAAGGAGTCATAAGTACTGATAACCTGACATAAGTACTGATAACCTCCTTGTATCAGATTTCCAAAAACAGATGGATATTTTTTCAGTTGCCTAAGTATGTAGATTGCCACTGTACACTTTCCCTCTGTGGATTGTTGTTTCCCATACAGTAGAAGAGTTGTCTGTCAACAGCTTATTGTTTGCCTTATATATAGAGTATGCATTCTATGTCATTTGGATGAGCTACAGTCAACGTGTACATACCCGTGTTTAATAGATATCTGAATGTTTCCTTTACCTTAATTTCCCCTGTTCCTTCGATCCTCAGTATGCTACTTCCTTCTGTACAGTTTAAAAAAACCTTTCAAGGAGATTATTGGATGAAGAATCTGAATGATGTATCACAGGTCACAGATGAAGCTGTTATATGAAATACATTCAGTGGATATGTTGTGCCATATTATTTTGGACAGAAATGCTACCAAATAAAAACATATAAAAACATTTGTCTGATGTGCCAGTGCTTCTGTTTTCAGTTTTGAGACATACATTTGGTCTATATGTATGAACAAATCATTCAGTGTGATATTTACTTTGTGTAACTGACTTTAATCATTCATTCATTCATTCATTCATTCATGCAGAGTATTTATGGATTCTTCTTTTATTCACTTACACATGAATCAGACAGTGAGGACCAGTGGTATGGGGAAACCCACTCGACAAAACTAACATGGACATCAGACACTGCTCTACACATTACAGTGTCACCAGTGAAAACAATGTCAATTAAAATGCATTGGTCTACACTCTCACAGTGGTAATCTAGGACAATCTATTGCCTTGGCGTGATGACCAGAAAGTCTACATTTAAAGGAGACTTCCGGTGTGATATTGACCTAAAGTATGTTGAAACATGATACCGAGTGTGAACGTATGTCTCATAGTTCACCTCGGCTTGTCCCCTGCACTCAGAAATCTGGCGCTAGTTAGCCAATGCTACCAACAGTGTTTTGTTGCGGTGCCTCGGGCATCGGCCAAGCCATGCAAATAAATCACTGTTTTACACCATTTACGAGCGAACGAACAAACAAACAGGTATGATAAGGGATCAGATTCCTAAAATAATTCCGTGGAAATGCATGGGTTCCAGTTGCTGCTACTGGAAGCAACTGAATCCATGCATTTCCACTGAATTATTTTTGGAATCTGATCCCTTATCATACCTGTTCGACTTATCGTGACTGATCCCTTATCATACCTGCTCGACTTATCGTGACTAAATTCAAGATGGCGTCGAACGTCAAAATTCCCTAAGGTACTGTCTGTACAAATCGTCTTGTAAATAAACTACCAGTGCTTTTTCAAAGTTCTCCATGTCTCGTTTTAAATGTCAAGGCCCTCGGAAGTCTACCAATGAAGTATGGAGCTACTTTGAGCCTCATAAATGGTGTAAAACAGTGGTTTATTTGCATGGCTAGGCCGATGCCCGAGGCACCGCAACGAAACACTGTTGGTAGCATTAGCTAACTAGCGCCAGATTTCTGAGTGCAGGGGACAAGCCGAGGTGAGCTATGAGACATACGTTCACACTCGGTAACATATTTCAACACACTTTAGGTCAAAATCACACCGGAATTATCCTTTAAGACACAGAACATTCAGTAATATGACACAATTCTTTCAAAATGGTTTCCAGACACTTCAAAAGAACATTCCAACCCTGTTGTACTTTACAAGAACCTGATCCAGAACAAACAAAAAAAAGGTTAATTCGATTAGATTTTCTTTTTTTAATATTAACCTTCTCTCACACTATCAGTATCAACATTATAAGAGTATGAAATTAGCTATAAAAGTTACAACTCATCTATCAGAGTGTATATAGGATAGAATAACATAAAACACGCTCTTGTCGTTTTTTTTTCTTTTTCTACACATCCTCTCGCTCTCTCGGTTTACTGCTTGAGTGCTATAGGGCCTTAAACTCTGCACCGGATCATCTATGGGAGGAGGAGGAGGAGGAGGAGGAGGGAAACGAAGCAGACTCTGTTTCAGTCAGCACTCCGCTGCGTCTCTCTAGTCCATCGGGGTGCGTTCCTTCTTCCTTCCGTCCCGTTTGGGCTTCCTGGAGTCTGGAGAAACACACAGGGAGGCAGGAGGATTAGGCTCCTCACAGAGGGCTGAGAGGACACAAGACAAGACGAGTAGGGCAAGCAAAGGCCTGAATAATAATTCACATAACAAAAGTTGACAGCAAAGAGTTGCATAATGTAACAGAATCTAGTAGACATAGCTCTCTTATTATGATAACTCTGATGCCTGTGTAACAGAGGTAAAATGCAATGACCATTCCATGGTCAGAACAGTTTTCCCTCGCACACTCACAGTCACTCTCCTCAGCTATCTATTTGATTTTTTGCACAACATTCCACAAGAATGGACCTAGTCTAGTATTAAATTACACCACCTAAACCATTGCTTGTGTATGTCTGAGTATGTGTATTTGTATTTAATGAACAGGTGAGAGAAAATTAAAGAGAAAAAACAAAGACTCTATGCACCTGTTGCTTACACTGGAGCACATGGTGTCATGGGACTCGGCAGAATCAGATGTCAATTATCTAATCAACACCTGTTTGGAAATTAATCTCTGCGACATCTGAAACAGGTTGCTGCTTGTTACAATGACTCCCCTCAACTTCAATTAGACAAACAACAAACATTGCAGCCTGGTGAGTTTAATCTAATCTCGCTAGAAACTTTTAATGCCTGCCCTGATGTCGCGTTTGGAAGTAGGCGTAATTCCTTCCAATGGCTGAATTGTTTGGAAATGTATTTCTGCCAATGCAGTATGGTGTCAAATATGCTTTCAGTCATCTGAACAGCACCACGGAAAACCTGAGAAACATCATTTCATTGCCCACGTACACAGCCATAATCATTGAATAATTGCAGCAAGATTGGTATTTTGTAATTTGTTACACATACGCTTGCAGACAGCTTGTGTACTTGATAGTCTGAAATATTTCCCAGAGTGCATGAGTGACATTGTGAGAACATACGGACGCCCACAGACACACTGTGCATGAACATTCACAAGGCCTCAGTAGACCTCTGATAAAGCCATCGAAACATTTTCAACACACCTAAACTATATTAGCGTTGCTTTGCTGCGTCGCATATTGTATCTAAACGCCACACCGCTTCCATGGGCCAAAACAGCTGACTCGCCTCTATTCCGCCTCGTTTTATTTCATTTCTCCCTGAGCCAGATGCTCAAATAAAATTGTTAGGCTCGGGAAACAGGAGCAGAGCGCCTTGGAAGACGCCCCTACCGCCTGCATCTGCAGGAGGAACCGCAGTAACCTGTGAACGCAGGAGATATTGGCGCTCTGCTCAATGTGATTTGCTTCTTTGGTCCCATTGGCATGTTTTGCAATAGCATCCTAGCTCAGCATATTCCCCATCTCTGCTGTGAGTGTTTCTATATATCTGTGTGTGTATACGGGTGTGTGCATCTGTCAATTTGTGTGTGTGTGTGTGTGTGTGTGTGTGTGTGTGTGTGTGTGTGGGTGTGTGAATGTTTCATGAGTGTAGGAGTATGGTTTCTGCTGTCAGGGCACAATATTCCTCTTCCCTGCTGCCTGCTGCCTGCTGCCTGGTCCCTCTTTTCCTGAATGCATGCTCATTACTAGGATGCTGTGCTGCCTGTCAGATGTGGTGATCCGGTCTGGATTTCTCACCAAGGGGAGAGAGAGAGAGAGAGAGAGAGAGAGAGGACACTGTAATTGAAGTGTATTAACCAGGGCCCTCCAGCAGTGACACCACTGTCACCTCAAAACACATACACACACATGCACATAAAAACACTCTCTCTCTCATGCACACACACTCTCACTCACAGACACAGGCAAACACCACACACACACACACACACACACACACACACATACAGTATATATATATATATATATATATATATATACTGTATGTGTGTATTGTGTGTGTGTACATACATATATATATATATATATATATATATATATATATATATATATATATATATATATATATATATATATTTACACACACACACACACACCACCTACACTAATACAACATGTTTCAGCTGTTTTCCCCAGTCCCTGAGAGCTCTCTGCTTATTTAGAGCCAGGACATCCACACGCAGGCAGGAGGGAAGTAAGAGACGAGATGAGAGGGAAACAAGCCCAAAAACAAGAGGATGGAAGTGGAAGGGAATCGCTGTCTCGGTTTTTTTTTTCCTTACTGTCACTTTTTTTTTTTTTTTTTCTTTCGATCTTCCTTTCATTTGACTTGTTTTGCTGCACACTTTGTGCTCTGTCAGTCTTTCTCAGAAAACAAGAAAAACTAAAAGAAGAGGGCGGCCCCTCGAGGCTGATGTTGGCGTTGAGGCTCTCGTTCCTCTTTGTCTCCACCTGCATATTAGTGTGTGTGGGTCTAGTGCTGGGATGCAGTAGTCTGGGGAGACCTAATGTCATCTCTCTCACCGGCAGCAGGTGTTTAGAATTGCAGATATGCCCAGAGGAATGGTGACCCCAGGCCAAGGTAAGATAGGACCCATTTCCATCGCCACCATTTACCTACCCGTCTGATCAGAGCTTTGTGAGTCTGCCAACTGCTCTACACACACACACACACACACACACACACACACACACACACACACAATCAATCCACACACACACACACACACACACACACACACACATACACACACACACACACACACACACACACACACACACACACACACACACACACACACACACACACACACCACCACACTGAAAACCACTGAAAAATCCCCTGTGCCTATCTGCTCACCGGCGTCCGATGCCTCCACCTCTGCCACTGCTTATCTCCCGGCTCCCAGCCATGGAAAATTGTATGCCTGAGCTCACATGGCTAGACGCTAACCCGCCCGACTGCTCACCACTCGATCATTTTGCACACACCCTAATCACTCACTCACTCATTCACCCTCTGATGAGTTCAGGCCTTAACTAACTCCTGACTGAACACTCTCTCAGTTTCTATTCTATCACTCTAACTCACTCACTCCACTCCCACTCACTCACTCACCCAGCTATTCTGTCCATCCTCTGATGAAAACAAGAAAACTAAAAGAAGAGGGCTGCCCCTCGAGGCTGATGTTGGCGCTGAGGCTCTCTGCTCCTCTTTTGTCTCCACCTGCATATTAGTGTGTGTGTGGGTCTAGTGCTGGGATGCAGTAGTCTGGGAGACCTTAATGTCATCTCTCCTCACACCGCAGCAGGTGTTTAGAATTGCAGATATGCCCAGAGGAATGGTGACCCCAGGCCAAGGTAAGATAGGACCCATTTCCATCGCCACCATTTACTGTCTGCCTACACACACACACACACACACACACACACACACACACACACACACACAATCAATCAACACACACACACACACACACACACACACACACACACACACACACACACACACACACACACACACACACACACACACACACACACACACACACACACACACTACCACCACCACTGAAAAATCCTCTGTGCCTATCTGAGGCACCGAAGGCCCGTGCCTCCACCTCTGCCACTGCTTATCTCCCGGCTCCCAGCCATGGAAAATTGTATGCCTTGCTCACATGGCTAGACGCTAACCCGCTCCGACTGCTCACCACTCGATCATTTGCACACTCCCTAATGCGCTCACTCACTCATTCACCCTCTGATGAGTTCAGGCCTTAACTAACTCCTGACTGAACACTCTCTCAGTTTCTATTCTATCACTCTAACTCACTCACTCACTCACTCACTCACTCACCCAGCTATTCCTGTGATAACTAAATCACTCGTTCATTCAAATACTCTTCCACTCTGTCAGTCAGACCATATCTTCCACTTCATATCCATTCCTTCATTCATTCATTTGTTCATTCATTTGTTCACCTTCACTCATTTTCTTCAGCCCTGAGTAATAATCCCCTCATGTTCCCCTCTTTCTCACTCATACTCTGATCTGATCTCTGGTGCCAAGTCATGTTCTTTGCTTTTCTATCACTCAAACAGTGGCTAGGACATTCACACCACACCTGCTCACTCATGCCCATAGTGTCTCTCCAGCATGTCGTGCCTAGTGTCAGTTACTCGTATGCCCCTCAGTAGGTCAGTTACTGTAATGCCATTCAGATTCATACTTTACTGTCCCCTGGCGGAAATGTATTGTCTCAGTCTATACTTCTATCTATCTATCTATCTATCTATCTATCTATCTATAAAGCAAGAAGTGTCTGTGTGTCTGTCTGTCTGTATGTCTGTGGCACGCATATCTCGCTGACCGTTTGTCAGACTGATTTCAAACTTGGCAGGTGTCTTGCGGGCATGAGTAAGTGTAGTGCCAAATTTGATGTTGTTTGAATAAGAAATGCAAAAGATATTGTTAAATATATCGGTAAAAGAAGCACACATTGGCTTTCGCCGCTAGCCACTCCCCCTCCCACACAGCACTGTACTGTAAGCTACCAGTGAGGATAGAAGCAGGGCTTTGGAAGAACTTCCGTGTCGGTTACACGGGTAAAAACTTAAGCGAGTGCAAGATATGCAAGATGTCTGACCTCAACAATAAAGACCCCTTGTATGCGGTTTGTTTGCATAAAATGACTCCGCGGATTTTGCAACAACACGCCAACACACACAGGTATGCAGTGGCTCTTCAAAATTAGGTAAAACATGATGTGCAATAAATAAACGGACACTTCGAATGGCCTAGGCTACTTTGGACTGTCTTTAGACTTCTTTAGACAATTGCAACTGCAAGGTCCTAAATTGAAACGAGCGATAATGGTCCCGAATTAAAGAATGTCTCAGAATGCCACACATGCAAAGCATAACCAGCGACAAGCAACGAGTGGCAGACAGAGTGTGATGTCACTTATAGGCCCCCAGAGACTGTTTTTGTCACACCGCTGCAAATTTCAAATTTCAAACCACAAAATGGTTTGTTTTCTCTATCATCAAGTTATTCAATAGGCTGAGCATATAGCCTTGACTCAAAACAGCTGTTAGGATTATGTCATTTTGATTTGTAAAAAATGTCACATGCAGCCATGCTTAAATTCTGCTCACTTCACATTTATTATATTATTATATTATCTGTATTCATTATTGAATGCTTACCTGGAATTATCTTTTTCCTTATCATCCTATTTTTAAAGCAGGCCTACCTGCAGGCATGTAATTGGGCTAGAGGAATAGCATGTTTAAACAGGCACTAAACCATTGCTACCTTCTAGTCAGATTGGAGAGAGTGGTGATGGCAGATGGGATAAAACTTTTACCAAAGCGTGTTTTCTTGTGGGTTATTTGCCTATATCTGATACCAGAGGGGAGGAGTGTGAATTATGGTCTGTGCTTTGTGAGTGATGGCAGTGTCAACAAGGGCTGGTAGATTGGGAGTTGGGATTGAGGAGGCCAATTACTGTATTTTTGATCATGTGACAGTGATGTTCATAAGCTTATTTCTACTGTAACTGGGGAGCATGGTGAAGTAACAGAGGGCGCATGTTGTGTATATCCCTATCATACACACATTCAACCTTACAGTAATACCACATTCGATAATAAAGACCAGACGAAGGGTTTAACGTAAGTTCTCTTTTTACCAACGACAATCAGTTACACAGCTACATACTCAATGCGCATGTCTCAATTACATCAACGCCACCAATGCGCAGCAACCATACCATCAATACAACAAGAACATAAACACACACAGTGCATGAAACCACATACTGTACACAACAGCGCAGTACATGAGAAGGGATTATCATTCAGTGATACTACGATAAGGAAGGAGCAGAAGAGGTTGAACAGAGAGGGTCAGTTTATCTTATGCCACTCAATAAGTCAGTTACTCTTATGCCACTCAATAAGTCACTCTTATGCCACTCAATTAAGTCAGTTACTCTTATGCCACTCAATAAGTCAGTTACTCTTATGCCACTCAATAAGTCAGTTACTCTTATGCCACTCAATAAGTCACTCTTATGCCACTCAATTAAGTCAGTTACTCTTATGCGACTCAGGGGTCAGTTACTCTTATGCCACTCAGTGGGTCAGTTACTCTTATTCTACTCAATAGGTCAGTTACTATAACTATATATCTTTCAGTGGGTCATTTAATCACTCCTACAATCCCACAGGTACATGAGAGGTGCATGACATTTGTGACTCAGATCCCCCTCCCTTTATTTTCTCTATCATTTATTCTCTCTCTCTTTGTCTCTTACTCTCTCAGTCCATGAATCCTACTTTGCTCCCTCACTCCCTCTTCCCATACTCATTTAGTCGCTCTGTCCATCTCTCATTCACATCTCACCCTTGTTCACACCCTTCCATGTGTGTTATTTATACCCCCCTGCGTGTAATATATTCCAACAGAAATCCTAATGCTTCTTAAATGCCTCCTTAGGCTACACAGCAAGGCTGTACCTGTTTTTAGACTGCCTTTGTCTCATCTGCATTCACACCCGACTTCAGTTCTTTTAAGTATTGCCGTTCCCTCAATAAATCATATCCCCTTCAGTATTCTCTCCCGCACACTCAGAGACGCCGATGTCTTTTGATTGAGAGAAGGAATCCATTTGGGTTACTAAAGTGGGCATGGGATCTGCAAATAACCTCGTCTCTGCTCCTGAGAGTAGCTATATGCAGTAGAGGGCCGGGGCCAATGTGATTTATGGTTGGATCGTCATTTCTGTGCCAACTCTACTTCTGTCCACTTGCTCTGCCCACAGAAACATTCAACCTCTGCTGAGCCCCGTCGGCCAAACTTCGCTTGATCTCGCTGATACCAGCTTGACCACATACACAAGTTACATTTCAACACTCTGGCCAAACCTCCCGGCTGACAGCAGGCAAATTCATCTCAGCTCTCAGTACTGGTGTCATTTCATTGCGTTAATGGGATTGCTGTAATGATTTTTGTCTTGGTTTTGTTTTTCGCCATTTGGCTGTGTGATTGTGGCTATTGAGTTATGAAGACAAATTGTTAACAGACTGGGAAGTGGCAATAGGATCTGTAGTTCTCCAAAAATGATTGATCTGTCTTAAAAGGGGAAGGTTGTGTGTGTGTGTGTGTGTGTGTGTGTGTGTGTGTGTGTGTGTGTGTGTGTGAATTATTCAGCTCCAATTTTTGTAACAGGGGTCACCATAAATTAGTAATGCATTGTTGTCGTAAATATTGAAATACTGAACTTAATTCCCTTTGAAAAATCACTACTGATTTCAGCATGATGTTATTAATTTCGCATCAAACTGAATGGCGGAATAGCAGTTTTTCATGTTAACCAGAAAATTGGATACAAAATGAATCCAGCACTCTTTGATGGACCAAATTAGTTTTGAGTTTAACTATAACTATTATATCTGGGTGCAGTTTCTTATCAACAGTGAGTGAGTGACATATTAATTTGCAAGCAAATGCATGGAGCTTTGTGGTGTACCTACTGCATTGCCCCTCATACTTGATCTGCAGCTGTATTTTGGCCTGTATGTGCAGCCAATGGTAAGGCTGAATCTCTCTTGTCAAATGGAAAATGACAACAAGAACATGAAAAAAAAATCATTGTTGCTCTCTACGACGCAACACAATCAGTTCCTCCATTTTTGTTATTTAATTGGACCATTCTGAGAATGGAAACTATTGAAAAAAAAAACAATTTGCTCTCAACAATTAATAAACTTCCTCTGCCTTCCTCTTTCCAAAGCTGCCAGACTGTCTGTTTGGGACTGATAAAATTATATTTTAGAAATACCTGCCATATTCCCCATGTGGATTTCAAGATATACGCAAATATTGTTTGCTTAACCCAGATAAACTTCTACTTCGCATTGCCGTCTAGAAAAAAGAGAAAATAAAAAAAGAAGCTTCCAAATATTTTGGGATCAGGGAAGAGTTGCTGGCTCTCTCCTAGTGAAGGATTAACTCTGAATATTTAATGAGTCAGCAGCTATCCCACAATTAATTTGTGGGGGATTTAGGCACTGGCTCTGATGTAATCGGCTCAAGTCATTCTAAGAGTAGCTAGTTACGTGCTGTGCCCTTAAGAACTATACTCCCTGAAGCGTGTTTGTTTATGTGTGATTGAAAAAGATCTTCTATCTGCTTCTATCTGATATTATGATACTGTAGCATGGCATGAAGTATAAGATGATTAAGCCGTATTTGACAATCTTGAGTCCCTCACCTTGGAGCTTGGTCTTGGCTATCTTGCCACAGGGCTTGGTCGCGGTGACAGTGTTGGGGCAGGTGGCGTCCATGAGGGCGCGTTTGAGCACGCCTGTCCTGTTCTTCATCCCAGTGGTCATGTCACACTCGCCCCAGTTCTGGAAGTCATACTTGCACTCGCCTGTAGGGGGCAGGAGAAAGGAGGACACAGGGTAAACCACCAGACAATCACCCGTTTTTTTTTTCTCTTTCTCTCTTTGTGTCTCTCTCTCTCTCTCTTTGTCTCTCTCTCTCTCTCTCTTCTCTCTCTTGTCTCTGTCTTTTTCTCTTTCAGGACATGGTCTTGATTTGAATTTCTCCCCATGCTCTGCCTATTGTCTGTTTCCCCCCACACTACATACAGGAATAAAATAGGAGCAATCAAGCAAAGAATTATATCTAATGACATATTTAAGACAGTGAAAATGTAATTACACCCGGACCCCCTCTAGCTGGCCATTATTGTGCATCATGAGAGGAGAGCGAGGAGGCAGCGCTCTGGTCAAACTCTTGCGCTTTGTCCTCGCTCTCCTCACCATTAGGAGGACAATGGCTCTGGTGAGTCGGGCTGACCCAGGAAAATGGGCTTCGTCTCCCCGCGCTCATTAGGATTCGTGACCGTTTTTTGTACGGGCGTGCGCCTGAGTGTCCTCCTGCTTCGCGGTGGCGGCTGTTGCCACAGGCTGTGCGCTGGCTGCTCCCTCGATTTAAATGGCCTCTTCTCTCTCCTCCAAAAAATACACACCTGCGTGCGTCTCCATGGGCCTCTGTCTGAAGTACCTGGGAGTCTGTGTGTGCATATCAGCCTGCCCACATTTTGCCCTCCACCCCCCCCACCCCACCATCTCTCTGTTGCTAGGCCACTCATACCCAGGGCTCCATGCATTCTTCATTCTTTTATTTCCCTCCTCTCCACTCTTCTATTCCTGCCATCCTTTTCTTCTCGCTTTTCTCTCTCTCTCTCCCCCGTGCTGCTCGCCTCCCTCTCCTGTGGACGTGTTGCTTTGCCGTAGCGGGCGGCGCACTTCCCTCTCGCTCCGCGGCGGCCGGTGTAGGAGGCTGCTCCGCGCGTGGCCCCAGGAGGTGGGGAGCGTCGAGGCCGGAGCGCGTGCTATGAGAAAAGAGGCTCGCTGGTGAGGACGAGGAGGTGACGGCCACTATTGTTCCCCACTGAACTCCGCGGGGAGTCCCTGGCACAACGCTGCGCTGCGCTGCTCGGATATCAAGAGAGCAGCACGCCGGCACCTGTATGCCTGGTGGTGAGCGTGCCAGCCAGCCTGTCCCCTTCAGGGGAAGAGCAGCGGGCACTCTGCGCTCCATTTGCAACCAGTCATGCATGAGCATGCGTTCTGACACACATACACACACACACACACACAGACAAACACACACACACACACACATCACACACACAAATACACACACTCACTCACAGACAGACACACACATACACATAACACACTGATATACACACAGTTATGCATGCACATGCCCTATAGACACAATGGCACACATGCTCAGTAGTACCCACGCACACAGATTTGCACACGGGGGAATGCAGAGCATGGCTGACTCTTCCTGATACACACTGGCACTGTCTCTCTGAGGACTGGCACGTAACCCGGCACACATCCGACACACACACACACACACACACACACACACACACACAAATACACACAAATACACACAAATATACACTGGTGCTCTCTCTCCGGGGACTGGCACGCAACCCGGCACACATCGAATAACACCTGGAAATCCCATAACGTACGTGGGAGCGAGACCTTGCCTTTAAAACACCCTCCCTGGTGGTCGGAACCCGACGGATCCCAAAATCAAAATCACTGAATGATTATTGTGTGCCATCCTCCTTACTGGTGAAGGCATGCATAGAGCATTCAAAGCATACATTTCACCGACTCCCTTTCAATGTGTGTGTCTTGGGAGCTCGATGGTGTTTTAAGCCCCCAACGTCGTCTTCCAGGGAGCGCTGCCACCGCTGACTTAAAGGCATCTAATCCTAAACCTAACCCCAGCCCTAACCCTAACCTTAACCCATGCCTAACCCTAGTGCCTTCCAGGCAGCACTGCCTTGAAGACAACGTTGGGGGCATAAAATACCGTCTTGGGGCCGCTAGCACCATCCCTGCTTTGAGCTAACCTCCGAACTGCTTCTTCCAGTTGCAGGGAATCTTGCAGCGCTGCGACTTCATGTTCAGTTTGCAGTCGGTACCGGACCGGGTGCCCTCCCGGGTGCCCAGGCCGCAGTCGCCCTCATTGGCCACACACACGCTCCACTGCCACTCCCCACAGTCCGACTTGCGCTCCCTCTTCCCTGTGGGAACAAATAGAGAGGTTTTTGTTCAAGCGTCACAGCAACGACACTGAAAGGGCAAAACTACTGCTTTAATTAGTGTTTTATATTACAGTTTTACATGAAAGTGTGTGCAAGGGGTAGGTGGTTTTATTATGGTAGGTTTTGTTATGCAAAGGTTTATTCACTATTCTGAATTGCATTGATGGAAGTGACATGCCCAGCATATGGATTTGCTGATGCACACCCAGCCCGAGACAGCGAGTACGAACGAGCCTCACCTTGTTTGTCTGCTTTTCCGGCATCCACCACTGCCACCGTCAGAACCAGGAGAGCCAACATGGCCACCCATATCCAACACTTCTGTCCGTACATGCTGCACATAACAAATCACAACGACACCAGTCAATAGTACATCACATCTACCGTGGGTGGTCCGCAGTCCAGTGCTTTAAGTAGAACTGAAAGACACCACCTTGTAATCATCAACAACAACAACAACAACAACTCATTGCATTTATATAGCACTTTTCAAGGCACCCAAAGTGTTTCACAATGAAGGAGGAACCTCACTAACCACCACCAATGTGATGCACCCACCTGGGTAATGCATGGCAGATTATGCAAGGAATAACACCAGTTTGAAGGAAGGGAATAAATGAATGAATGAGGCAACTACACTGAGGAATGACTAGGGGGCCCGACTGAATGAGCCAGGATGGGAATTTAGCCAAGACGCCGGCAAACCCCCTACTCTTGTGCTCTTGACCACAATGAGTCAGGACCTCGGTTTGACGTTTCATCCGAGGGACGGTGTCCCCATCATTGTACATTGCAATGCATTGGGATTTCATTTTTTGGCCAGAGGCAAGATTGTCACCTACAAGCCAACCACCAACACCATTTCCATCTAAGAACTAATCAAGTCCACACCTGCTTAATTTCAGTAATTCAACAGGCTATTCATTGGTCTGGCTGCTTGCTGCCTGCCCTTCATAGCCATTTGCCATATCTCAGGTTGTTGCATGTGACCTATCAGTTGGTCTGACACATGAGGCAGATTCTGATTATGACCACGGACCTGCGGGTGCCACAGCACTGCAGGTGCAGGGAGAGGCGACTGACAGCAGTCAGGAGATCAGTCAAGCCCTCCAGCTGAAATCAGGCTCCCAGGGGCCTCAGGGAGAAATGGTTAGAAGTCCAGGTCTGGTTTGAAATGGATGAGTATCTCATTGCTCTCCTCTCCTTCTCTCCTGTCCTCTTCTCTCTCTCTCTCTCTCTGTTCTCTCTCTCTCTCTGCTCTTTCTTTCTCTCTTTTCTTTTTGCCTCCCTGCAGCCCTATAAAAAGAAGCCCAGTGCAGCTTTTAATCACTCACTGAGCTCACTCCCAGAGTTTCTATTGCTGTGTCCTCACCATTCTCCTCCTTCTTCCTTCTCCTACCCCCTCCCCTCCATTCATCATACTCTCTCTTTCCCTCACTCTCACCCTCTCTCTCTCTTTTTTTTCCTCGCGTTCTTGGACATTAGAGACAGCATAAAGCACACAGAGCTCGTTGAGGGAGTGGACTCGGCGCAAGGCCTGAACAATTAGGAGCCATCTTGTTGCCCCTGCTGCTCAACTGTGCTCAAATCAGCGTCAAAGTGCAGTCTGCAGTGGAAATCATTTCTGTTCATCAATTTAAATTAATCAAGAGCCGCTCACTCACTCGCGTCCCTCCCCCTTTTCTCCTTTCCTTTCTTTTTCCCAACACTTATGGAGCTGTATTTTTAAACCCTCGCATAAGTCCTTAGACGTTGCATAAGTCAACGCGCCCCATATCCATTAGTAATGTGCAGTGCGCAGAATGTGTAAGAAAGGCAAATGCATTTAAGGAAGAGCACACAACGCACCCCTACGCCACTCTCTTACCCCCACCCCCACCCCCAGCTCTATACCCCCACTTTTTATTATTAATTACCCGGCTATTATTAACAGCGCTTAGTGTACGCTGGCTGTCTCCGCTCAGAGTGCTGCTGCTCATTAGGGGAGGTATAATGAGCTCGGTCTGGGGTTTCGCTCTTCTTCCCGACTCTATTAGGCAGAACTTCTCTTCCTCCTGAATGCTCTCATTGGAATCTCTTTCAAAAAGTCCCTCTGAATCGCTCGACGCCACTGACAGGGTCGTCTTTATGTGAAATGGCTTTTAGAAGCCCAAGCTTTGAAATAAAAAATAACGACATAAGTGTTTGTAGCATTTGATATATACATTCAATCCAGCACCCCTTTTCATGAAGGGGGCCAGAGCTCAAAGCCCCCTTCTGCCGATTTCTTTTCAAAAGAGAAAATCTCTGGCTCATAAAAAAAATCAAATGAAAAAAAAAGACGGGGGGAAAAAACCCAAACCCGGTGGAACCTCTCAGAAATGCAGCTGTCACTTTCCCAGGCCAAGCCGAGCCCTGGTCCTCCAGCCATGGCATCTTTGTTTTTTGAGCCCAGCCGTTCAATGATTCATGAGCAAATACGGCTTCAGAGCGCAGGAGAGTCAGAGGCTGGACGGACAGCTCCTGCAGCGCGTGTGTTTGCAGGCCCCACTCTCTCTGGTCACTGAAGTCGGGGCAGCGATGCACAGGATCCCCTTTTTTTTGTAATTTCTACACCAGCCTAGCTGGACACAACACCATGCATAATGGAACATGTTTTTGGTGAGGAAACATAGACGTTTGACATGATAGTGCACCTCATGCATTTTTCATGGTTGCCTCTGACATGAAGGGCCAGGAGGAAAGCCCTAGGTGCTCCTCCTGATAAAGCATGCTTTTCTATGAGACCTCTCTATGAGCTTTCTATGACATTTTATCTTTGTTTATTACCCCCTTTTCAATAGTTTCAGTGTCCATTAAACCATTTTGATGAGTTGAAGGGAATTGAAGGACTGAGAGCAGCTGTGAAATTGTGACGGGACATCAAAGCTCCTGTTTATTTTGTTAGAGAAAGCACAGTCGTGCTGAGAGAGCACCGGAAGACCCTGGTTGGGCGCTTGAGTCTCATCGATCTCCTAAAGAGTCGGCTCACGCAGTCTGCTCACGTGGAGCGCCAAAACCGCACGGTATCCCGCTCAGCTGTTAACGGCGTGAGTCACCCGTGTTTAAATCTCTCGATGTGAGCTTGGGCTGCAGAGCCGCGGGGGGGGGGGGTGGGGTGGGGGCTCCTGGAGGGTGCCAGGTTCAAGACGTGAGGAGGGGTTGGCGGAGGCCTCCTGTTGCTAGCCATTAGATCCACCAGGGAAGCCATGGAAGTAGGAAAGTCGACAGACACAGCGGGGAGGCCAAAGTGAAGTTCCATTGAGTGGGCAGAAGCCGAGCCGTTCATGGTTGAAAGAGCTCGAGAAGTCAGCAGTATGTTCCCCTGTATTGCCCCCATTGATCTATACAGGAGAGAAAGAGAGAGAGAGAGAGAGAGAGAGAGCAGTAACACCTCTCTGGGGTGGTGGCTGGGTGGCCCTGTCAGAGTTGTGAGCAGCTGAGTCGCGGGACTGGTGAGTTCATGCTGTCTCCTCACCATCCCACCCTCCCCAAACTCCTAGCCTCCTCATGCACAGGTCAACAACCCTCCTTACTCCATAAATGTTTCGCTGCAACCCTAGCATCAGACCTGGGTTGGCTCAGTACAGTGTATAAAAAAGAAAATCCATCTTTGTGTACAAGACATGCCTCGGGCAGCCTTTGATGCCAGTGATAACAAATGGGTGACTTACTGAGAGAAAGAGAGAGAGAGAGAGGGAGAAAGAGACCTTTCACTGAGCTGACACGTGTTTTCAAACAAAGCCACATAAGCCAGGCCTTCCTGTTGTTCAACTGGGAGAGCAGGAAGCCAACAACGTGGCAGTGGGGTCTGTGGCGTAGAGCATATATAGCTACTGATGGAGCTGATGGAGCATATATAGCTACTGATGGAGCATATAGCTACTAATGGAGCATATAGCTACTGATGGAGCATACAGCTACTGATGGAGCATATAGCTATTGATGGAGCATATATAGGTACTGATGGAGCATACAGCTACTGATGGAGCATATAGCTACTGATGGAGCATATATAGCTACTGATGGAGCATACAGCTACTGATGGAGTATACAGCTACTGATTGAGCTGATGGAGCATATAGCTACTGATGGAGCATATAGCTACTGATGGAGCATACAGCTACTGATTGAGCTGATGGAGCATATATAGCTACTGATGGAGCATATAGCTACTAATGGAGCATATAGCTACTGATGGAGCACATATAGGTACTGATGGAGCATATAGCTACTGATGGAGCATATATAGGTACTGATGGAGCACATATAGCTACTGATGGAGCACATATAGCTACTGATGGAGCATACAGTATAAAGCTACTGATGGCAGACACACTTCAACTTCAATTTCACTTGGGATAGGAACATGTTAAATGACAAATATAGGTCTACAATATGTGGGAAATGTAGAGGTTAAATGCTGTGGTGTCAGTTATGATTTGTCTAATCTTTCCAAACATGGAAAAATGACAGTTGTATAATGATGCACGGAATAAAAAAACATTGAGCCTCATCTGATCAAATAACTGACATGCAACAACTCTTCTCCTCTCTTGCGTGACGAGAAAATTCATACAAGGAGAATGCCTTTATCTTCCAATGACAGCCACGAGAACTAATGTAAATAATATCCAGAGATGCTGTTCAATTTCAGATGCATGATATACAACAGGTTATACACGGCCACTTTGATCCGTGATGAAGGCCCATTTATTAAACGGAGACACGCTGTCATAACACCACGGTCATAGACAGGGCATGCAGACGGCAACAAACACTCACGTGGAGGAATGCACAAACTAAAGCCCTGTCAAATAAGCGTTCGATAACAACGCCATGATATTGCCAAGAGCATTAACATACAACGCTTGCTCTTAATCTCTCTAGGCTCATAAGAGTCGGTGACAATCTGTTTCAGGCCCAAATCCTCATTTTCATATGACCAGACGGGATTCAATTATACATCGATCGTAAAAGGAGATAAATGTGGTGTTTTTACAAACATTGTTTAGGGCTTGAATAAATAAGCCCGCAGCTCTTTCATCCAACTTTGCAAACACGACTCACACATCCAAACAGCCCCCTTTCCAGCAAATTTAGATTAAAGATGTTCCCTTCTTGTTTCTCTCTTTCTCTCTTTCTCTCTCTCTCTCTCTCAGTCCCTTTGGCAAAGTGTATTTGTCTGTAGTCTACTATCTTATCTCAGTCTGGGTTTTACAATTAAGCTGCAACAGTAAACAATAGTCAGACCGGTGTTTGGAATGAGGGGGTTTCTGTGAAGTTTTGTTGATGCTGTTGTTGTTGTTGTTGTTGTGGTTGTTTTGGTGAAGGGTGTTTGGGTGTGACTGGGGGTGCTTGACTGGTGCTGATTGCTTGACAGATCCTGTTCTGTTGTAGGAGCCGGCAGCAGCTTGCGACCTTGAAAGAAAAGTGAGGGACTCGGAAACCCAGCCAGCAGACGAACTCTGAAAAGTGCTTTCGCTTCACATCTATGAGTCCCTCGGAGACTAGTGCTCCACACGACGAACAAGAGTATGTTGACTTTGTCATTATCCGCCTGAGATTGTTTGCTTGTTTTGTGTGTGTGTGTGTGTGTGTGTGTGTGTTTTGTGTGTATCTCTTGCATGTTTTTGGGGGGGTTTCAGGGATTCCTGGAACAAATTAAAACGGGCGCGTACTGCGGAAAGCTGCTCCACTGTAAACTGACTTTCTCAAAGGGAAAAAAAACATCTCCACATGAGATGGAATGTCAGAGTAATTTTAATGTATGTGTATGCCTGAGTGTTTACATTGATTCACATACTGTAGCTTAAGGTACACATCAAACAAATCAAGCATGAAGACCAATTTTTACTGTGTTAAGGTTCAGCATTGTGCCCTCTGATGCGATGAATATTTAACCAAGGCCATGTCTTGTCTTCTGGTGGGCTAATTTAAATCAATAAAAATTACAATAAAGTGGAAAGAAACCTTTGTTTTTGCCCCCAGTCAGTTTGTGTGAAGGATACTGTGGCCAAAAAGGACCTCTCCTATCTACAGAAAAAAAAAAAAAATAGCCAAGGTCGGTTATATGTGTGTGTGTGTGTGTGTGTGTGTGTGTGTGTGTGTGTGTGTGTGTGTGTGTGTTTCTGTATGCCTATGAGTGAGAGTGAAAGGATAGAAGAGATGGAGGCAATGGGGGAGAGAGAAAGGCCAACGGGGAGGGAGAAATGACTAGATTGACTTTAATAGCATGCCACCAGTGCTAGACTTGCCTAATGATCAAAACAATAATGAATATGAGGAGTTGGGGGCACAAGGGCCCAGAGAACATCAGCAGCGACGCGTCCAAAATTAAGGGCAACACATTCTACATGGATGCCTTTATCACAGTCAGCAAATTGCTCAGTGCGGAACACCCACAGCTCTGTCTCAGACGGCCCAGCACTCATAGGCTTATTAAAAGACACAAATTCACTAAGTGCCCGCCATACTGCTACAACATATAGTAACCGCAACAAAACGCATTACTGATTTGCATTATACATTCACTAACTCACTTATTCTCTGGTTCCGGTATAGTTGTCATCTGTAGATGTTATCTAATAATCAGAGATTAGTCATGCATTTTATAGAGGAGGTGCTCAGAACAAAATAGCTTGATCTGAAGTGATTCAACATACACACTCTCATGTGGGACTGATGCTGATACATTCCATACACTCCTCTAAGTGAGTGATATGGAGCTCCAGTGTGAAAGCACGTGCACAAAAGCCTCCTTTGTATCCCCACTCCCCACTACGAGTCTGTGCCATGACCCCATGTGCCATTGTGGTGCAAATCCATATGCAGTTCAAGGGTTGGCCAAAGACACACATGGGTTTGTGTGTGTGTGTATGCGCGTGTGTGGCTACTGGTCCATGGGTTTGCATATGTATTGTACTGCATTCTTAATATTTGTGTCTCTGTACCATTTTCTTCATGTGGACATAAATAAATGGTTAAAATGTGTGTGTGTGTCTGTGTGTGTGTGTGTGTGTGTGTGCGTGTGTGTGTGTGTGTGTGTGTGTGTGTGTGTGTGTGTGTGTGTTTGCAGTTCTATGCGCTCCAAATCTACTCATTTGCAGTCCTTAGCGTTAGGGCTGTGTGCGGCGTGCTCCTACTGGCATGCTGCGCCACCAGGCTCTGTCTTTAAGGGGTTTGTTTAGTGGCAACACTGGTCTCCCTCCCCACCATATGGTATTAGGGATTTATTGAGCTTTTCAGAAAGAACACAGAAATTACTAATCCACGACAAGACACAGACCACTTTAGGAAAGGTAGAGGTGTGAAAGGTTAACAGTTCAACAAGTTAGCTTAAAATGTTCACAAATGTTCCGAAGAGCAACTTTGCATTGTACTATGGCAAAGCATTTAACTGCATGCATGCTGCAGCACTCTGGGTGCATGTAAAAATGTAATAGGTAGCGTAATATCTCACCTATAGTTTACAGAATATGCTTAAGCTTATGTAAAGTATGAGACAAATCAATTGATCATGAACACACATTTGTTTGATATAACAAACACGATATAAGACAAAACTAGATGTACCGCATAGCGGTACAAAATATGGCCGCCGCTCAGTCCTGTACATCCGTTCCGCGAAAATAAATCACACTTCAATTTGTCTCCATATTTTACTCCATCCCCACTCTTGAAACTTTTGTGTATGCTTGTTTGGCATGCCTGAGGTGTGTGTGTCTGGCTGCACAGAAAGTACCCTACTGGTGCTGAAAAGGTGAATAGATTGTAGAATAGCCAAAGAAGATGTAGAATTGTTATAAAACCTTTAAAATCTCTAAACAATCACAAGTAGGGCAGTTCATCACAGTTCATCCATTGCAACTGGATTGATGAAAGGTCACTTACACCTGTAGGCTACATTGTATTTGGGAAAAGCAAAAGGTATCAGCATAATGTTATTTATTTATTTATTTTTTATGTATTTATAAACAAAAACATCTCTGTCAGTTCCATGCCGTTTTCAACAGCTATCAAAAACAAAGGTCATTTTGGATGGATGGATTTTTTTTGTGAATGTTTCTTCTTCTACATAAGATTTTAGTCATCTTTAGTTCATGTAATACTTTATTGTCAATGCACAAATTAAGTAACAGTAGTCTGAAACGTTATTGTTAATGCACAAATTAAGTAACAGTAGCCTAGTCTGAAACGAAATGCTGTTTTACATCTAACCAGTGGTGCAAATAACTGACATGTCCAAATGGGCCTTGATGAAATGCGTTAAAGCTAGACTGTTCATACACATTTTAACGGGCCAAAGTTGAAAAAGCTTTTGTCCGTTATTGTTAGTTAAAATATAAGCTGATTCATGTTCCCTTGCATTGTTTAACTGAGGTCCATGGCTAGTCTGGCTTTCATCAGACCAAGCTCAATCTTTTTTAAGAAATCAAAAATAAATAGCGGGCAGATCAGGCTGGGTTCACCCAGCCTAGTCCATAGGCACCGATATTGTTTAATTTTCCTCGATTGAGATATACACGCTCTGGCTATTCTAAATGCAAAATGCATCAGGGAGTTATGACAAAGCGGTAACTAACAAACTAGATCCTAATAGAAAGTTGTTAGCTTCCCTAAGCTACAGGTAGGATTATAAGGTAGGCCTATTGACAACATAAATTGTCAATAGGCTATGCTCTAGCGACACAAATAAAATCTCCTTTGAAACCAATGGCTTACGCCTTACAGTATCAAAAGCGGACTTAAACTGTCATATCGTGGGCGAAAAGTTGTAATAACATTCACGCAGCTCCATGGAGTCAAGGAAAGCCCAGCGAATGAAGTAGCCACTTCTAAATGGGACCCACTACACAGTAGCTTAAGGTGTTTTGCTAAAGCAGCCATAATGAAATGAAGGTGTCATTGTTTGGATACTTCACAATACGTGCTTTTTAATTTCACAGACTACAACTACCAAGCTGTAATCAAAGCACATCGATTCCCCTCTCACACCCTGCACGCACTTAAAACAAAATAAACAGGCGCCTCAGTCTCCGCATGTATAGGCAAAACTGTATCAGACCCGGTGTAACGTTGGTAAATCTTCCATTGCACAGAATGATTTTGTAGCACGTGCAATAAATGACAGTCGAAAAGATACAAACAGTGCTGCTATCAATTTGCTTGGTATAACCGCATTTATAGTTTTCTACAAATGCAATCAATCAAATGCCTCCATCACTCAACCAACGCTTAACGGTAACATTACCTAGGTCCTTATTGATATTACAAGATTAACGTATTGCAGTAAAACCAAGCATGTCCGAAAAACATCCTTAGATTTATTTCGGCTTCAAGAAGAAATGGGAATTACACTTCATGTGAACATCGTCCTATCCTTATTAGATGTTAAACAAGTGTAAATTACAGTCCTTGTATGAAGCGCCCATTGTTTTTTTTCCAACCCACTTTTAACTTCCAACAAAATTACGCCTCACTGCAACGATGCGCCATCTAGTGGACAAACGACTACTTCTCGCCAATACTGAAAATGCAGCCATGATGATGATGATGAATATTTATTTTGGCTTTCTTTTAATCCTACTGATTTTCATTTTTTTACCGGGGCAAATCACAAATGAGTGATTATGAGCCAGGTTGATGTGGGCCCTTGAGACCAACATACCATAAAAGATTCACAGAGAACTGTGTCTGCCCTACCCTCCTTTCGGGGTTCAGTCCAGCGGGGGGGCCAGATGAAAACGAAAAATGACGGTTCCATGCTATCCATGTGGGGGTACATGCTCACCAAGTTTTGTGTACCCCGGGTCTTTCAGTGTCCCTGAATCCTTGTTGGTGTCGCCACTAAATGTACACATAAATTATTTTATTGTAAGGCCCCCATGAACGAAAGTACACAAAACTTGGCATGCATTCAGAGGGTGTCATAATGATCCTACTCTTTTAATTTCGTGCAGTTTTGACCTTGTCAGCCAGAGATATTGAGATGAAAACACACCTCATTTTTTTGCTTTTTAATTTTAACTAGGTGGCGCTATACATGAAATAAGTGGTAATGGGATGGGTTGACATGCCCCCTTAAGACCAACATACAAAAAAAAAAGGTGGACCTCCTAGGCCCCCACGGTTCTCGAGATATTCACAGAAAACTGTCTCCGGCCACCTACAGGCCAGTTGGTGTATAGTAACATAAATTAATTTATTGTGTGGCCCCCATGAACGGAATTCCACAAAACTTGGCGTGCATACATAGGGTGTCATAATGATCCTACACTTCCAATTTTGTGCAGTTTTGACTATGTTAGATCACAGATACCTTCAATTACACCACCTCATTTTTTACTTTTTTGTGTTTAACTAGGTGGCGCTATACATGAAATGAGTGGTTATGGAATGGGTTGACATGGCCCCTTGAGATCAACATACAAAAAAAATGGTCCTCCTAAACCCTACGGTTTTTCAGATATTCACAGAAAAACTGTGTCTGCCCCACCCTCCTTTTCGGGGTCCAATTCAGGAGGGGGCTACAGATCAAAACGAAAAACGATGGTTCCATGCTATCCATGTGGGGTTACATGTCCACCAAGTTTCGTGTACCCCGGTCTTTCAGTGTCCGGGAATCATTGACGGAAATTTGGGCATCGAAAAAAGAAAAAAAAAAAAAAAAAAAAAAAAAAAAAAAAAAAAAAAAAAATCTGACTAAACCTATATGACCGCCCGGCTTCAGCGGGCGGTCATAATAAGACTTATTTACAATACACAGTATTCATAAAACTGAGCCTGTAAAATATCACAGAAATACAGTACTGTACATGGGACGACTAAATATAACATGGAAAGGAAATAATAGACAGGGAGAAAGAGAAAAGAAGGAGACTAAGAGAGAATGCTATCAGAGTAGACCACTACATTTTCTTCTTCACACTGAAACATAAGAGGAACTGATTTTTTTTTTCAGAGCCCAGGAGGATTCCACTATAAGGACAAATGAGGCGTCATTTATTCTACACACACTGAGCCTTTCATTCTTCCACAAAAAAAAAAAAAAGCACAGACCCGCACACACACACACACACACACACACACACACACACACACACACACACACACACACACACATACACACACACACACACACACACACACACACACACACACACATACAGTACACACACACACACACACACACACACACACACACACAGCCCTATATTTCTCTCCATCTACATTTCATCATCCTCCGACAAGGGTGGAAGTCACGGCTGCATTACCTGTGGAGTGCCTGGGGCAATAGACTTTTATCTTTCCCCCTTATTTCTCTCACATCTCTCTGATTTGACTCCCTCTTGATTGCTGGAAATGGAGCTTGTTAAATTAGATCCTCTGATCCCCAATACACAATGGTGACAGACAGAGTGCCGGATGGAGAGGGAGAGGGATGGGATGTTCGGACGCGGCATGTTTGTCATCATCCCTCCCTTCCTTCATCTCGCTCACCTCATTCCATATCTCCCTCTCTGTCCCTCCCTCCCTCCCTCCGTATCTCTCTCTCTCTCTCTCTCTCTCTCTCTCTCTAGACTCAAAGCAACCCCCAACTCCTTCCCAGTTCTCGCTTTCTGAAATCCACTCTCTAAAGCTTTCCATTCTCACAAGCTTTGCACATATGAACTAGCCCAATTCTCTGGTCACCCAACCCCCCCCCCCACCCCCCCCCCCCGCTCACACACACATACACACATCCACCCATGGAGGTTGCCGCAAAGCACCTTGGGATACGTGTGCTGGGAGGAAGAGTTCCCAGTGTGGACGCTGCGGTCTCTGTTCTGCTTTGCTCCTCATTCCCTACACCACTCCTCTTCTCTTTTCTCTCTCCTCTCTTGAGCTTGTCTCTCTCCCCTCCTCTTCATCTCTCCTCTCCTCTTCATCTCTCCTCTCTTGAGCTTGTCTCTCTCCCCTCCTCTTCATCTCTCCTCTCTTGAGCTTGTCTCTCTCCCCTCCTCTTCATCTCTCCTCTCTTGAGCTTGTCTCTCTCCCCTCCTCTTCATCTCTCCCTCCTCTTCATCTCTCCCCTCCTCTTCATCTCTCCTCTCTTGAGCTTGTCTCTCTCCCCTCCTCTTCATCTCTCCCTCCTCTTCATCTCTCCTCTCTTGAGCTTGTCTCTCTCCCCTCCTCTTCATCTCTCCTCTCTTGAGCTTGTCTCTCTCCCCTCCTCTTCATCTCTCCCCTCTTGAGCTTGTCTCTCCCCTCCTCTTCATCTCTCCTCTCTTGAGCTTGTCTCTCTCCCCTCCTCTTCATCTCTCCCCTCCTCTTCATCTCTCCTCTCCTCTTCATCTCTCCTCTCTTGAGCTTGTCTCTCTCCCCTCCTCTTCATCTCTCCTCTCTTGAGCTTGTCTCTCTCCCCTCCTCTTCATCTCTCCCCTCCTCTTCATCTCTCCTCTCTTGAGCTTGTCTCTCCCC